>NC_080162.1:41168452-41768452 GCF_950295315.1 Erinaceus europaeus
CCCATAAATCATAGCTCTTTTTGACAATAGGCATTCAAGGGAGTCTGGAGGTAGCGCAGCGGGTTAAGCACAGGTGGCACGAAGCGCCAAGAACGGATGCAAGAATCCCGGTTCCAGCCCCCAGCTCCCCACATGCAAGAGCGTCACTTCACAAGAGGTGAAGCACGTCTGCAGGTATCCATCTTTCTCTATTCCTCTCTGTCTCCCCTCCTCGCTCCATTTCTCTCTGTCCTATCCAACAATGAGGACATCAATAAGAGCAACAATAACTACAACAACAATAATAAAAAAAAAAGAATAGGTATTCATGATCCACTTCCTTTTTTAATGTGGTTAAGAAAGTGTGTGTCAGAAAAACTTTTCCCAACGTGTCTAGAATAGACCTTTTATATATCTGCTACTCTGTCCTGGAGAACTAAGTTCTATGGAGGCTCTATAGACCTGAGGAAATCTGTTACTAGTACCTAGTAATGCAGAGGTTGGGGAGAATCTTTTGTTTTTGTCTCCATCTTTTCCGCTTTTCCTAATATAAAAAAAGCCATCACTTCTCTTTTTTTTTAAGATAAAAAAAAAAGTGTGTGTGTGTGTTTCAGGTGTCAGTGAACATGGACTCCCTACCTCTGACTAAGTATAAACTATTTTTAACTCAGATATTAATGATGATGTTATCCCCATTTTACTATATTAAATATTTTTCTCTTCTATGTTCAAGGTCATGAGTCTCATTATATATATATATATATATTCTAGGTTTGCCTCCATTTTACTTTAGAATTTTTTAGCCATATGAATTTTTCATATATAAATTAATTACTTTTGGCATTTCTACTATTATTTATTCTATATTATTCTTCTAGGTTTAGAAGATCACAGATGGAGTGAGGGAAGGTTCTTCAATGCATTGTCAATAACTAATACTTATTTGCTAAATTTATTCATTTTAGTCTTCTACTTCTAGATCACCTAAAGGTTTTGCAATATACAAATATATGTCAATATTAACTTCAAAATGTGTTTGCAACATTTTTCTTGCTTAGAGCTTCCATAACTCTTAATTTTCTTTAAGAAGTAAAAAATAAAATCTAGTCCTTAATAATAACAATTCAAGAGTAAAAAGAGTGCTGTATAGAAGAGAAGAATTATATGATGTCTTTGACAGTCATCAGACATGTACAGTATAATAAAATTAAACTGGAACTCTCTCTAACAGGGGGGTTATATGTTTATCCTTTGTTCAGACTTATCTGTAGATACTGTGTGTGTAAATGCCGGGTGGTCTATCATTCTTTTGGTTTATAATTTTCAAAGGTTAGGAAGAATTATACATCTCAGGCTGCTGTCCATGAAGGATATTCCAAACTTTCCATGGTCCCAGTGAGGGTCAACTGACCCTCAGTCTCCTGAAACTCTGGAGATGATGTCTGTCTTGGGAGAGAGCCAGTTGAATTTATTATGTGTGTGTTCATTTGGGTAAATATACACTTTAAAAAAAATAGTAATCCAAAACACCCCTCAAAGAAATGGAATGAGCAAAAAGAGATCATCAGATCCGTTATAACCAGAATCTTCTGTGTATGTAGATAGGATAAAATGGATTACATTATCTACATGTATATATTAAATGTCCATTTTTCATATAAATAGTCCTATTTAGTAAGTAATGGCACCTTAGTCCATTGAATTTTCTGGGTAATACATCCCTCCTTCCTCTGAATCTTGTTTAAAGAAAAACATTTGGCTGGATAATGTACTAGATGGACCTTGGGGTATCAATTTATAGTACTCTCGTATCAGAAATTGCTTCCAAATGTCTCATATTCATATTTGAAATTTTCAGGCAACAATTTTCCTCAATTTCACCCATGAAGCTATATGACAGATTACTTCAAATGACTATATCAAGGATCACTGAAAGAATATGTGTCTAAATTAGAGGAAAACTAAATGAAAACAGTTTAACTATTATTTCTTTTAGATTGCCTCTTAAGTAGAATGTCACACAAAATTTAATAATAATATTTAAGGCCATAATTTTTGTAGTACTATGATTCTTAGAGAATTGAATAGAACTATCATTCTCTTTAAATTTTATGCATAAATATTACATAAATGATTTTAGACTTTCGGTTATACTTGTCTTTATTTTCAGAACTATCCCTCCTCATTTAGATCTTTAATGACTAGTCAAAATTAAGTTCTGTTATAAGGGACAGTTCTAGGTCAATTGACAAATATAAAATATGGATTGTGTTTTTTATTGGTGATAAATGTTCAAAATATAATTTTTTTCCAAGGAGGTGTCTAGTATTTAGTATTTAGAAGTTAGAGGTCAAGATGTCATCAACTCTCAATTGTTTCAGACAATATAGAGATAATATTAGGTGCAGATATTTATATGGTTAATTTGGTAAAGTAATCACAATTGATTTAGCAAAGTGAAGGGCATATGAAGCTAATCATGCAATTTTTTGCAAACCTATTGTATTTTCAAAATACATGGTTAAAGAAAAACAAGATTGCCTTTTTAGAGTCTGTCCCACTATGGTGAAAGTTTCTCCTTCCCTTCCCTTCCCTTCCCTTCCCTTCCCTTCCCTTCCCTTCCCTTCCCTTCCCTTCCCTTCCCTTCCCTTCCCTTCCCTTCCCTTCCCTTCCCTTCCCTTCCCTTCCCTTCCCTTCCCTTCCCTTCCCTTCCCTTCCCTTCCCTTCCCTTCCCTTCCCTTCCCTTCCCTTCCCTTCCCTTCCCTTCCCCTCCCCTCCCCTCCCCTCCCCTCCCCTCCCCTCCCCTCCCCTCCCCTCCCCTCCCCTCCCCTCCCCTCCCCTTCCTTTCCTTTCCTTTCCTTTCCTTTCCTTTCCTTTCCCTTCCCCATACTTCCCCCCTTCTTTCCCTTCCAGCCTCTCTTTTTCCCCTCTCTCTCTTTTTCTTATAGAGATAGTGAAAAGTGAAAAAGAGATAATTGCAGCATTGTTTCACTACCTGTGAGCCTGCCCTTTCCCATCACTGATCTATCTCACTGATTCACATCCAGTGACAAAAATTAATTACAACGATCTAAACTTCTTTAATGTGGCGATAGTAAAAGCCAATATTTAGAATCATTCTAATACTAAGGCAGTGGGACTGAGTGTTTAAATGATTAGAAGTTTATTTTTATTTTTAAGTAAATGAATTCACAAATACTGTGCTGAAAGCAAACATTTATGCTGATTTGTCTCAATTAACTTCAATGCATATTTCTTAAAGAAATTGACCTCTGGTAAGTCTGTAATTTTTTATTTAAATTTATTTCTTTATTGGGGAATTAATGTTTTACATTCAACAGTAAATACAATAGTTTGTACATGCATAACATTCCCCAGTTTCCCATTTAACAATACAACCCCCACTATGTCATTTATCATCCTTCATGGACCTGTATTCTCCCCACCCACCCACCCCAGAGTCTTTTACTTTGGTGCAATACGCCAATTCCATTTCAGGTTCTACTTGTGTTTTCTTTTCTGATCTTGTTTTTCAGCTTCTGCCTGAGAGTGAGATCATCCCATATTCATCCTTCTGTTTCTGACTTATTTCACTCAACATGATTTTTTCAAGGTCCATCCAAGATTGGCTGAATAAGTCTGTAATTTTTAACATGAATTTGTGGAGCATGCTCACATTTTTTTTTCTAACCTTATCTAAATTTCCAGCATGGACTATTTAATTGAATTCAAATTGTGTTTATTTTATCATTTTGGATATTTTTAAAATTCCAAATGCAGATTTTACAAAAATAATGTTTATATTTTCATCAAAATATAGATGTAAGAGGTATGGCTAATGGTCTTTATCAAGTCAATAACACAAAGGGTCCATACTTTTATGTTCTGATTTTTACTCAACAAAACAGGCATCTGGCATATCAAAGTGAATAATTCTAGTAAATTGAAAGAATCCCTCAACCTAAAAATAATGAGCTTCTTGTGTGTAACTCACTTTTAGTTAATTGCCCTTAATTTATTCAGCTGAAATACCTTACAGTTTTCCATCATTAAAGGGCACCATGTTTGACTTGTCATTGAATTAGTTTGATATTGATATAAATGAGCTATAAAGTATCTCCATGATTGCTTCTTGAATAATATGAATGTATTTTCTTTTATTACTTGCTCAATAAGGAATGAAATATACCTGATCTTTGAATTCTGAAGCAAATCTTTTGCAATTTAAAAATGAAGGGAAGGTGGAATTAATTACCAAGGATTATATTTCCACAAAGAAATAAAAACTCTCTCATAATGAAGTTTATTTATTACAATACAAAATGAATAATGGTACAAGTTTTCACTTCCATTTTAAGCCTGACAAATGTCTCCATTAAAAAAAGGGGGGGCTAGACAAATAGATACTTAACTCTAACTCTCTCTTCAATAATATTTTACTATATGGTATCACAATTACTGCGACTACTCCTATTTGCTACAAAATTTTGCATTTGCACATACAAAAGTCAGTTCAGTGTGTGACAATTTAAGAAAATAAGGGAATAAATGAATAATTTCTCAAGTTAATTATTTCTCAGGTAAAAATAACTTACATTTATTAAAATTTTCTAAAAAAGCCATGTTGAAACCTATTTGTCAGTTGCTGTATGAAACGTGTTCAAGAGATAAGAAAGACACATTGAAAGAAGAATAACTAGCAATGTTTTGTAAATTTTGCCTTTAAACACTGAATGAATGAGACATTCTTGTTTTCTTTGTGTGATTTTTACATGTTTGTAGAGGAGTTCCATACCTGACATACATAGGCATAAGCCCCTTTTATTCCATTGAAACTTTTTCTCTGTTTCTGTTCATATTCATGGAATTTTTAAATCACTGACTTTTTAAAATTTTATTTCTTAGTTCCTTTAATTTACTGTGATACAGACTCCTAACAAAAAATATATGAGCTGCATATATAATTTTGGTATTTCTAGTAGCCATAATTAAATAAAAAGAAATTAATAATATATTTTATTTATCCTAATATATCGCTAATACTATCATTTAAACATGTAGCCAGTATAAAATTACTAATACAACAATTTATTTTTCACATTAACCGTTTAAGATTTAGTGCATTTCACTTATAGTACATATAATAAATTGGATATTTTGCCCCAACCAAATTGATTAATTGAAATCCTAACCTCCAACATATTATTAATGATCTCCAAAGAGATAGTCTTTGGAACCCTCATGATTGCAGTTAGTATCCTTATAAAAGAAACATTAAATCCAGTGAAATGTTAGACATGAGTAGCCCAAAAGAAGAATCTCAGAACCTAACACCCTGCCCCACTGGTATTAAATATCTCAGTCTCTAAAACTGTGAGGAATCAATGTCAGCTTGTTTTTGAGCTACCTAATTTATGGTAAGTTGCTAGAGCCACCCTGATGGACTCCAACAGCACATCTCAATGCTAACTAGTAACATTACAGGACTGTAAAACCACACATTCTGAGAGCTGCCATATTGGAGAGAAAAAAAGAGAAACATAAGAGGCATAAGAATTGACATCAGCAAACCTAGGGACTTGTAATTGCCTCCACCAACCGTATTATTAGTTAACTAAAGTTCTTAATATTTGGAATTTTAAGTCTCAAAATAAACTGCTCAGAGTAGGTAGTCTTGAGCATTTAACTTTATTATCAGAAAAAAACTTTTGCTTTCTGGCTTCCCTGGGGTTGATCTGAAAAACCATTACCCAAGGTTAAGTAAATAATATTCCTGCTGAGACCCACTGTGGAGCAGCTACACAGGCTAGTCCTGCAAGGAGTAGTTCACTTGCAAATCAATCTACAGTGAGCTGGTCTTGCCTTAGGGATTCTTTTTTAAGGAGCACATTTGAAATAGCTGTTTTTAAATTTTGTTTTATTTTAATAACATCTTAATTAATGTGATATATCAGCTCCACATGCGCTCAAAATGTTTTATGCTTTATTTTCAGCTATTGTATGGTTGTTTTAAGTATCTCTCTGTGACTCCTAAAGAACATTTTTAAGTTTCACTTTGTTTGCATTCTTAGTAACACTGCCTCCAAAGTATGGTGATAGGGTCTTCACTTCCTTAGTATAATTGACTCCATTTTGATTTGAACCTGAACCTGTGTAACTGCTTTACTTGTCAACAAGATGTAGATCTTAGTGTTCTGAAATTACTGATTAATCATTGATTGCTGATTGTTTCCATAATGGGTTGTCCTGACGACAGTAACAGACTGCATTAACCACCGCATGTTTGGTTTTTGTAACCTAGCTTGCTTCCTGAACCTACCCCTATAAATGATTGTGATACACTTATCTTGGGACTTCACTCTGAACAGCTCCTTTAGCTGTGAGTGTAGTCACTAGCCAGCTTAATAAAGACTCTCAAATTTGATGGAACTGGTCTTCTTTCTTACTTTTCTCTAATTCATCCTCAATCTTGCCAATTCTGTTTTCTGTCTCATTTATTGTACTTTTTCTCCCTTCTGTTTTCTGTAGCTCAGCTATTATTTTGTTAACCTGTTCTGATACTGTATTAGCTTGTTCAGCTAGTTGTGCTCTTTGCTCAGTTGTTTCAAATTTCAGCTCTCTAATTACCTCAAGATAGTGTTTGCTTTCAGAGTCTTATTTGCCATTTCCCTACTTCTGATAACATTTCTTTCAAATTCTTTCCTCACTCCTGTGACTAATGTCTCAATTAGTGTTTGGATGTTGTCCTCATTTTTATGTGCATCTACCTTGGGGGGGGGGGTTAGCTAGGCTTTTGTGCTGGTTTATTTCATCAAATGTTTCTTCTTGGTATAACCATTGTAAATAATATGTTATATGAGCTCCCTCTCTATATACTTTTCAATCCACTGATCACTCTTGCTTGGATTGACTTGTGTCTAAGTAAGGTACTTAAAGAGTTGGCACTTGTGGAAATTAACAGTTGTTTCAATGTTATGTCAATCCCTGAGTTAAAGCAGAGTGACTGCTAAAGCCTCTTTTTTTCTTTTTCTTCCCTGTAGGCTATGGTAGCCTGAGGGATTTTTACCTATAAGTTGGTTCTTTAGTCTAATCACTCACTCCTGACCAAGTGATAAAACAGGGTGGGGGAGAGGTAGCCTAATGGTTATGCAAAGAGACTCCCATGCTTCAAGGATACAACACCCCAGGCTCAATTCAGCTGCTGGTATATTATTTACAATGGTATGAGATCTCAAAAAGAACTTAAGAGATACTAAAAGTAACAATATGAGATGATTTCAAAAGAAATAATATACACATTATATGCCTACCAGAAGAAGAAAGAGAGGGAGGGGAAGAAAGCATTCTATAAGACATAATAGATGAGAAAATCCCTAGTCTAAACATAAAAGACATAAAAGTTCAAGAAGCACAAAGGGTCCCAAATAGAATTAACCCAGACTTAAAGACACCAAGAAAGGGGGTCAGGCAGTAGTGCAGTGTGTTAAGCACACATGACACAAAATATACTGACTGGTATAAGGATCTTGGTTCAAGCCCCTGGCTCCCCACCTTCAGGGGGTGTCCATCATAGGTGGTGAAGCAGGTGTGCAGGTATCTATCTTTCTATCTCCTTCTCTATCTCCCCTCCTCTCTTGATTTCTCTCTATCCTATCCAACAACAACATCAATGATGTCAATGACAAAAATAAGAATAACTACAATAACAAGAGTAATAACAAAGGCAACAACATGGGAAAAAAACAGAGTCACTTGCAGAGGAAAACCCATAAGATTAGCAGCAGATTTCTCTATACAACTGCCAGAAGAGAATGGCAAGATATATATTGAGCTCTCATTGAGAAATATTTTCAACCAAGACGACTGTATTCTTCTAGACAGTTATTCAGACTAGATGGAGGCATTAAAACCTTCTCAGACAAGAAACAGTTAAAGGAATCAATTATCACCAAAGCCTGCCCTACAAGAAGTTCTGAAAGTTCTCCTATAAATAATAACATCATAAACATGCCATGCTCTAAAATTTTAGAATAACGGCATTAAAATATCTTCATTCTATAGTATCAATAAATGTCAATGGCCTGAATTCACCTATTAAAAGGCACGGAGTAGGAAGATGGATTAAAAAAAAAAAAAACCCAACCGTATGTTGTCTTCAGGAAACCCATCTAACTCACAAGATAAACACAGACTCAAAGTGAAAGGATGGAAAATGATTATAGAAGCCAAATGACTATACAAGGTCCTTTTTTTTTTTTCTTTTTCTTTTTTTTTATTTAAGAAAGGATTAATTAACAAAACCATAAGGTAGGAGGGGTACAACTCCACACAATTCCCACCACCCAATCTCCATAACAAACCCCCTCCCCTGATAGCTTTCCCATTTTCTATTCCTCTGGGAGCATGGACCCAGGGTCATTGAGGGTTGCAGAAGGTAGAAGGTCTGGCTTCTGTAATTGCTTCCCCGCTGAACATGGGCATTGACTGGTCGGTCCATACTCCCAGTCTGCCTCTCTCTTTCCCTAGTAGGGTGTGTCTCTGGGGAAGCTGAGCTCCAGGACACATTGGTGGGGTCTTCAATCCAGGGAAGCCTGGCCAGCATCCTGGTGGCATCTGGAACCTGGTGACTGAAAATAGAGTTAACATACGAGGCCAAACAAATTGTTGAGCAATCATGGGCCCAAAGCTTGTAATAGTGGAGAGGAAGTGTTAGGGAGGTACTCACTGCAAACTCTAGTGTACTTCTGCTTTTAGGTATATATTTTGCAGTAGTTTATGGATACGTGTGAACATAAGCTCTCTCTCACAGAAACTGGTGTATATCTAGGTTATGGGACTTTGTTAGAAAGTGAGCCACCTGAGATGAAATTAGAATGTACTATAAAAGGAAAGGTCTCTCCCGAGTAATGAAGATGAAGGGTTGTCATTCCACACGTGAAGTCTCTGGACACAGTCTGAAGTGAAGCATGTTGAGGTGGCAATCGTTGCGTTGGTTAGGTTGTGATCGGCGGATGCAGTATTATTTGGTATGGATTGGGAGAGGCATACGGGAAAGTGGGCCCTATCCAAGGGTTACAGTACTGGGGGAAGTAGGGGCTCTATAGTGGAGATGTGAGGTTCCTGCTGTCTTAGGGTTCAAAAAGACAATCGATAGTTAATGTTATCATCACATTATTTGGTAATTGGGTTAACTTTGAAAAGTCCTTTTGTTATGGTTTGCTGTACAGTATCCAGTATCTTGTATATAGCTATGTTATTGGATGCTTCTAATCTACTTGGTCTAGGCTTTTGAGAGAGTCCGCATATCAAATACACAGCCTATATATTAAAAAGATTCAGTTTGTGTTTTGAAAAACTTTGAGACATACAACTGATTTTCCCCCTCTCATATTAATTAACTAGTGATTTATATGTCTACATTTTGCTAGGAGTGTACATAAACACCATTCCCACCACCAAAAGACAAGGTCCTTTCTTGGACCACAAAAAATGGGTAGAAACAGCTTTTCTCGTACCTGACACTATAGACCTTAAAATAAGTACAGTAAAGAGATAGGGATGGACATTACTTAGTGCTCAGAGGATCAGTCAATCAAGAGGATTTAATGATTATCAACATCTATACACCCAATGAGAAGCCATTTAAATACATCAAATATTTACTGAAGGAGCTACAACAGTATATTAACAGCAACACGGTAATAGGGGAGTTAAACAGCCCACTCTCTCAACTGGACAGATAATACAGGCAGAAAATCAGTAAAGAAATGAGAGAGATAAATGAAGAGATATATAAAATAGAACTATTGGACATTTGCAGAAATATTCATCCCTTGAAACTGGAATACACATTCTATTCAAGTCCACATGGGTCATCCTCAATGATAAACCAAATGTTAGGCCACAAAGACAGCACCAGCATGGAAATCATCTGAAGCATCTTCTCAGACCACAGTGAAATTAAATTAACACTTAACAATAAACAAACAAAAAAAAATAGTAAAAGTCACAAGATATGGAAACTCGACAGGAAACACTTAACAACTACTGAGTCAAAGAGGATATTAAGGAAGAAATCAAAATGTTTTGAGAATTCAGTGAAAATGAAGACACAAGCTATCAAAATATTTGGGACACTGCTAAGGCAGTACTGAGAGGGAAGTTCATAGCCATACAAGCACACATTCAGAAACAAGAAAAAACTCAAATAAACAATCTTACTACACACCATAAAGAGCTAGTAGAAGAAGAACAAAGGAACCATAAAGCAAGCAGAAGGACAGAAATAACTAAAGTTAGGGCAAAAATAAATAACATTGAAAGTAAGAAGGACATACAAAAGAACAACAAAGCTAAATGTTTGTTCTTTGAGTGAGTAAACAAAATCAACAAAACCTTATCCAGACTCACAAAACAAAAAAGGGAGAAGACCCAAATAAATCAGACAGTAAATGAAAGATACCACAGAAATTCAACATACTATGTGAGGCTTTTGTGAACAACTATATGACACCAATATAGAGAACCTGGAAGAAATGGAGGAGTTCCCAGACTCCTACAAACTTCCAAAACTAAATAAAGGGAAACTAGAAAATATGAAGAGGCCAATCACAGCCAATTATATTGAAAGTTATCAAAACCTTCCCAAGAATAAAAATCCTGGACCAGCATCTCTTTATAATCAAAATGCTACAAAAATGTGATTAGATGGAAAATTCCTCAAGATATTGGAGTCCATATATAGCAAACCTACAGCCAACATCATACTCAATGGTGAAAAACTGGAAGCATTTCCCCTCAGATCAGGTACTAGACAGGGCTGCCCACTATCACCATTACTATTCAACACAGTGTTGGAAGCTCTTGCCATAGCAATCAGGCAGGAGCAAGGAATTAAAGGGATACAGATTGGAAGAAAAGAAGTCAAACTCTCCCTATTTGCAGATGATATGATAGTATACACAGAAAAACCTAAGGAATCCAACAAGAAGCTTTTGGAAATTATCAGGCAATATAGTACCAAATTTAATGAAATATACATCATTTTCACATGGATAGAATCCACATGAACTGAAAGGATCAAACAGTTACATTAAAGATACCTTTTTATATGCTGATGTAAACTGTTCTAGAAATGATTGAAATTTTGTATCAATTAAAATAACTTCATTAAACAAAAATCAAACATCAAGAAACCAGTTCTATACATCTCTGGCAGTATTGAGTCAATTTGGCTTAAACCTGCTGTGTTGTCTACCCCTTCATTTTATATCCTGCATCCCCTCATCTCTAAGCTCTTTCTCTTGACCCGTCTGCCCTGAATGTAGGTCTCATGCCTGAGAAATCAGCATGGATGTTGTATATGCAGACTCAGCAATGACATGGGAAAAAGACAGACTTGGAGGAAAATATAAGGAAAGGCATTATACCTGAGCTTCTTTGAAAGATGATTTTTACCTGACTTTTCAGAGAGTATTGAAAAAACCATTTACTCTCTTGTATCTCCAAGCAGCAATTTTGAAAGGTTCCTTTTCCCTTCCATCGGTTATTAACCATAGCTCCAGTTGAGAAGTAGCTCATTCTTGTTTGTCATGCTGTAAAATACTCAATTTTTACTTTAGCCCTTATGACTTTAAACAAAGCAAAAGTTCTCTCTGAGTATTATTTACATTATTGCAAGATGAAATACTAGAAACTAAGAGTTCCAGCTTTTGGTGATGGACAAATAAAATATAAACCAAAATATTGAAAAACAAAGAGCATGCATGCTGAATTCTTAGGCATGAGACCTGAAATCCGGGCAAACGTGTCAAGAGAAAGACCTTAGAGCTGAGGGATCCTGTCATGTTTCAAATGCTCCAAAGCTTTCCCAATACTCTCAGAACAAAACCTAACTTCTTCAACTCTTCCCAAATCTCTGAACTCACCTAGCCCCAATATTGTATACTCCATTAGGTCTCATAAACTCACTTTCTCTTTATTCTATTAACTTCACTACAATCACCCTTTATCTAGATGGCTATCTAGATGGCTTTGCCCTCAGTTTTTCTTTTAGCTATTTTCACCATTCATGGCAGAAGTAAAAGTAATTGACTCTGAGCAGAATTACCTTGTCACACTAGCAAGTGATTTTTCTGTCCAATTCTCTGCCAAGACCTTCTTGAATCAATCATATACTTTAATATACTTTATAGCACTACATGAAATCATTTTATGTGTAATGCGTATGTTTTGTCCAACATGAAAAATCTATGAGGGTAATGACATCTACGTGGAAGAGTGTATAGTAAAAGCAAGCATTAAAGAAAAATAAGCAGAGGTAATACAATACCAGAGAAACACATATTTTATCTGAAACCTTGTGTATTATTGAAAACATAGAACTTTTTCTCAACAATTTTGCAACGGTTTAAAACTAAGATAAAGTCATTTCATGCTTCTGAATTCACTTTTCTATGAATGTGCTTTTTTCCCCCTTTAACCCATCAACCAGCAGGATACTTTATTAATGCCTACAAGTCAAATCCTCCTAAAGATTCAGCATATTCATGAACAAAATGGATATTATCATGATAAGAATACAGTGGGGGGAGTCAGGCAGTAACACAGCTGGTTAAGTGCACATGGCACAGAGCAGGACCGGCTAAAGATCCCAGTTCTAGCCCCAGGCTCCCCACCTGCTGAGGAGTCCCTTCACAGGCGGTGAAGCAGGTCTACAGGTGTCTATCTTTTTCTCTCCTTCTTTGTCTTCCCCTGCTCTCTCCATTTCTCTCTGTCCTATCCAACAATAACATCAATAACAACAATAATGACTACAACAATAAAAAAATTACATATTAAAAAAAAGAATTCAGTGGAAAGAGAAGAAACTTTTTAGTTAAGTAAATAACTTATATGGAGAGACTATTCTTGAGACACTTATCCATTCAAACTATAACCTGTCCTGCTGTTTCACATACTAACAACCAACTTTCTGTTCTATAAACCCTTTATGACTCTTCCTACCTTTCCTCCTTTCTTTCATGGAATAACATTCTTTAAAATCTTTAAGCAAGTCACTTCAACTTGCTTCTTGATGCCCATTTGTTCTTAATATTCCATGCAATATTTCATGTGACTTTTGAAAAATCTTTATAAGGAACACACACACACACACACACACACACACACACACACACACACACACACACCAGTGTTCAGTTCTGGTTTATGGTGGTGCTGAGGATAGAACCTGGGACTTTGGAGCTTTAGGCATGAAGGTCTTTTTGCATAACTATTATGCTATCTCCCTGGCCTGCGACATATTATTGAAGATACATTCAGTACCTACAAGAAACCTTTGTTACTATATTAATGTTATTTTCATTTATAGCTTCCAGGTGTACTTAATTATTAAATTATTATTGTTTTTCCATCATGTTTATTGCTGCATAACTCCATCATTCCTTGCATTTATTTATTTATTTATTTATTTTTATTTATTTTTGGTGGAGGGTGAGAGATAGAGATGGGAGGTGACAACGTGAAGGCAGAGAATAAGAGAACACCTGCAGCACTGTTACCTTACTTGTGAAGTTACTTTCCTACATGTGGGTTTTGTGACTTGAATCTAGGTTCTCTTATATGGTACTGTATGTGTTCTACTGGGCGAACCACAAACCAATTTATCTGGATGTATTTTCTTAAAGAAAGAATTGTTAGGCTGTTCCTAAAACCTTTGGAGAACTATAGTGGCTATCCAGGGGTGTAGGGTGTGAGGGCGAAGATGGATGTAGAATTTTGGTGGTGGTAGTATGATGTGGAATAAACCAGTTATCTTACAGTCATATAAGTCACTAATAAAATAAAATTTACAGAAGGAAGAATGAATGAATGATTAATAAAAGACCAAAGATAAAGATAACAGGATGCCAGGGCACTAATTATATATCTCACAGTAATTTTTATATTGATGATAACTGTTAAAATATAATAATGATAATATGAATAATATCTATGTGACAATTGTTTTAGCCACTGTACACATGTTGTCTCATTTAATTTTCTTATTCATCTTAGATGATAGGGAGGTATTATTACTACTTTACAATTTTTAAATGAAGCACCAAAAATTAAATAATTTCCCAATAATATAAAGTGCTGGAGATGTTTCTCTATAGTAGTACTTTGATCACTTTTTTTTTAAACAAAAACAAGGAAATTAGAGAAAATATTCTCCACATTGTTAGTGAGTTGAAATTGTGTCAGTTAGCCCCAATATTATCTCAATAGAGAATAGATTGAAAGAATAAGCCAGAGCACCAAAGCTGATGGAAATATTCCAGATCATTTTGTTCCTAAGTTATTATCAAAATTATAGGCCAATGTTTACCAAGGCTTAGTACATACCAGACTCTCCTAAATACTTTCAAAACTTAATCTTATTTTAACCTCCCCAAAGTTCATAAGACAAGTATTTTGCTTATTTTTTGAAATATTGTATGATGGCTTATAACCTTAGATCACAAATCTCAGAGGCAATGGAAGTCAATTTTTGCTTCGATGACAGGAATTTTAAGTTGTTTCATTGTACTGTGTCCTTCCATACTTTATTCTAAGTTTACCTGAGAAATACATTTGTCACCTTGCTAGATGATCATTCCCTCCTAATGTATTATTTTATCTCACCATTTACCTTGGTCTGCAGTCACTATATATACAGTCTCTATCAAAAATGCAGAAGAATGTCTATAAAATTATGCTAAGCAGCATGTTTCCATTTCTATTATGTAATAAGTTAATATCAGCAAGCTCACTCAGATAGATACAATCGATTGTTGAAACTTTAGCTATTAAAAAATCAACATAGGATGCATCCACAGCAATATTGTGGCCTGGGAGTTGGCATAGTGACTAGATTGCTGAACTTTTGTACATAATATCCTGAGTTAAATTCTAGCATCACATATATGGTATTTTTATTCTCCCTCCCTCTCCTTCTTTCCCCCTCTTTCATATTAGTAAATGAATCTTTAAAAATAAAACAAAACATTGTCTTATAATTTAATACATTATAGCATTTTTATGTATTCTTTATTTCCAAAATTCCACATTCAATATTTCCTCAGATACATGTTAGTGTGGTTAAAATTCCCCAGACTTTTCTAATTTTTAAAATAACTTTAGAAGTTTTGATATATACTGTCCAGGTATTTTTTTCAGAATTATTCTATTGTAATTCATCTAGTATTTGGACATATATAAATATGTCATTTAAAAATTCTTAGAAATCTTGTCATGCTGAGAACATATAACTAATCAAAGAAATGTAACTCAATACAGAGTACCAAAATTCAGTGAGGATAATATTGAGGTTCTCTCAATTTACAAGGCCCATGTATATTAATTTTATATATTCTTCTCTCCTCTCAGAATTCTGTTAGACTCTAATAAGCCCTACTTCTGATGTAACTGAAAAGAAGCAATAGGCAATATTGAAGCAGTAAGTAAAATTTGAAAGACTACATAAATCTTGTGGCTGGTGACACCTTCAAGATATGTCACAACAGTTATTTGAAAAAATACTTTGATGCTACCAAATAGTATCACTAAAGTTTGAGCTGTTAGCAATGGGCCATTCCTTGTAAATTGGAGGCACACAGTAACTGGCTGTATTTGTGTAGCTGTTTATGCATAAAGTGATGCTGGGAAATGTAGTTTCAAATAGCAGCTTTTAATAGAATGGATCATATAGTTATTACTGCATAGTAAACTACTTCACCTATCAGTGCTTTAATATAATTAGTTACTGTTACCTCATCTGTTCTGTTGATTGACAAGAGTCCAACTAAAAGACAGCTGCTCCATGATGCTTACCAGGACTGGAGTCATCCACAGAATCACCTCCTCTGCAGATTGTTGGTAGATAGCTAAAATGAGCACTTGGTCTTTTCACAGGGTCTGGTTGTCTAACAACAAAGCACTTTGTCCTTCAAGAGAAAATGTTCCTCGTCACAGTTCTTTAAAAAAAAAAAATGTTGATTTAATTATGATCAGCAAGTCTTTTGGATAAGAGGGGTACAATTTCACACAATTCTCACCACCAGAGTTCCATATCACACCCCCTCCATTGGAAGCTTTCCTATTCTTTATTCTTCTGGGAGTATGGACCCAAGATCATTATGGGTGCAGAAAGTGAAAGGTCTGGCTTCTGTAATTGCTTTTCCACTAAACATGAATGTTGGCAAGTGGATCCGTACTCTCAGTCTGTTTCTGTCCTTACCTAGTAGTGTAGGGCTCAGGAGAGGTGAGGTTCCAGGCTGCACTGGTGAGATCATCTGCCAAGGGAGGCAGGTTGGAGATATAAAGCAGAAAAAAAATGTTTAATAACCAGTTACCTAAAAGTAAAAGTATAGAAGATGAAATTTTAGGTTTTCATGTTGGAAGGAGCTAGGAAGTCTATTTTAGGTATATTCCAAAGGGCCCATGACTTCACTAATTTTTGCCTGAGCTTGACTGCTTACATGCAGGTAGGCTGACGGTACTGTCTAGGGAAATGGTGTCAGAGTTGGAAGTAGGACTAGAAAGCTGGATTAGGAAAGAGAGTATCTCCCAAATATGGGAAACATATATAAATACCATTAACAGTAACCTCAATTGATCTGTCCTGGGAATCATATTAAGCACAGGAGCCTTTGTAACCTTTGCATCTTGTAGGTATGAGCTCTCAATCCATGGTCATGGCTAGGGACAATCCAGGCTGCACTCATTTCAGGACCAGTATTCTTTGAGTGGCAGAGTATGTTGATCCAGTCTCCCTTCAGAGATTGGGGCAGTATCTACCATTGTTGTTCCACATTGAGGGCAACGTCCTAGAGAATCACACAAACAGGTCCATGATGCTGTTCCTGATGGAGATGACCAGCAATGGTGGAGAGAGAAATCTGCTAGAGGATTAGGCTCATAATCTCTATGTGGAAATCCCAAGATTCCCTGACTAAAACCTTAGATGACCTCATCATAGTTCCAAGGGATTCTAGGTCATTGCAAAACTTACTAAATCTTATCCTCAAAAGCCTCAAAATGACATTTTATTGATCATGTCACTAAGGTAGTACAGACTGAAGAGGACAGGATATTCAGCCATATATATAATTTATTTCATAAAAAGTAGAGAGAAACTGGCGCTGTGTGGAGGCTACCTGAACCTCAATTCAAGCCCCTGATCCCCACTTGCAGGGGGAAAGCTTCATAAGTGGTGAAGTTGTGCTACAGGTGTCTTTCTGTCTCCCTCTGTAATATTCCCCTCCCTCTTAATTTCTCTCCCTCAATTAAATAAAATAAATAATTTTTTTGCAAGATAGATAAAAAATAAATCAATGAGAGAGAATCCATAATAGCACTCTGGTACAGGTGGCACCTGAGATCAAAGCGAGTCTCAGATTTAGAAATCCTGTGTTCCACCATGTCATCATCTGGGGCCTAGTTTGGGAATTGTTGGATTCTCACACAAATATGATGGGCCTAGACCTTTAATGGATCCTTCTGTACACCATCACTGGCCGCTTTCATCAGGAACGTCATCATAAGTCCTCTTGTGGGTCTTCCTCCAGGACATTGCTCTCAGCATAAATCAGCAATTATAGGGAGTGTCCAAGTCTCTAAAGGGAGATTAGGTTATCCTGCCCTGTCATTCAAGGAAGACTGGTCCTCAAATGAGTGCAGCCTGCGATGTTTCCTGCTGTGACCATGAGCTGAGAGTTCAGACCAATCGGGACTCAGAGGTTACATAAACTCTGGTACTAAATATAAATATAAATACAGGTATGCAGAGGTTACGTAGGCTCCTGTGCTGAATATGAATCCCAGAACAAATTGATGGGGTTTACAGGTAACAATTTTTATATATTTTCCCCATATTTGGGGGCTACTCTCTCCTTTGATCCAGCTTGCTAGTTCTTTTTCCAAATAGTTAATATTATCCACAGGACTTTTTCAAGAATGGGAGATACTCTCTGCCCTAATCCAACTTTCTAGCCCTTTTCTTTCCTCTGATGCCGTGTCCTCAGACAATATTTTTATCCAAGTTCATGTTAGCTATCACACAAGCAAAACCTACCATAGTCGTGGGCCCCTAGAAACATGCCTAAATGAATTTCCTAGCTTTCTTCCACCATAAGATCCCAATCTAATTTGTTCTGTTCCTACTGTTTGGTTCCTGTTCATTAACCATTTTGTCTCACTTTATGCCCTGCCACCTTCCAGACACCAAGTTGGAGATGCTGCCATGATTCCTGACTTGTCTGGGCAGATAACCTCACCAATGTGTTCTGGGACCTCACCTTTCCAGAATTCTACCCACTGGGGAAAGAGAGAAACATGCTGATGGTATGGATTGAAGTATCCATGCCCATGTCCAGCAGAGAAGCAATTACAGAAGCTAGACCTCCTACCTTTTGCACCTCCAACATTTTTTTTATCCATACTCCCAGTGGAGAAGAAGTGATAGGAGAAGAGGATAAGAAGGTTCTGAACTCCAGATCCATAAGGACCCAGAGAGAGAGAGAGAGGAGGAAAAAGGAAGGGAACATTTGGATGTAGTAACAGGGTCGTGAATAAAAAATGGGCGATTATATATAAATCTAGACATATATAAATCTAGACAGATAGTTGTAGAGTTGATAGTTCACCCATGTCTGTAACCTTGGGAGAATTGTGGTAGCTTGCAATGGAGGGATTGGAGATGCAGAACTCTGATGGTGAGAACACTTTGGAATTATACCTTTATTGACATGTAATTTTGTAAATCAATATTAATCACTAATAATATTAAAAAAGAAATCTTGTGTTCTGCCAATTGATTTACCTGGCCCATGCTCTACCACTTAATAATTTGAATAGCAAAAATATGTTAATATATTTAATAATTTTTCAAAGATTCTGCACATAAAAAGTATATTCTTTGCTTGAACCCATGAAAAATGTAGCATTTTTGCTCTTGAGATGAGTCTTAGCTCCACACAGCTCATGAAACAGACTATCGACAAAACTTGACCTCTTCCCTCCTAACTACCACACCAAGTGGAAAATAACACAATCTTTCCTTTCCGATCAAACTAGGAACTTACCCACAGATGCACAAGTACATAAGTACTAGCAATCCCTCTGGAGGGGGGGTTGTATTGAACTTCTCCACTATTTCAAGCAGGAATCATGGAATTCTATTGAATCCTAAGAGTGAGTGGAAAGTACTATTAAAGTGCTTTGTACTAACTGATGAACTATGTGCAGCCAACCAGTCTTGATTGGAGATCATATGCTTATGATCTCCAGTATGCTTATCATACATTGATGGCACACCACTGCCTTTTAATACTGTAGCATTGACTCTCTTCTGGGAGTAACTCCTGTCCTGAGGCCCATGCAAACTCCCCTGAGGTCCATGCAAACTCCCCTTATGTTGGGGCATCAACTTTTTTTTTTTTTTAATATTTTTTAAAATCTTTCTTTCTTTCTTTCTTTCTTTCTTTCTTTCTTTCTTTCTTTCTTTCTTTCTTTCTTCTCTTTTGTTGCCCTTGTTTTTCTTTTATTGTGGTTTGTCATTAAAGTTCGGGGCTCTAGTAGGCCAGGCTAGCTTCGCGGCGGTAGACAGAGACTAGGGGACACATGGCTGGGCAGAGAAGCTGTATTTCTTTATTCACGAACAATGATTCAAAAACTAACCCAAACCAATCACCACACAGATCTGTCCTGCATCCTTCTCCTCCAGCAGCTGCGGCAAGAACTCTGGAATTCCGTAGGGAGCAGGGGCTGGGGAGAAGGGGGTGCACGAAACTAGCAGGGGCCAAACCACAATTTGAGAGAGAGAGAGAAAGAGGTTTGGTGCCTTAGCCAACTGAGTATTGGGAGACAAGATACATCAGTTAAGTGTAGAAGAATATGTGAATGTTGTTAATTCACATAAGTTGTATATGGAAGAACTTTTATAGTTTAATACCTTACCATATGAAAAGATGATTCTTTATATGAAGGCTTGAGAGCTGTAATCACTCGTGAAAAAAAAAAAAAAACTTGTAACAAGTTAGAGGTTTGCTATAGTTGATACCTCGATGATTATAATTGGTTTAAATATCTTTATGATTTTGTTTAAAGGTCATCTAATGTGACCTGCTGTAGCAGTCTCTACAGCAGGATCTTGAGACCAATTTTAGTTAAAATATGTATTTTGATTTTTTAACTATTTTTACTTTGGACTATAAGCAGACTCAAATTACTTAGAGAGTTAACACATTTTCGTGACAATGATTTTAACATTTACAGTGCCAGATTGATGCCAGATCTGTTGTGGATTAATTTCCACAAGATAGTTTACAGGGCACTTTTGGGGGCCCTCCAAAAGCGCCCTATATAGAGAATTTGCATTTTAGTTTTGGGGATATATTGTCACGTTAAATATTTAGACTTTACCTTAATTAGTTAGTTACTTTAGCAAATTAACTTTACCTTGCCTGGTAGTAATATAGCTTCAAGGTTACACTTTTAACCATTAAGTTGATGTTTTACTGAACTTGAAACATACATATAAACATTTAGTTTTAACACACAGGAGGAAAAAAACTTTTGTTATAAAAACATATCATTTTAAAAATACAAATTTATATCTGTCATTACTCACACAGTTTAAGACTGAACACTTACCTATATACCAAAACTTATATATAAAAATCAAAAGAGGGAGAGAAAAGGGAGACTCTATGCCTTACCCTCCCCCCATGCTAGAAAATGCCTGTCTAGGTAAGTAACGCCCCCCCAGAGGCAAAAAAGGTCCCCCTCAGGCCTTCCCTTGGCAGCACATTGGTTCTTGTTGCTCACTTACATGTTCCTCCATGTTTGTGCCAGTTTCTTTTTAAAAAAATGCCTGTACGATATAGGTTTCTGTTCACCTCACACCCCTGATACTATGGTCATTTAGTTAAAAAGAAAAGGGGGTATTGTTGCTATGCTTCACATTGGTTTGGTTCCCCCCCCCCCCACCTCTGGGAGATTGTGGTTTGGCCTCTGCTAGTTTCGCGCGCCCTCTTCTCCCTGCCCCCTTCCCCCTACGGACTTCCAGAGTTCTTGCCGCTGCCTCCGGAGGAGAAGGATGCAGGACAGATCTGTGTGGTGATTAGTTTTAGGTTAGTTTTTGAATCGTTGTTCTTGAATAAAGAAATACAGCTTCTCTGCCCAGCCGTGTGTCCTCGAGTCTCTGTCTACCACCGTGAATCTAACCCAGCCTACTGGAGCCCCAAACTTTAACGACAGTGGTTATTACTGTTTCCGTCATTGTTGGATAGGAAAGAGTGAACTGTAGAGGAAGTGAAGACAGAAGGGGGAGAGAAAGATAGACACCTGCAGACCTGCTTTGCTGCTTGTGAAGCGACACTCCTGCAGGTGGGGAGCCAGGGGCTGGAACCAAGATCCTTACACAGGTCCTTGCGTTTTGCTCCACTTGCGCTTAACCCATTGCGCTACCATTCAACTCCCTGGAGCATCAACTTTAATAAGCTTTGTGAAACAATTGGCCTCCTTCCAATTTCTGTTTCATGGAAATATAAAGCTTTAGTTAATAATACTTTCAAATAGTTGTTTAGGACTTTCTCATTCTTACATTTTAGACCAAGGCAGAGAAACATGATTTCTAGTTCACTAAAATGAAAGCATCTGTTTTTATAATATAAATTTATAAACAGAAAATGATTTCCAAAGACATTATATACTCTACATTCAATTCTTACATTTTGTGTGCATGTAAGTACATTTACAACAAACCAGTACTGACACATTGCTAACTAAAACCCATACATTATTCAGATTGTCGTAGACTTCACCTAATACATATTTTTTCTTTAATCCCACATTAAATTTATTCTTCCTATATTCTTATGTTTATCTTGATTGTGATAATTTAAGACTTTCCTTTTTAATTTTAAAATATTTGCAATTTTTTAATAAACTCATTTTTTAAATATTCCTCAGTTGATATGCCTTTAATACTTTTTTCACAACTAGGCTGCGGTTATGATTTCTTGGGTGATCACAAATTATATATTGTGTATTATGTTCAGAGTACGCACTACCAACATAACATCAACCTATTAATTTGCTTGACTGGCTAAGGTATGTTTTGTTATAGTTCTTCACTGTGATTTACTCTTTTCTCTCTTTTAAGTTATAACATATCGAATAGCAACACTTGGGTTCTCTGGATGCTGGGGAGCAGTGCTTTATTTGTGTCTCAGGGTTGAGAAATAAACTTCATTACACCATTTGTAGTGAGAGATAAGAGTGGATATGGTGTGGCGGACATATGGTGTATATTTCACAATGAGGTTCTGTTGAATGGGTCTGGCAGAATCTCTCTGCCTAATGTCTCCCATGGGCTCACTTTCCTTTGATTTATTGAGTATGAATTTATACAACTATACCAGGTATAAACATCTTAAATGTATACATAAACATCTTAAGAGTATATATAAACACCTTGAAGGCATACATAATTGAATGATATCTCCTTGTATATATACCACTGTATATCAGACTTATTATCTCCAATTCTAGTGATTATATCAGATTCTGTGTTTAGTTTGCAAATCCTGACCCTAACCCAATGATGTAAGCATCATGCAGAGATAGCAGATAAGGCAAGATTCACATAGGCCTGAAGGGCCTGCTGACCACTTTTCATGTTTACCATGATGTGGCCAAAGCATCCTCAGAAGCTAGAGAAAGAACTACAGAAATAACAAAGAAATTTTGACATGTCTGATATAATACATAGATGTTAGTAATTAAGAAAAATAGCTCATCAGAGAAATAACAGGTATTATAATTTCAGGAGTTTATCTAGAAATAAGGGATTCTCCAACCGTAACCTAATTGAAAGGAAGTTACTATAATACCTGTCCACACTTTAGCTGTATCAAATTGAACTTCCTTCTCTAATGGTAAAATAAATTAATTAAATTCTGTAAAAGATTTACCTCTTTTCTACCATTAATTTGTGTAGTCATGTGTAGCAATATAAATCATGATTATTTATTTTATATTTTAGGTTATGAACCAGTGCTATTTATTTAATTAGTTGCTTAGATTTTATAGCTTTGACCATTGGGAACTCTTCTATTTGACTCCTATGTCTTTCTGATATAATTCCATAAATATAATATTTATTATTATGATTTTCATTGTTTTTGAGTATCTCCTTATTTTATGCTACTACACTATTCTTAATTCTCATTTTAGAAATTAAGCCTCTTCTAAGCCAATTGTTTTCTCTCTTTCTCTCTCTCTCACACATACACACACACACACACACACACACACACACACACTCATAGTTCCTTCTCCTGGAGGATAGAATTGAATTTCTAAATCTGAACACTAAATCTGTTCATTATTGTAAATGCAATATTGATTTTGACATGTTTCTACTACTGATCTGCATATATAAACATACCTATGAAATTCTGTAGCTATATTCAATTAAACAGATTTTATACTAATGACTACAACATTGTTTCATAACCACAATGATGATTCTAGCATTTACCTTTGCTTATCTATAGCATCCTACTCCATTTCTATTGGCTTAAATTACTAAGTGTTATCCCTGTGGGAAACAACTCTACCAAACAGAGCACTTATGGGACGTTCTTATTCTTTTTGCCTTTAGTCCCACCAGCTACTCATTTGCAAAGTCACTTAGATAAGCACCATTTTATTCTATTACCTTTTACAATTTTGTTTCAAGTATTTGTGATATGGATTATTTTCTATGGTATGTATCCCATACTAAGATCCCTTGATATTTTAAATCCTTTATTTTTAATTTGTGTATATCAAGATTAACTCCATGCTATATATTTCTGTGAGTTTTTGACAAAAATATGATGTTACTTATCTACCATGTAACATCATACAGAAGAACTTTACCTATTCAAATAATCAGTTGGGCTTTATTTATTTTATCACCACTCCCTCCAACTTTAGGTGACCACAATATGTTAACTAACTCTATAACTTTATTTTCCAGAATGTTAATTATTTAGAACTACATAGAATACAACTTTTTAAAGATTGACATGTGAATCTTGTGAATTTTGAAAATAAAGAAACTAAAGAACACAGAGGACAGAATACTAAAAAAATATGCCATAAAAATGTTAAAAATAAATTTTTAAGGGAAAAGTGACACTTAACTTTCTAATGAAGTGTAAGATGCTGAATAAAGTGTCAGGTGGTAATGGAAAAAGATATGGTATTAGAGAAAGTATAGTTAAGAAGATGGAAGATTAAAAGAATGTAAGTTTAGAAATAGACCCATACTTTAAATAGAAATGGATAGTTTTAAAATAAATTATGATAGAATACACAAAACAATTAAGACTGAGTCCATATCTTGATCCTCATACAAAAAAAAAAATGACTTACAGAATTAAAAATCTAAAACCACAACACTCAACAAAACAAAACAAAAAAACAAAACAAGAGACAATCTTTGTGACCTAAGCAATACCTTCTTGTGAGCTAAGCAATACCTTCTTATGCCTGGCAAAAGCACACTCCATATCTATATTTGTGTCTATATAATTTTTAAATTGGTAAACTAGAATTTATTAAAGTTGAAAAATTTTGATCTTCAGAAGAAATGAATGTTGATACAAGTCACAGACCACAAAAATAAATTCCAGAGCTGGGGAGTGACTCAGCAGCAGAACAAGTTTATTTTCCACCTTTGGTACCACATAAAATCAAGAAAAAGAAAACTTATAATAGAATGAGATAATATTGGCAAAGTGGTGCTTTGTCTAGGTTAATGTCCTCTCTCATAATAAAAATAAAATTTGGAAAATTTAATATCTGATAAAATACTTTTATACAGAAAATAAGGAACTCAAAATTCTAAAAAGGAAATATGTATTTTAATCAGGAACTGGGTAAAATAACTGAACAGTTATTTTCTAAAGACAATTCTAAACATTAGAAATTAATCATATGAAAATGCTCAGTACATTTAGTAATTAGAAAAATATAAATTAAATCCACAGTGAGATACAACTCCATAATCACTACAATAGAAACAAACAGGATATGTAACAATTATAAAACTCACTACTGCTGGTAGGTTGATAAATAGATATAGTCACATACAGTTTGAAAAATATTTTGACAGATTTTCTTTTTTAATATTAAAGATATAATTACTATTTGACCAGAGATTTCTGTTCTAGGTATTTATTTAAATAACAACAATTTAAATAAAAGTTCACATAAAAACATATGCTAAAGTGATCATTGTGACCTTTTACAAACTAAAAACTAGAAATTCACAAACTTAAAACTAGAAACTATCTTTTAACTGGAGAATAAATAACAGATGTTACCTACAATTCATACTCAGAAAGTTAATGATAGCATGAATATGAAATGAACTATGCTAGGTGGAGAAAAAGTCTATGAAAACTTTAGAGTTCATTTAGATACCAACCATATAAAGAAAAAACAGAGTAGTGACTGTCATGGATTAGCAGTAGAAGGAAAGTTTGATGACCAAGGAGAAGCCACAAGAGAGTTTGAGGAATAGTAAAGGTTTATGTACCATGGATATGACTGTGTATATATGCATGATATATGCATTTGCCAGAATCCCAATAATTGCATACCACTGAGTGAATCTTATTTTATGTACGTGAAAGGAAATGTACAAAGAGGGTCAGGTGGTGGTGCACCCTGTTAAGCTCATATAGTACTAAGCACATCGACCCATGCAAAGATCTTGGTTTGAGCCTCGGCCTCTCCACCTGCAGTGGAGAAGCTTCACAAGCTTCAAAGCAGGTCTGCAGGTGTCTCTTATCTTCCTTTCTCTACTTCCACCCCCTCTCAACTTCTCTCTATCCTCCCCACACACACAAACAAAAGAACAAGAAATGGCTGCCAAGAGCAGCAGATTCATAGTGCCAGCAGAGAGCCCCAGAGATAACCTAAAGACAATATATATATATATATATATATGTGTCAACAATAAGTTTGTCACTGAAAATATTTAATATACCACTAAGCTAACAAAAGACTCCAGATTCCTGTCATTTTTATCAAGTAATTTGATAATAATTTTAAGATCTCATTAATGTGACATCATTGATGCCTAAAATGAGTTTGCAGGGCTAGAGTCAATGACTAGGTTGGTAGTAGCAAAAGGTTCCTAGAGCAACTATTTTGCAAATTAATCTAAATATATTTTGGTTATGTACTCAAATTTTTTTTGGTAGAACAGAGACCAAGAGTTTGTAATTCTCTATACCTATGACCAGTTCTCATCGTTAATCCTCAATTCAAGGCATGTACCTTTAAGGTCCTGCCTAAGGCTCAATATCAAATGGTCACTCTCAATATAATTTTAGATAGTTCACCCCCACACACTTTTCTTTGTCTTATCATAAGGATCCTGATAAAATTTTGTTAAGTAGATACATATTAATAAACTTTGAGTTGGCACACTGAAATAAAAGTCTATGAGTACAAATTACATGAAATAAGTGCTATTCTTTTTATCAAGTATTATTTCAACATTATTTGATGGATGGATGGATAATGATCATAATTCTTCTTCTAGCGTTTGCCCTTCTTCTGTAGCCAGTCAACAGCGTCAGGTTGAGCCTGATGTCAAGTTTCGAGACCTCCTTTTGAATCTGGAGAGGTGGCAGTCGTTGACTATGTGGGTCATAGTCTGTCTGGAGCCGCAGGGCCAGTTCGGGTCGTCTCTGGCTCCCCAGCGATGGAACATAGCGGCGCACCGGCCATGGCCTGTTCAATAGCGATTGAGGAGGGCCCAATCATAATGTGGTAGGTCAGAGCCGGGTTGATGCTTGCAGGGGTCTGTGATGAGGTGTTTGTTCTTGACCTCAGCTGACTGCCAACTCTGTTTCCAAGAGTCTGGAACAGAGAAGTTCAGTGTAGGCGTAGGAGACCAGATTGGATGACGAGACGTCAAATGTTGGACAGGGTGGACTCGAAGAGCAGGACCAACAGCTTGAAAGCTGTCAGGAGCCGCCTGTTGCTGGCTTTGAAAGTGACTGGGATCCATGTGGATTCAGTCGGCTAGGAAGGATCGTCAGTTTCCCCAGTGAATGGGTACTCACGGGATGCACCACGGGAAGGTCAATCCAATGCATCCCAATGATCATAATAATTTGCACACAATAGAGTCCATACTATTCCCTTGTGTTCTTCATAAACCTTAGTAATTTAAGCTAAGAAAAATAGGATATATTTCCTTCTACTCATGGAATTGATATTTTATATAGCAAATTCAAACCCATTGTAAAAAATTCAGGAAACTCAGTAACCGTTTCCTTTCCCCAATTTTCAAGAAGTCCTGAAAATAACCTTAGAAATCCTTTCATTTCATCTAAGTACACCTGTGCATAACTTGTGCCCCCCTTTTTCCCTCCCTGTATTTAGAAGAAAGAGATCCAAGTGCCCCACACCTTAAGCAAGGTCATAGTGTCACAGATACTGTCTACATATACAATATAAAATCGTGTTCTGCGTTGACTGTGGCTATGGACCACAGGAATTAATGAAAGCCTAGACAGAGACACAGTGAAATTGCCCTTTTAAGTGAGTGCAAAAGTATCCAGGAACACAGGGAAGCATCCAGCATCTCCTAATTGTGTCCTGTCTGCACTGTTGAGGCTACCTCCAAAGGCTTTCTTCAGTGGAGACCAGTCCTTAATTAACAATGAGCACTTTCACTTTATATATTTTTTTGCCCATCAGTGTTGCAGATTCATTCTGACAGAAACATGGCAGCGTGATATTGTCCAGAAGATGATTTGACAGTGATACATAGACTTTTTCTGTAGCTGGCTCTCTACTAAAATGATTTAGAGGAAAAAAAAATACAATGATTTATAGTTGAGAGAAACCAAGTAATAAATTAGTATCTTTTCAAAGGAATGCTCTAAGGAAACTATGAGGAAAGAAGACAAGACTGTGACCTCTAGTCCTTCCTCTTCCTTCTGAACCTCTTAACTTGGGTAACTGCTCATTTTTCAAAAAAAAAAAAAAAAAAAAAGGTCAGGTACTTCAAGGAATATGTGGTATTATTACATGTAGGTAGTAATAAACTGATTGCTTAATTTAGAAAGTTGTTGGAAAATCCAACAGTAAAGGGCAATTGGCATTTGTTTTTGGATAGCCAAGCATTCATTTTCCTTGTTAGAATTATTTTCCCTTGGTACAATGTCTCTCCTACTGAAAAATAGGCTGGTGCATGCAGGTGTCTGTACATATGTAGAGCAGCCTGTGAGGGTACTGGAGGATCCTTGACTCCATCCTTCCTTTTCTTCTGAGTCAACACCAGACAATTATTGAGATCTCTGTCCTGTACAAGGACTTTTATTTCATATATATATATATATATATATATTCCCAGAACAAAATGAGCAAGAAGTCATTAGTATAGCTTTCCAGCCTTTGACAGTCATTTATCTCTAGTCCTGTATCTATCTATACAACCATACATATGCATCCATATATACTGTATCTAGTATCTAGTATACAATTATAGTACATGTACATCCATAACTATATCTATATAGATTTATATACACACAATAATAAATACATCTATACATCATCAGTCTATCAACCTATGTATATTTCCTATTTGCACTCAAATTGAGACATGTTGAAATGTCTGAGAGTCACTGGGTATATGCACATAGAAAAAGGAACATGAAGACTTGCTAATATTTAACTTTATCCCACATGACATTTATTTTCTATGATAAATCAAGAAATATATTTGACTCTTTCTTGATTCAAAATGGAACTACTATACTGTATGGATGCATCCACTTTCAATATTCAGTTATAGAGAAATTCATAGTTGAGTATTCCTAACTCCTAAACTCTCACTGAGGATGGAGAGAAAATAAAGTTTATTTAGTGAGAAAATAGGTTATTTATTGAATGGCTACTATTTTTCTCACATAGAAAACATAATTTCCATCTAACCTAGCTAAGGACCTTTGATAGCACTATAATTCCCATTGTACAGTCAAGAAAGTTTCAATTCAAACAGATTAAGTAGCCTCTTCTACATAGCACACCTGTCTCTGCTGACCAAAGTAGCTTTTCATCTCTATCCTGAGATGAAAAGCGTAAAGACCAGCGTAAGGATCCTGGTTTGAGCCCCTGGCTCCCCACCTGCAGGGGAGTTGCTTCACAAGCAGTGAACCAAGTAATACATTAGTATCTTTTCAAAGGGATACTGTAAGAAAACTATGAGGAATGAAGACAAGACAAGACTGTGACCTCTAGTCCTTCCTCTTCGTTCTGAACCTCTTAACTTGGGTAACTGCTCATTTTTCAAAAAAAAAAAAAAAGGTCAGTTACTTCAAAGAATATGCGGTATTATTACATGTAGGTAGTAATAAACCGACTGATTAATTTAGAAAATTGTTGGAAAAATCCAACAGTAAAGGAAAATTGGCATTTGTTTTTGGATAGCCAAACATTCATTTTCTTTCTTTTTTTTTTATTTATAAAAAAAGAAAGAAAAAAGAAATTTCTATATTTTTTATTTATTTATATTCCTTTTTCTTATAAAACTTTTTTTATTTGTCTATCTTTCTTCCCCCTCTCTGTCTTCTCTTTGCTCTCCATTTTTCTCTGTCCTATCCAACAACAATGGCATCAATAACAACAACAACAATAAAACAAGGCAACAAAAGGAAATAAATAATAGTAACAAAACAAGAATAAAAAGAAAATATAACAGCAAAAGAGAGGAAGGGAATAGACTGGGAGAGAGAGAGAGAGAGACCTGAAGCACTGCTTCATTGCTTATAAAGCACACCTCCACCCCACACACATGGAAATAGGGATTGAACCCAGGTCCTTGAACATGATATTTCTTGTGATGAGTACTACTGATATTTTTTATATGTATTAAATGGATTTTAATAGAGATATAGAGAAAGATACACACACACACACACACACACACACACGAGAGAGACGGAGAAGAGTACTGCCCAGGTCTGGCTTATGTTTGTGTTGGGAACTGAACCCAGAACCTTGGAGCCTCAGGAATGGAAGTATTTTTGCATAACCACTATGCTGTCTCCTCATCTTGTATTATTGCTTTTATTTTTTTTATTATCTTTATTTGATAGAGATAGCCATAAATCAATAGAGGAGGGGGAGATAGAGAGGGAGAGACAGAGTGGTACCGGCAGCCCTGCTTTACCATTTATGAAGCTTTTCCCGTTCAGATGGGGATCAAGGGCTTGAACCTGGGTCCTGGTGCATTATAGTGTGTGCACTTAACCATTATTACTTTTTTAAAGAAGACTCATGTAATTTACTTTTTAGAAGCAGCCAGAATGTTGCTCAACTCTAGTAACTGTGATGTCAGTGTTCAGATCTGGATGGGTCCTAGCTGTATCCCTGACATTATCAGTATTATTATTAATACTGCTTGGAATGTCAAAAGACAGTGATTCAAATAAATTTAGTAACTTGACATAGGCCACAACTTAGTGATTCAAAAAAAAGACTACAAAATTAGGCCTTAAACTAAAATTACCTAATTTATTTTTATTTCATTTTTAATTGCCCCCAAGGTTTCTTAAAAAAAACAAATTATTAATTTCAAATGTTTTAAAAAATATTTTTGTATTATCTTTATTTATTTATTTGGTAGAAATAGAAATTGAGATGGAAAGGGGAGAAAGAATGAGAGAGAAAGATAGAAAGAGAAAGAGAGAGAGAGAGGACGGCCAAGTGGTGGCACATCTGGTTAAGTGCACACATTACAGTGTTCAGGGACCCAGGTTCAAGCCCTTAATGCCCACTTGCAGGGGGAAAGCTTCACAAATGGTGAAGCAGGTCTGAAAGTGGCTGCACATGTCTCTCTATATCATTTAGCCCTCTCTCTTTTCTTAGTTATCTTTATTTATTGGATATAGATAGCCAGAAATCGAGAGGGAAGGGGGAAATAGAGAGGGAGAGAGACAGAGAGACACCACAGCACTACTTCACTGCTTGTGAAGCTTTCTCTCTGCAGGTGGGAATGGGTGGCTCAAACCCAGGTCCTTGCACATCGTAATATGTGCACTCAACCAGGTGTGCCACCACCTGGCCCCTTCTTTTTCCATTCTCTATCTCTCCATTCCCTCTCGATTTCTCTTTGTCTCTATCCAGTAATAAAAATAAATAAATAAATAAATAAATAAATAAATAAATAAATAAATAGAAAGTTAAAAGAGAGAAATCAATACCTGCAATACTGCTTCACTACTCACAAAGCTTTCCCCCTGCAGGTGGAAGCTGGGGGCTCAAACCCTGGCCCTTGCACATTGTAACATGTGTTCAACCAGGTGTGCCACCAGGCCCCTCCTCCAAGATTTCTATGAGGCTTCATGCCTACATGATTTCACTACTCTCAACAGATTCTTTCCTTTTTATTATTTTGCCATTTTAAATTATGATAGAGACTGAGGGATAATAGGGAGAGGGAGAGAAAAACAGAGAGACCTGCAACTTGCTCCATTATGTGTGAAGCTTCCCTCCAACAGATGGGTACTGGGGGCTTGAACCTCAGATCTCATGCATGGCAAGTAGTGTGCTTTACTTGTTGCACCACCACCTGTCTCCCAGACTCTGTTTTTCCACAAATAGCATGTGAAAGATTAAAAAAGAGAGAGACAGAGATTTCAAGCTCAGAAGAAAAAAAAAAAAACACTAGTATAGCCACAGGCCCTTTGAAATATAACTAAAATATGCCTACTAGCTATCTACAAAGCAGAGCCCCCCCCCCCCCAACGCTTCATCTGTACTATTCCCATCTTTAGGTCCATGATTGTTCAACAGTTTGTTTGGCTTTGTATGTTAACTCTCTTTTCAACCACCATGTTTCAGATGCTAGCATGATGCCGACCAGACTTCTCTGGACAGACAACCCCATCAATATGTCCTGGAGCTCTGCTTCCCAAGAGCCCTTCCCCACTACAGAAAGAGAAAGACAGGCTGGGAGTATGGATTGACCTGTCATTGCCCATGTTCAGTGAGGAAGCAATTACAGAAGCCAGACCTTCCACCTTCTGCATCCCACAATGACCTTGGATACATACTCCTAGAGGGTTAAAGAGTAGGAAGGCTATCAGGGGGAGTGGATGGGATACAGAGTTCTGGTGGTATAAATTGTGTGAAGTTGTACCCCTCTTAGCCTATGGTTTAGTCAATGTTTCCTTTTTATAAATAGAAAATTAAATTTTTAAAAAGACAGAGAATGAAGGAGGAAAGACACTACAATGCTGCGTCATCATTTATTAAACTTTCCCTTTCTGTGGTGCTGCCATGTGATGATGAAGGGCACAAAGCTGAGTCCTCGAACATGGAGAAGTGTGACCTTAGCCTGGTATGTCATCATCTGTCAGTCTCCCAATCATCCGATACTTCTTAAGAAGTGGGACCTAGTAACTTTCAGCTATCTCTAGTTGCCAGAAGGATCTATCTTATCTTAGACAAAATAATGTTTCTGTATAACTTCTCATCATATTTTAACCCATAATTTTGTTCCTACGACTGTCTACAGGTCACTGTGATATTTCAAGACAATCTTTAAAAATGTCACATTATTTCTAGACTTTATTATGGTTGCCCTCTCTTTAATGACAAGATGTTTGCCACATCTCTTTCAAAGTATGGTGCCAGGTCGAATGGATTGTCTCAGACTGTTATCTAACCGGCATTCTGCATTATGGTCTTTTATTACTACTGGTTTAGACACCATGTTCCAGCTGTGCAGCCGGTTTGTAGCTTCAGCTTATTAAGCAAATGAGTCTTACTAACATGTTCTATTGAGCTTCACCTAAAATACTAAAGGATATTAAGAACAATCAGTTCTTCTACAGTGCATTATTATAGCTTGAAATAGTACACACATCCATCCACATTAAACACAAAAATGAGAGGGGAAAGAGAGAACAGAGCTTTCTTGCTTTGATGCTTAAGAGCCCAAGGACATTCTGTAAAAGCCAGAATAAATTCCATTATAGACAAACGATAGGAAATATATCTATCCATTTTGGAAACACACTGCATTTACATGACAGTGAAGATCCAGGACAAATTTCTTTCTTCTTTCCTTCCTTCTTTCCTTCCTTCCTCCCTCCCTACTTCCCTTCCTCCCTTCTTTCCTTCCTTCCTTCCTTTCTTCCTCCCTTCTTTCTTTCCTTCCTTCCTTCCTTCCTTCCTCCCTTCTTTCTTTCTTTCTTTCCTTCCTTCCTTCCTTCTTTCCTTCCTTCCTTCCTTTTTTCCTTTTTTCCTTCCTCCATACCTCCCTTCTTTCTTTCCTTCCTTCCTTCCTTCTTTCCTTCCTTCTTTCCTTCTTTCCTTCCTCCATCCCTCCTTTCTTTCTTTCTTTTTCTTTCTTTCTTTCTTTACTTCCTTCCTTCCTTCTTTCCTTCCTCCATCCCTTCCTTCTTTCTTTCTTTCCTTCCTTCCTTCCTTCTTTCCTTCTTTCCTTCCTCCATCCCTCCCTTCTTTCCTTCCTTGCTTCATTCCATTCCTTACTTCTTTCTCTCTCTCCCTCCCTCCCTTCCTTCCTTCCTTCCTCCCTCCATCCCTCCCTCCCTTGCTTCCTTCCTTCCTTCCTTCCTCCCTTCTTTGTTTCCTTCTTTATTTTTTCCTTTCTAGGATCTTTGCTGAGACTTCATGATTGCGTGATTTCACTGTTCCTAGCAGACCTGGATTTTAATTTTTTTTGTTTGAATTTGCATTTTTTTGATCACTAGTTATGTCAATTCTTTCTCTTTTTTTTTTTTTTTATTTAAGAAAGGATAAATTAACAAAACCATAGGGTAGGAGGGGTACAACTCCACACAATTCCCACCACCCAATCTCCATATCCCACCCCTCCCCTGATAGCTTTTCCATTCTCTATCCTTCTGGGAGCATGGACCCAGGGTCATTGTGGGTTGCAGAAGGAGGAAAGTCTGGCTTCTGTAATTGCTTCCCCACTGAACATGGGTGTTGACTGGTCAGTCCATACTCCCAGTCTGCCTCTCTCTTTCCCTATTAGGGTGGGTCTCTGGGGAAGTGGAGCTCCAGGACACATTGGTGGGGTCTTCAGTCCAGGGAAGCCTGGCCGGCATCCTGATGATATCTGGAACCTGGTGACTGAAAAAAGAGTTAACATAAAAAGCCAAACATTTTTTTTTATTTAAGAAAGGATTAATTAACAAAACCATAGGGTAGGAGGGGTACAACTCCACACAATTCCCACCACCCAATCTCCATAACCCACCCCCTCCCCTGATAGCTTTCCCATTCTCTATCCCTCTGGGTGCATGGACCCATGGTCATTGAGAGTTACAGAAGGTAGAAGGTCTGGCTTATGTAATTGCTTCCCCGCTGAACATGGACGTTGACTGGTTGGTCCATACTCCCAGTCTGCCTCTCTCTTTCCCTAGTAGGGTGTGTCTCTGGTGAAGCTGAGCTCCAGGACACATTGGTGGGGTCTTCAATCCAGGGAAGCCTGGCCAGCATCCTGGTGGCATCTGGAACCTGGTGATTGAAAAGAGAGTTAACATACGAAGCCAAACAAATTGTTGAGCAATCATGGACCCAAAGCTTGGAATAGTGGAGAGGAAGTGTTAGGGGGTACTCACTGCAAACTCTAGTGTACTTCTGCTTTCAGGTATATATTTTGCAGTAGTTTATGGATACATGTGAACATAAGCTCTCTCTCACAGAAACTGGTGTATATCTAGGTTATGAGACTTTGTTAGAAAGTGAACCACCTGAGATGAAATTAGAGTGTACTATAAAAGGAAAGGTCTCACCCGAGTAATGAAGCTGAAGGGTTGTCATTCCACTCGTGAAGTCTCTGGACACAGTCTGAGGTGAAGCATGTTGAGGTGGCAATCGTTGCGTTGGTTAGGTTGTGATCGACGGATGCAATATTATTTGGTATGGATTGGGAGACGCATACAGGAAAGTGGGCCCTATCCAAGGGTTCCAGGACTGGGGGAGGTAGGGGCTCTATAGTGGAGATGTGAGGCTCCTGCTGTCTTAGGGTTCAAAAAGACAATCGATAGTTAATGTTATCATCACATTATTTGGTAATTGGGTTAACTTTGAAAAGTCCTTTTGTTAGCGTTTGCTGTACAGTATCCAGTATCTTGTATATAGCTGTGCTATTGGTTGCTTCTGATCTACTTGGTCTAGGCTTTTGAGAGAGTCCGCATATCAAATATACAGCCTATATATTAAAAAGATTCAGTCTGTGTTTTAAAAAACTTTGAGACGTACAATTATTTTCCCCCTCTCATATTAATTAACTAGTGATTTATATGACTACATTTTACTAGGAGTGTACATAAACACCATTCCCACCACCAAAAGACTGTGACCCATCCCTCCCACCCACTCCCACCCCCCACTGGACCAGGAAGCTGTATGTCTACCCCTCACCACAGGGTTTTTATTTTGGTGCCCTACTTACAATTTGGTCAGGTCCTGCTTTTAGTTTCCCTTTCAGATCTTCTTACTCAACTTCTGTTGATGAGTGGGATCATCTCATACTCATCTTTATCTTTCTGACTTAGCTGACTTAACATAATTCCTTCTAGTCTGTCCAAGATGGGTCAGAGAAGGTGGGTTCATTGTTCTTGATAGCTGCATAGTATTCCATTGTGTATATATACCACAGCTTTCTCAGCCACTCATCTGGTGTTGGGCACCTGGGTTGCTTCCAGGTTTTAGCTATTATGAATTGTGCTGCTATGAACATAGGAGTACACACCTCTTTTTGGTTGGGTGTTATGGAGTCCTTGGGGTATAACCCCAGGAGAGGAATTACTGGATCATATGGAAGGTCCATGTCTAGCCTTCTGAGAGTTTTCCAGACTGCTCTCCACAGAGGCTGTACCAATTTACATTCCCAACAGCAACGTAAACGGGTTCCTCTGTCCCCACATCCTCTCCAGCATTTGTTGCTGCTGTCCTTTTTGATGTACGCCATTCTTACAGGAGTGAGGTGGTATCTCAGTGTTGTCTTAATTTGCATTTCTCTGACAATCAGTGACCTAGAGCAGTTTTTCATATGTTTGTTAGCCTTTTGGATCTCCTCTGAGGTGAATGTTTTGTTCATATCCTCTGCCCATTTTTGGATGGGGTCATTTGCTTTTTTGATGCTAAGTTTGCTGAGCTCTTTATATATTTTGGTGATTAGTTTCTTGTCTGATGTCTGGCATGTGAAGATCTTCTCCCATTCTGTGAGGGGTCTCTCTGTTTGTTTAATAGTTTCTTTGGATGTGCAGAAGCTTTTCAATTTGATGTAGTCCCATTGGTTTGTTTCTGCTTTAGTCTTCCTTGCAATTGGGTTTGATTCATCAAAGATGTCCTTGAGGTGTAGGTGGGAAAATGTTTTACCAATGTTTTCCTCTAAGTATTTGATTGTTTCTGGTCTGACATCTAGGTCTTGGATCCTTTTGGAGTTGATTTTTGTTTCTGGTGAGATAAGGTGGTTCAATTTCATTCTTCTGCATGTTACAACCCAGTTTTCCTAGCACCATTTATTGAAGAGAGCCTCCTTCTTCCATTTAATACTTTGGGACCCCTTATCAAAGATTAGATGTCCATAGGTGTGGGGATTTTAACTTTTATAAATCATTTTTACTTGCGATTAATAGTGTTTTGCAAGATTGCAAGATTACCAGGTGAATTTCCACACTGAATCTACCACCAAAGTTCTGTGCCCCTACCCTCCCAATGATAACTATCTTAGATTACACAGTGTCAGAGCTTGCTTATTTATTTATTTTTTTGCTTGTTTCTTTTTTTTTGAGGGGGGGGAACTCAGTTGTTTTTTGTTTCCCTTATTTCAGATACAGTGAAAAACAGAGAGGCAGACCTATAGTAACCCAGCATGCCCTCTTCTGAAAAATTATTCCTTGGTTACATTCTCAGAGGATTATCACCTGTTTCATCAGCTTGAGAGAGAGCTAGGACAATTATATGTATAGATATTATAGTACAACTTAACCAGGTGTACACAGATATACAATATTCCCCCAACACACTATTTCCCTTTTGACAATAAACAATAGCAGAGCTGGTAGGACACATGAGAAATATACTGATTTACCTATGTATATGGGTGAAATAAGAGACCATACAAGGAAATTATGTCTATGTCAGTACCCCCCTGCTCCATCCTGCATTGCTGATACTATGGCCTATTCACATAATCATTGTTTTGCCTGAAAGATCCCCATCCATCCCATTGATCTATCTTCTTTCTACCTCAAGACCCACCATGCCTGCAGGATAACATTAATCCCACTGGTTAAAACCCTTGCAACAGTTGCTAAGGAAGCTTCTACCTTCCCAGCGTGCTTTTGCCTTTCTCCACCCCCTTTTCTCGTCATTTCTGTTTCAGACTTGCCACTTCCAGTTCTATCCTATAAAAACTTTGGCTCTCTGATCAATAGATCCTTTTGCATTACTATGTTGCCACGAGTTCCAGAGTCTCTCTTCCATGTCCTGACCTAGAGAAGGTCAGACATGTAGACCTGCAATGCCAGCCACTGTGGTTTTGGCTCCACGTGGCTTAACCTGCTGCACTCATGCCTGACTCTGGGGCTCCTGCATGAATAAAGATTTGTATTGCTACCACCACAAGCTTGGTTCCTGAGTCATCTATCTCCTGCATCGCTGAGTGAGTAGCAGCCCAGGCTGAGTCCAGTTGAGTTCTCTCTTACCCAGAGAGCACACGCTCAGGGAAGAAGCACCCCCACACTAGTCCGGCAGGTTTTCATGTAATACCTAAACCTTTGTTGCAAGAGTGTCACAGTGACTTCAGAAACAATAATTGAATATCTTAATGTGAACATATGCACAGGAGACAGAAAAAATCCCTCAAATGAAACAACTTTTATTACAAAGAACATCTCCAACAAGTAATAAATTGTTTTTAATGGCATTCAGTGATGTGCTGTGTCATTAATACAGGATAAAATGCTAAGTAAAATGGGTGGTAATAGATATTTTGGAAAATAAAGTTGGTTTTTGAATGAAAATGTCAGAAGAGGCATTGCACAATAAATAACTAAAATAGAAACACACTAAGCTTATTTCATGCTAGATAGAAATTGATATTGATTATTGATAAATAAGGACACATCCAGGAGATCCAATAGTGGTATAGTTTCCAGAGAACTATCAGCTAATCTGTAGATAGATAAACTTTTGTCATGAGAGGTCAGATAGTAAATATATAAAGGTTGTTCTGTGGGCAATACTTCTGGTCTGCTTCAAAACCATACAGGTCTGTCCTTACGGCATGAAAGAAGAAACAGATCTTTGTGTCCATGTTTCACTAAAACTTTATTTACAAAACCAAGTAGCAGGTCATATTTGGCCAGTGTAATGTAGTTTACTTATCTATGACTATAGAATAGAAAAGAAATAATAATCAATAGAATTTTAGTATCATATCAGTTTGTACTCATTCAGACCTAACTAAATCTAACTTTATTCTTTCTTGCTGTGTTGTCCTGAGCAGTTTCATCTAAGTTGATATCTCATCCTTTGCTAAATTAATACTTCTCACATTATATAGATAAGAGAAAAGCTGATAATAGCTCTCATTATTAAAGTAGGAAAATTAAATGGCATACTACAAGCTTAGCATTGTACTTGGCTCAACAAATAATAATGCATATCATTTGAATTGTTATCATCAGTGCAGGAACAAAGTTCATATATAAAGCATTATTAAAATCAATATGAAAATGATGGGTATACAAATATTTTAAAGGTGTTAGAATAAATAAATTGAAAACTCACAAAAGACAAAATATATTAAATTCTTAATGTGGGAGAACGTTTCAGTCTCTCTAGGAATAAGATATATAATGATGCTCCTGACGCGATAAAAGAAAAATATATTCAGCCTTCTATTTTCTGATGTTGGCGAATGTATAAAGAAATAAGCACTTTTATCTACTTCTATTGGTGGTCAGAAGTGACACAATATTAAATGTATAAAACTAACTTTCATGTCAAAGGTCATAAAATATATTCTTGCAAGTTCACTTCCAGAAATATATATAAAAAAATAATTGCAGATGGGAAAGTATTCACTTCAAAGATGTTTATTGCAATTTTATTTGGTACCATTAACATAATTATAATAAGACATTTAATAATATAATATATTTAGATTCAATAGAAAGGTCATGCTTTGTAGTATGTATCTAAAGTTTGGCTGGAAGGGGCAAACACTGAATTTACTTAATCAAAGAGAGAGTTTATTCTTTTTGTAGAGGGGGAGAAATGTTAGAGAAAGACATCTAGAGGGCTCTGAACTTCAATTCCATCAAGATCCAGGGAGAGAAAGAGAAAGGAAGGACACTTGGACATAGTACTAGTTGTAGGTGTGATTTAGAAAGGAAGAGACGGGGTGGGGTGGGTGGTGGTGACACACCTGGTTGAGTGCTCATGTTGCAATGCACAAGGATCTGAGTGCAAGCCTCCAATCCCCAAAGCCTCACAAGTGGTGAAGCAGTACTGCAGCTATCTCTCTTTCTTTCTTTTTTATTTTAATTTTTAAAATTATCTTTATTTATTTATTGGATAGATACAGCTACAAATTGAAAGGAGGGGGGAGAGACACCTGCAGACCTGCTTTACAATGTGAGGTTTTCCCCCTGGAGACGTCGGCCAGGGGCTTGAACCTGGGCCCTTGTGCATTATACCATGCGTGCTCAACCGGGTGAGCTACTGCCTGAGCCTTTCTCTCTTTGTTTCTATCTCTACCTAACCTCTCAGTTTTTGGCTATCTTTATTCACTAAATAAAGATAATTAAAAAAAAAAAAGTAAGAGAAGGCAGGACCATAGAGAAAAATGGATATCCCATTCTCTCCCTTCGCCAAGAAACTGATGAATCCCTAGCTAAATTCATTTCCAGGGTGCGGTCAAGCTTAGAGAGAAAGATTTATAATCCTGAAGCCCGTTTTCTCCTCGTGCATTCTATTGTCTGGGATGGAATGCTACCGGAATTCCATCAGGCATACCTCAGTCTTAAACACCAACACCTAGATAATTGGATTTTAGCGACACAAGAACTTAGACCAGGGTCTTATGGGGCACCCATTATGACACAGGCTTATGCAGCTACCCCACATAAGCAAAACAGGTCCTGCTTTCAGTGTGGTCGCCAAGGGCATTGGCTTATCCAATGTCCAGATAAGCTGTGACCCTGTTTCCAGTCAAGACAACCATGCCTCCAATCAGGGAGCCAGAGGCCACGAACACCTTGTCCTAGATGCCAAAAAGGTTTTCATTAGAGAAGAGATTGTTGGTCCAAGTTTCATAAAAATGGCACACCCCTGACTGGTGCAAATTCAGAGCCTGAGATTTTGTGGACCACTCCTGTTTTAGAACAAGGTCACCCTACTATCAAGGTAAGGATTGGCAATATTCCTTTTAAATGTTTGATTGACACGTGGGCAGAAAAGACGATTTTAAGGCAAGTAGAGGATCCCCAGAGTTGGGAACTCCTCCCAGGGCCCCATTTACACAGAGTTGGAGGGTTGACCCAAGTCTTTCTCACACAAGATTAGCTTATGTGGGAAGACCCGGAAGGGACTACCGGACGTTTCTGTCCTTTGGTAGCTGATATTAGACTGGGCAGTGGTGCATCCAAGCGAGTGCACACATCATCCTGAACAAGGATCAGTGTTCAAGGCTCCAGTCTCAGTGAAGCAGGTCTGCATGTGTCTCTCTTTCTCTCTCCCTATGTCTCTCTCTTCTCTCAATTTCTCTCTGTCCTATCAGATAACAGAAAAAAAGGAAAAAAGACGGGTGGAGAGAAGATAGCCAGGAGTTACAGATTCATAATGCAATGATAACCCTATTGGTAAATAATGATAATAATAATAATAATAATGTTGTTTTGCACACAGTAAATGATCAAAAATACTTGCTTAATAAATAAATTGAGTAAGTAGATGAAACACGTTGGGAAGCAGGTAAAATTCTCATTTCAGAGAGAATTTCCTTACCTGGAGATCTTCCTAAGAAACTGCTAAGTTCCAGTGGTAACTTGCTCAAACTATACCAACAATTATAGACAGTTATAAAGTGAGAGATCATAGATAAATTGGTAGAAGAAGTAGAGTGTCTGCTTTACAATCTCAAATACTTGAATTAAAGTCTGAGAGTGTGGTCCAAATGTTGTGTGTGTGTGTGTGTGTGTGTGTGTGTGTGTAGGTATGTTCTGGTGTTGTTTTTTTCTTTTTATTCTTTTTAATTTTTTACTGGTTCTCTTTCAGTGAATTTTTTTTCTTTATTTTTCTATTTGCCATTAACAGTAAGTTTATTAATAGTAAACTGTAAGACTATAGTGTATAGTTCCATACCACACACACCACAAAAGTTGTTTCCCTACCCTCTCCATCCCAAAGATAACCACCATAGTTCTCCATAGTTTGCACAAGTTTTAGAAACAGTTTGCAATTTCCAGAACGTGGAAGCAAAACATCTTCTCCAACATCAGATGAGTGTCTAAAAGAACTGATATATATGGTGGGCTACTACTCAGCTGTCAAAATTGTTAAGGCATCTCTTTTGCATCATCTTAGATGAAACTTTAAGATATCATGTCAAGCTAGAGAAGCTAAAAGGAGAAGGATAAATACCAAATGATCTCACTTATAAGCAGGACTTAATATATGGGGAAAGGGAGGAAAGGAACAAAGTGAAATGTAGAATGGACAAAACATATTGAATCAAAACAAAAAATTCTGGGGAAGGGATGAGTTCTCCACTATAAACTGTTTCTTTTTTTTTTTTTTTTCATGCTTGATGATTTTTTTCTTTATTGGGGGGATTAATGGTTTACAGTCCACAGTAAAATATTGTAATTTATACATGTGTGATATTTCTCAGTTTTCCACATAATCATCTAACTACTCTAGGTCCTCCTCTGCCATCATGTTCCAAGATGTGAGACCTCTCCTTCCTGCTCAGTCTCTTACTTTGATGCAATATAGCAACTCCAGTCCAAAATATGCTTTGTTGTTAAGTTCAAAAAGAAAAAATAAATTCAATGTCTTATAATAATGTAACATTGTTATGTTGCTTTAGTAAGTCACCTGCCATCAATTCTTATTGTATTAAAATGTTGCATTTTAAAATTTAAAAAATGAATTACAAAATATAAAAATAAAGTAATAAACAAATCTTTTTATTCCATTTTTTCAAGTTCATTTAAATCAGATCTCTAGATTCCACACATATGAGTGAAACCATTGGGCAGTTGTTTTTCATCTCTTTACTTCTTTTTTTGATATTTTATGTATTAATGAGAAAGGAGGAGAGAGAGAAATAACTAGACATCATTCTGGTACATGTGCTGCCAGGGACTGAAGTCAGGACCTCATGCTTGAGAGTCCAATGGTTTATCGATTGTGCCACCTCCTGGACCATCATCTCTTTACTTGTTTTGCTAAACACAATCATCTCCAGTTCCATCCATTTTGCCCCAAAGGACACAATATCACCTTTTTAAAATAAACTGTAGAGTAGTATTCCATGTGATGTATATCCCATAACTTCTTTAGCCAGTCATTTGTTGATGGGCATCTAAATGTTCCTTCAAATTAGTGTTTTAGTGTCCTTTGGAAAAATGCCTAAGAGTGGTATTGCTGAGTCATAGGTAATTCCATTTTCATTTGTTTAAGGACACTCCATACAATCTTTCAAAGGGGCTGTCCATTTTGCATTCCCACCAGCAGTGTAGCATAGTTCTTTTTTCTCCACAGCCTCTCCAACACCTGCCATTTCCTGGTCTGTTGGTGTAAGCCATTCTCTCAGGTGTGAGATTGCATCTCAGTGTAGTTTTAATTTGTATTTCTCTAATGATAAGTGGAGAATTCCGTCATGTCTGTGGGCCATGAATATTTCCTTTTTAGAAAACTGTCTGCTTAGTTCTTTGGTTCATTTTTTTATTGGGTTATTTTTGCTTCTTTTGTAGATCTGTACCAATTCTGTATAGATGCTTGTTATCAGTCATTTATCAGTTGTATGATGGCAAATATCTTCCCCCACCTACTGAGTTGCCCAGTTACCCTTTTATAGTTTACTTTAAAAGTTTAGAAGCTCTTCAGTTTCATGTAATCCCATTTATTTACTCTTATTTTCATTTCCCATGTTCATGGGGTTGAATTTCTAAATACATCTTCGATGTTATGATCCTGCAAAGTATTACCAACATTTGTTTGTTTGTTTTTTGACTTATAGAGAGTGAGGCAGTGAGGCAGACAGTGAAAGGAGTGAAAGACCACAGCACCTGAGCTTCCTCCAGTGCAGTTGAGCTGGGTTCACACATGTGTCCAGTACATACAAAACAGCCCGCTATCCAAGTGATCTATTATACCAATCCAAAATGTTCATTTTTGCACATTCCTCATTCACCATTGAGCAGACAAAAAGTGTGATAGGAGAAAGAAGAACATGGTCTTCCAGCTGAACCTGGAAACGTGGACAGCTTGAAAATGGTATATAAACTTGCTAATTATCTTCAGCAGAAGGAAAAAAGGGGGGGGATTTGACAACTTACTCTTTAGGATTCAAATCTTAGTGAAAACCAAGGCTTCATTTGCTTTGTTTAACAGCCTTCATTATTACTGCAAGTGTCAGGAAAGGCAGCATTGGTTGAGATGGTAAAGGATAGGAGAATTAAATAAGTTTACAGAAATTCAAATAGGTTTGTAGTTACTTCTGAGTTCTACATACTTTAATCAAAAGTGTTTACTTTGGCAATGTAAGATTAAATGGAACAGTAATTAAGGAATTTCCTAATTATTCTTCCTTGTTGGGGATACCAATGGCAGATGGGTTTCTTTAGTCCTGACAAGATCAATTGTGTTCCTAACAAAGCTGAGTGTTTTATTACTTAAGGGAATCTATTGAGGCTTCTCATTTGGCATCCTAAAGTATGCTGACTTCCTCACTGTGCCCTCAAAACATTGTGTGTGTGTGTGTGTGTGTGTGTACACAATTAAAAATCTTATGGAAATCATTTAAACAATTAGGTTAATTTAAGGGGCCAGGTGGGTGAGCACAAATGTCCACATCACTATTTATTTATTTATTTATTTATTACCTTTTGTTGCCCTTGTTTCTTTTTTTATTGTTGTTGTTGTAATTATTATTGTTTTTAGGACAGAGAGAAATGGAGAAAGCAGGGGAAGACAGAGAGAAAGACACCTGCAGACCTGATTCACCACTTGTGGAGCACTCCCCTGAGGTGGGGAGCGGGGGCTTGAACCGGGATTCTTAAGCTGGTCCTTGGTGTTTGCGCCACGTGTGCTTAACCCGTTGTGCTGCCGCCCGACACCCAAAGCACTCTTGAGAGCATCCCTTTATTTATCTTTTAGTAGCACAGAAGAAATTGTAGTTATGATTCTAATCAGAATATTTTGGAAATGTACAAGAGAAACATAACTTTAGAATAATGTAATTTAATTGGGATAATGTCAAAAATAGTTCATATTACCATTTCAACTGTGTGTATATGCACGTATGCATGTGCTGAGTATGAACATAGCTTGTAGGTAGAACACATATATTTAAAACAGGGTAATTCAGGGAGCCAGGCGATAGCACAGCAGGTTAAGCGCACATGACTCAAAGCGCAAGGACCGGTATAAGGATCCAGGTTTGAGTCCCTGGCTCCCAACCTGCAGGGGAGTCGCTTGACAGGCAGTGGTGAAGCAGATCTGTAGGTGTCTAACATTCTCTCCTCCTGTCTGTCTTCCCCTCTTCTCTCCATTTCTCTCTGCTATCTAACAACGAAGACATCAGTAACAACAATAATAACTACGACTACAGAAAGCAAGGGCAACAAAAGGGAAAATCAATTAATATTTTTAAAAATAAAATAAAAACTAAAAAAAGGGTAATTCATTGCTATGTGCTTAGCAGATAAGTTTGAAATAATTATCAAAATGGAGGACCAGTGAGATAGTTCAGTAGAGAGGGCTCCTGTTTTGCCATGCTAACAACCCAGGTTCTCACCTTCTGTATGCTCGATGTTAGTGCACTAGCACAGGGAGGAGCTTTAGTTCTATGCTATTCCTCCCTTCCATTCTCTATGCATATGAAAAAGTTGAACCAGAGTAGGGATGATCTGTAGCAAATAAGTAGAAGATTTTCCCTTGAAGCTGTGAAATGAGCAGGAAACGAAAGTTAAAGTTTTGATTTTGAATATTCCTATCATGATCTAGTTTATATCCTTCATTCTGTATATAATTCTAACGTTTTTAAGTTTTTGTTTTGAAGCCTCAGTACAAGTCACCTATTTAACCTGGTGTTCAACCAAATTGGAATTATCTCAGTACTGTAGGATAAAAAATGACCAGATAATCTAAGATATATTTTTAAGAACAATTTTATTAAACCAGGTATTTGCCTTATCTATTAATTTCTTCCAAGACATCACACCACATACACACACACCTCCACACACATATACTACCACCACGTTTTGTGCTTTTCAGTAACAATTTTCTGTTTATTATTTTTAAATAATTTTATTGAGGGCTTAATTTTTTTTTACAGGACAGTTGTTTCATGAGTACAGTGTCTCATTGTCCTGTGATAGGTGTCTGCAAAAGACTCTTGCCTCCAACTTAGGTTATTTTTCACTATCATGCACAAGAATTTCAAAGCCATTTCAAGGAAAAGATATTTAATTTTTTTCCTAGCAATATTCACATAAATATAGAAAATCTTGTGACTAAAATTCAATCTACAACCATTGTGAATATATGGGGAGTAGTTTATAACTTCCAGAAGAGATGAGAAGGATTAAGACTAAAAAAGGAGTTGCTTGTTGATTATTACTTATATTTGCTTCATCTTCAAGTCTGAGGTTTTGTGAATGGATCACAAAACCTATTTTTTTTTTCTCACCAAGACTGGAAGCATGGTGTACCATGAAGACCACATCAATTTATTTCCCTAAAGAGTAGGAAAGGGCAAGCATGATAGCTCACTGGAAGGTGTGCTTGCTTTGTCATGGGCATGACCCAAACTGAAGGAAGTTTAAGTGGCACGATTTATTTACCTCTCTCTTTTTGTTTTATTTACTTATTTTATGGGTGGGCTTAATGATTTATAGTAAATATAGTTGTTGATACATGTGTAAAATTTCTCAATTTTCTTCTCTCTCTCGTTCTCTTTCTCTCAGGCCTCACTTCCTTCAAGTACAGAAGACCTGCTGGAGTTACTATATGTAGTGGGTTCATGGAGTCAACTCAAACTGTAACGAGTGGGGGATCACAGAGAAAGTAGACCCACAGTCTTACCTCCTGAGGTGCAGGGTATTTGGTGGAGTCTAGAAGACAGCAGTGTTCAAGGCCTCAACCTCCCCAGGTGCAGGGGAAATTGTGTGGTCTAAAGGTTGCAGGGATAAAGGCCTCCACATTTTTTAATTTTCTAAAAAAACACTTATTCCCAGCTCATATCCTCCTCTAACACCTTACACCAGGAAGGGAAACACAGAGCAGAATTTGCACTAGATTTGGTGTATTGCACTGAAGTAAAAAAAACTCTGGAGGCTAGGGAGATAGCATAAGGGTTATGCAAAATACCTTTCTTGCCTGAGGCACCAGAGATCCCAGGTTCAATCCGCAGCACTAAAATCAGACAGAAGTGAGCAATGCTCTGGTATAAAAACAAAGCAAAAACAAACAGAAATAAACATATTCTTTGACCCAGCTATTTCTTTTCTGGTAATTTATTCATGGGAAACAAAAACATTTATCCAAATAGCTTTATGGAAACCTATGTTTACAGAGCATAATTTGTGAAAGAAAAATAAGAAAAAAGAACTCTGGGTGCAGCAGGAAGTTTTCAGGTCCTGGTACTTATTTATATTTAATTACCACCCAGTTTATCACTGGGGCTCAGTGCCAGCACTACGAATCTACTACTCCTATAGGATATATATATATATATATATATATATATATATATATAGAGAGAGAGAGAGAGAGAGAGAGAGAGAGATGGAGAGATAGAGAGATAGCCATCTGAAGACCTCCTCCACTATTTGTGAAACATTTCCCCTACAGGGGGAGCAGAGGCTTAAACCTGGGGTTCTTGCATTTGGTGAAGTGACTACTCAACTGGTGTGCCAACTTCCTTTTATTCCGTTTCTTCATCTCTGTCTTTCTATATAAAAAAGTCAGCCTGGTGTGGTGAAGCCCCTTGACAACAACAATGAGGGAAATTCTAGTTTCTGAGAGAAATTTCCCTGAAAAGTCCTCTCCTATGGATCATTAAACAGCAGCCAGGAAATGTTCTGATTGTTTTGGTGGTTATTCTTCAGAGAAAAATCATCTTTAGCTTCAGAACAAACTTATTCTTTTTTTTTAAAAAAAAATTATTTTAAAAAGGAGACATAAACAAAACCATAGGATAAGAGGAGCACAAGTCCACACAATTCCCACCACCAGATCTCTGTATCCCATCCCCTCCCCTGATAGCTTTCCTACTCGCTATCCCTCTGGGAGTATGGACCGAAGGTCATTGTGGGATGCAGAAGGTAGAAGGTCTGGCTTCTGTAATTGCTTCCCCACTGAACATGGGTATTGACAGGTCAATCCATACTCCCAGCCTGCCTCTCTCTTTCCCTAGTAGGGTGGGTCTCTGGGGAAGCTGAGCTCCAGGACACATTGGTGAGGTCCTCTGTCCAGGGAAGTCTCGTCGGCATCATGCTAGCATCTGGAACCTGGTGGCTGAAAAGAGAGTTAACATACAAAATCAAACAAATTGTTGAACAGTCATGGACCTAAAGACTGGAATAGTGCAGATGACGTGTTAGAGGGTCCTCCATTTTGTAGACAGCTGATAGGCATATTTTATTTATATTTCAAAGGGCCTGTAGCTATACTAATTTTATTTTTATTTTTCCTCTGAGCCTCAAGTCTGATATGCTGGTGGATCCAAGTTATTGTTTGGGGAGGTGATGTCATGGCTGAAACAGGGACAGAAAGCTGGATCAGGGAAGAGAGTAAGTCCCTAATATGGGAAGGGGTATTCACTTCTTTTCATTGCAACCATTAAAAAACAAAGAATTTTTCTATGAATTCTGATCTTCCTGGCAAGGCAAAGAAACTTCTGTTTGCCTTTTAAGAACACCAGAGCCCTAATGCAATCCAAAAAAGACTGTTTCATCATGTCTATTTACATAATTGGGCTTAATTTGCTAAGGGAATCATGTGAAATTATTTTAGATTCTTTCCATTTGCCTTTGTGTGCCCTAGTAAATGAAGATCTAATTCTCCTGAAAGGTCATGCTGTTTAAATCCACTCCAAATCATCCTGCTTCACAGCTGTTACCAACACAACTGATAACTAGTTGGAGCTCTGATATGATACACAGGTGACACATCCTTCTGCTCTTGGGCAGTTGCTCACATTACAGTTTGGACATTTATTATTATTGTTGTTGTTGTTGTTGTTGAAGTTATTATTGTTGTTGTTATTGATGTCGTCGTTGTTGGATAGAACAGAGAGAAATGGAGAGAGGAGGGGAAGACAGAGAGGGGAGAGAAAGACAGACACCTACAGACCTGCTTCACCACCTGTGAAGCGACGCCCCTGCAGGTGGGGAGCCGAGGGCTCGAACTGGGATCTTTATGCCAATCCTTGTGCTTTGTGCCACATGTGCTTAACCCACTGCGCTACCGCCCGACTCCCGGTTTGGACATTTGTAAAGTATCAAGTCAACCTCAAAACCTTGCTTCTATAATCTGAGGAAATTGATATGCCATCATCTTTCTGAGTTGTTTTCTCAGAATGAATTCTTCTTATTACTCATTCATAGTAAGTGGTTATTCAGAAGTTTCCAACTGTGTTCTTGTTTCTAACTTTAAAGATTTTCATGAATTAACCTTTCAAATAAGTCTTTTCATATGATGTTTGGCTTCTAGTTTGCATTCCCACATACAGATTCTTTAACCAAACTCACAATAGTCTCATTGTAGGCATTTCTGGACAGAATTTGCAACTTATCATGGAGAGATGAGAAATTGTACCTATGTGTCAACAATTGTACTGCAAACCGTGGTCCCCCACCATACAATTGTGTGTGTGTGTGTGTGTGTGTGTGTGTGTGTGTGTATCCTAGTCAAAAGTACCTGAGAATCAAAGGGGAAACAGATGCTTGACCTCACTTTAAAATTTACTTTAGAATTTTTCTGTTTTCTTAAATCAAGAACCTGTTTCATGGTAAAAAGAGTTATTTAAAGAGTAGACAAAAACCCCTCATATGAACTGTTTTATAACATTATAAAGTAAGCAAAGCAAAGCATATTTCTGAAAAGCTAATTCATGAAATAAATATCCCATTTACTTGACTTATTTAGGTTTCTCTCTTTTTAGACTAGCAAAACTGGAATTCATCCAACTTTTAGAAGAATATGGGATAACTTTTAGATTCTAGAAGAAATCTCCAAAATCTGAATTAGGTTCCAGCTAGAAGATAGACACATCTTCTCCTCAAAAACCAACTACAGATATGGATAAATAGATTGAACAAAACCACAGCACAATCTGAAGTCTTTATTCTTGCAAAACCTGCTCGTCACTGGCTAGGGTAGTTCACTCACTTTGGAGTAATAGGTGATGGTTCAGTGGAGATAGCCAGTATATACACTAGTCTTAAGATCAGAGTAGCATATTTCAGGATGAAGCTAAAACAATGGAATATGGAATAGGTCTAAGAGAGTCACAAACTCTTGGTTAGCCATGAAACTGCATATATTTGCATAAGAGGTTTGAAAGGATCTAAGAGATGGTGAACTCTAGTACAAAACTGAAATCATCCAAACTTTGAGTTTGTTGCCTACTACAAACAGATCCAATTGTGAGATGGCAATCTTACTCTTTCAAGATGATATATGCAAGGTTTCTATGAAATCACTGCCTGATCAAAATCTATATGAATAGAGGGTGACCCCTCAAAATGAACAAAACATAACTACACATCATAGAGGGGCTTAGAAAATGAAACTCCGCAAGTTATGATAGAAGGAATAAAATGATGAAAGGAAAGATGTCATGAAGGGAGGCAGGAAAAACAAGAGATGAAAGGAGGGAAGAAGGATCAAGGGAAGAAGAAAATGAAAAATAAAAAGGATGGAAGAATAATAAGCACAATTTTAGGGGTTAAAATATTTGAATCCAGAATTGCTTCAATATGTCTTTTAAAATATCCTGCTTTCAATTAAGACAATTAGGAAACGACTTAGTTCTGGAAATAATCTGAGTGAGCATTTGAAGTGGATTGTCCTCCCAAGCCTCCAGGTGAAAGCACTAAGTATCCAATATCTTGATTCTAGTCATATGTGATACTCCATACTAGAGAATCCAATGCCACTTGCCCACCCCATACTTCTGATGTGGAGAACTGATAATTACCTGGTGTTTCAACCCACTAAATTTGTATGCATACACAACTAATAGAGACAATAAAACACACCAACCAAGTAAACCTGTGAGGTCCTATAAGTGTGATCTACAGTAAATAAGGTAGAAATGACATATGTCAGGGTCAATTGTGGGAAAGGGAAATAAGTCTCTAAAAAGTGAGAAGTTTTGGTGTAAATGTTATGTTAATCTGGCAAGTTCACCAGATGATCGTGTTCTACAGGAGACTCTGAGAAACAAATCATTTTATAGTCTTCAGAAAAAGTACTGCAAAGAGAGGAGCCTTTAATAGGAAGAAGTTCCATATTTACTACCCTCAACGTAAGAAGTCCATTTACTACAATTTTCCACTTTATTGGAGGATTAAAGTTTTACATTTGCCAGTAAATACAGTAGTTTGTACATGCATAACATTTCAGTGTTCCACATAACAGTATTACACTTTTATGTTTTCTTGATTAAATTATTTGTTTATTTTATTGTTACCAAAGTTATTAGTGTGTTTTAGTATCTATTTGATGACTCCCCTGCTCAAGAAGGTCATTTTTCTTTTTCTTTCTCATGGATGGTGAAAGGAGAGAGAGAGAGAGAGACACCTGTAATACTACTCTAATATTCACGAAGCTTTCTCTCTGCAAGTTAGGGACAAAGGGCTTGAACCCGTGTCCTTGCACATGGTAAGGAATGTGCTCTACTGGGTGAGCCACCATCCAGTCCCTCATATCTTTTTATTAAAAGAGTTGCTGTTTCTCAGCTAGGCTAAGAACATAAGGGATAAAAACAACCCCAATCTGTAGAAGTCAGGTGACAGCACTTCACCATCAGAAGTCAAGTAGACATGGACATTGTGATGAGTGACAAAAAGTCACTACCAGAGCATCAGATCCATTAGGGAGATAGTTAATAAATAAAATATTTCACAGTGGCCAAAGTGATGGACAGCTAGAAAGTGTATTGTTCCTTTTTTTTTTTTTTTTTTTTTTTTACCAGAGCACTGCTCATCCTGGGACTTTGGAGCTTCAGGCATGACAGTCTGTTTGCATGACCATTATGCTATCTACCCCCACCCCACCAAAAAAAAAAAAAAAAAAGAGTGTATTGTCACGTCTAAAGATATATGATTTGGAGGATTGGGGCCAGAGTAAATTGCATTAAAAAAAAAATCTCACAGGGGCTGGTTAGTGGTATATCTGGTTAAGTAACACACATTACAGTGTGCAAGGTTGTGGGTTCAAGCCCTTGTTCCCCAGTTTCAGGGGGAAAGTTTCACAGTGGTGAAAGCAGGTCTGTAAGTGTCTTTCTGTCTCTCTCCCTTCCTACCTCCTTCTTACCTCTAACTTTCTTTTTATCCTAACAAAAAAAAATAAAGTAAAAAATAAAATAAATTTCTTTTTAAAGGGGGGCGGGTGGTGGTGTACAGGTTACATTTGCAAGGACCCAGGTTCAAATCCCCGGTCCCCACCTGTAAGAAGAAAGCTTCATGAGAGGTGAAGCAGTACTGTAGTCTCTGTCTCTCACCCTCTCTATCCCCCCCTTCCCTCTTGATTTCTGGCTGTCTTTATCCAATAAATAAATAAAGATAATTAAAAAAAGAAACAAATTCTTTTTAAAATCCTACAAACTTTTCTAGTTTCTCTGCAAAATCAGTATTGATATCAAGAATAATTTGATTGAAAGAGAGGCTCTTACAATACTACATGGATGTGATTCCTCTAGCCACCTTTCTTATGATGTATGGCTAAACAGACACTGGGAAGAAGGGATAGAAATATTCCAATATGTAAATACTTTTGGAATTGCCACTACTGAAATGATTTATCTCTCCTGAGCTCAAGCTCTCTCTCATCCTGGGACAAGCAACTTGCAATGACCGACTCAAAGAGAAACATGAAAGCCTAGACTTCAAACTCCAATTCAGGATTTCTTCTAAAAGATCAGTTCAGTTTTGGGAAAAGCTTAGACTTTCATCATGACTATGTCTCATCACATGTTTTCCCACTTTCCAATCTGTTTTTCTTCCTTTTACATCTCAAGAATAACTGAGACATGATTCCTTCATGCTGACCTCCATCTCAGAATCATTCTGCATACTAGGTCACCTGCAATAATAATATACTCTCAAGTGCTTTTAAACTGCAAAGTCCTATACACTTAAGTATTATACTCCAATGTGCCTTTTCCAATTAGAGAGAAACAGAAACAAGAAACACAGACAGAGGTGGAAAAACACTACAACACTGACAGTTCTGTCAGTTCTGTCAGTGTAGTAGAGACCAGAGACAAAGAGACAAATCAAGTCAACTAGAGATCTCTGAAACCCAACTCCATCATAACCCAGAGAAAGAAAAGGTAAAAAGGAAAGACATCCAGAAGTAGTAATAGGTATAGGTGTGATTTAGGGAGAGAGGCCAGGACCTAGGGGGAAATGGACAAAAATTAGATGACAGATAGATAGATAGATAGATAGATAGATAGATAGATAGATAGATAGATAGATAATAGTCAACCCAACCCTGTGGCCTTGGGAGAACCACTGCAGTTTCTAGGGACATAGAACTCTGGTGATGGGAACAATGTGGAATTATTCCCCAGTTATCTTGTAAATTTTTTTTTCTTATTTTTTATTATCTTGTAATTTTGTAAACAAATATTAAATCACTAATAAAAATTTTTGATTTGATGTAGTTCCTTCTGATTTTATCTTTGCAAGTGTATTCACTCAGATACAGAAGACATTAGTTGGTGTATTGCACCAAAGTAAAATAAATAAATAAATAAATAAATAAAAAACAAAAAAAAAAAGAGACAAATCATATGCAGGTGAGCTTTTTTTGTTTGCCTGCTATCAGATATACATAAATGTTATTCATCCCACCCCTGAAATAAACTTCCTAAATAGGTATTGTTATCTATGTTCTGGACTAAGGAACGTAGGAGGAATGAGATATAAAGAGGTTAAATAAACAGTCCAATATAAAAATAGCTAATTAAATGTTAATGAATAATTAGAATTATATTCAGTTATAGAATATAAAAACATAGAATTCCATATTCATTACAAAATTTATTATAATGATAATAAAACTACATCCACCTAACCTGAAATAATCTCTCACAATCTGACAAAGCCAGAAACAAACAAACAAAAAATCTGTTTTTCATTCTCCCAAGTGAAACTAATATTATTCTCTTAAAGTCATAGTTTTGAATATAATATAAACCAGAGGCACCCCAAAGCGCACCTGTAACAGTGTGCAAGGCCCCCACCTGCAGGGGGAAAGTTTCACAAGTGGTGAAACAGGGCTGCAGGTGTCTCTCTGTCTCCCTCTCTATCACCCCTTCCCTCTAGGTTTCTGGCTGTCTCTAGCCAAAAATAAATAAATAAAGATAATTAAAGAAAAAGGCATCCCAAAGCTCTAAAGACACAATCATAACAAATAAAGGTATTATAATGAGAGAGATACATAAAGGATGTGTGTGTGTGTGTGTGTGAGTGTGAGTGTGTGTGTGTGTGTGTGTGTGTGTGTGTGAGTGTGTGTGTGTGTGTGTGGAGAGAGAGAGAGAGAGATACTATGAATTGAAACTTAGGAGCCTAAGGCTTGAAAGTCTTTAGCATACAATTATTCTATCTTCCCAGCCTTGAGACAATCTCTTTAAGTAGATCTTTCTCCACTTCTTTATTTCTAGACACATATTACTTTTTTTCTCTATATATCCTAACTGAGCATTTGAAATTACAGCAATGATCCATCCTTATTTAAAATACCAGTTAATTTTTTTTTATGTTGTCCTCATTTAGATAGAGACAAGCAAAGAATCAGGGAAGGAATGAAGAAGACCATAGAAACAAAAATTATTTCAATGCAGTGAAGGCTGGTCTCAAACTTGAGCTGTACACATTATCTAAGTAACCTAATTCACTTGCCCAAGCTTCTCAAATTTTTTAGTCCTTTCCACTCAACATTCAACTTTTTATTAAAACACAATTATTCCTAACAAGTCACTGTATTAAACCCTTTATATATTTGCATACAGTATAATTAACTCTGATTCTACATCTTATTACTTCCTTTTTATTTTCCTTCTCCTTCTCTTCCTACCCCTCCCTCCCCACCTCCTTCTCCCCTTCTTCCTTCTTTCTTCACAAGAGCATTATTTAAGTTTCATTTTCTGTGTGTGCTTGAATGATCCCCTTTTTCAAAAAAGTTTTCTTAAATCTCCTTTCTGGCTTTACCTTCTTTGCTGAGCCCCAGCTTTACTTTTGTGACTATCTGCTCCCCAATTTCACCCTAATGTTGGCTGGTAGAAATTATGTTTGGGTTTTATAAAAATTGAGGTAATTTTCTTCTTGCAAATTGTTTCTTCTAATGACTTCCAAATGACCATTAATGTAGCCTCTCTCACTCTTCCAGTCTGCCCTCTGGAATCCCCCCCCCTTTTTTTTCTATATTCCTCTGTGGTATTTCTCTATATTTGTTCTCAGAACTCAAGGATCATGACTATTAGGTTACTATTCTCAGTCAATTCCTTTTCATTTCATTGTACCAAACCAGTTCAGATGCTCACAATTTCATCAAAGAATTTTCTATTTAATTGTTTAATATTATTGTCAAATTGATTTTATTATGATCTAGTTTCTTCTCCAAACTCATGACAGCTTTTTGTTTTGTTTTTTAATTGATATTAATTTATTTATTTTATTATTTTTTAAATATTTATTTTATTTATTCCCTTTTGTTGCCCTTGTTGTTTTATTGTTGTAGTTATTATTGTTGTTGTCGTTGTTAGATAGGACAGAGAGAAATGGAGAGAGGAGGGGAAAACAGAGAGGAGGAGAGAAAGATAGACACCTGCAGACCTGCTTCACCACCTGTGAAGTGACTCCCCTGCAGGTGGGGAGCCGGGGTTTGAACCGGGATCCTTATGCCGATCCTTGTGCTTTGCGCCACCTGCGCTTAACCCGCTGCGCTACAGCCCGACTCCCTTGATATTAATTTATTTATAAAATAAATAATCCCACACAATTTCCACCATCAGAGTTCTATATCCCCTCTCCTCCTTTGGAAACTTTCTTATTCTTTACTCCTCTGGGAGCATGGTCCCAGGGTCATTATAGAGTACAGAAGGTAGAATGTCTGTCTTCTGTAACTGCTTCTCCACTGAACATGGGCTTTGGCAGGTCAATCCATACTCCCAACATGACCTCATCTTTCTCTAGTGGGGCAAGGCTCTGGGGAGGTAGGGGTCTAGGGTACATTGTTGAGCTCGTCTGTCCGGGGAATCAGGTTGGCATCATGGTAGTATCTGCAACTTGGTGGCTGAAAAAGCATTAAAGCAGAACAAATTGTTTAATATTCAGGAGTAAAAAAGCAAGAATATAGCAGGTGATTTTTAGGATGTCTGTTTTGGGAAAAGCTAGTAGGTCTTATTTAGGTATATTCCAAGGGGCCCATAACTTTACTAATTTTTGTCTAAGCCTGACAGCTAACATGCAGGTGGACCAAAGGTTTGTCTGGCAAGATGGTGCCAGAGTTGGAAATAGGACTAGAAAGTTGGATCAGAGAAAAGAGTAGGTTCCAAATATAAGAAAGGTATGTAAGTATCATTTTATAGTGTCTTTTTTTTTTTAGGTCTTTCTACTTGTTTGCTATTTTGGGTCACTGTAAACTATTATGCACTTTTGCTTTAAGGTATGTATTCCCCCTAATTTATGGGTACATGTGCACATGTGCTCTATCTCATGGGCCCTGATATATAATCTAGGTCCTATGGCTTTGTTAGGAGGTTCACCAGCTGATATGGAATTAAAGAGTCCTATGAGTTAGAAAAGGTCTCACTAAAGTGCTGGAGCTGAAGGGTTAACATTCCACACCTAGTGTCTCTGGACACCGATATGACATGTCAAGGTGGTACTGGTCGCTTGATTTAGCTGAACTCAGCAGATGCAGTATCAAATGGTATGGATCGAATAAAGCATGCAGGAAGACAAGCCATGCTCTGGAGTTTCTAGGACTGGGAGAAATGTAGGTTTTATAGAGAATGGGAAGGGTTCCTGCTGTCTTGGAGTTTAAGAAGGCAATAGATAGTTATTATTGTAACCAAGTTATTAGGGAATTTCATTTACTTTGAAAGTCCCATGGTTAGGATTTGCTGTATCTTACAAGACCTTACCATGATTTATGCCATTCAATACTACTTACATATAGCAGTGTCTTATAGTGATACAAACAGTTGCTTCTGGTCTCCCTAGTCTAAGACTATATGTGATTTAATATTTCAATTAAGCAGTCATTATTAGAAATGTATTAAGATTTGAGTCCATTGTTAACATTCAATCAAGTTACTAATCTGAAACCTTGAGTATTTAGATTGAAGGAATATATCCTCAGAACTGGGGTCTATGTGTAAAAAAGTTTGAGAGTTTCAATCTAATTTTCCCTTCACATATTGATTAAATTGAAAAGCTTCTACAAAGCAAAAGAAACCACCACCCAAATAAAGAGAACCTCTCACAGAATGGAACCTCTCACATGTCATACATCAGACAAGAGGGTAATAACTAAAATATAGAAAGAGCTCACCAAACTCATCATCAAAACAAGCAAATGACCCATTCCAAAAGTGGGGAGAGGATATGAACAGAATATTCACTACAGAAGAGATACAAAAGACCAACGGACATATGAAAAAAAAATTGTTCCAGGTCACTGATTGTCAGAGAAATGCAAATAAAGACACCAATGAGATACCACCTCACCCCTGTGAGAATTTCATACATAAAAAAAGACAGCAACAACAAATACTGGAGAAGCTGTGGGGACAAAAGAACCCTCTTGCACTGCTGGTGGGAATGCAAATTGGTCCAATCCCTATGGAGAGCAATTTGGAGAACCCTCACAAGGCTAGAGATGGACCTTCCATATGACCCAGTAGTACCTCTCCTGGGGATATATCCTAAGGACTCAATCACACCTATCACAAAAGATATATGTACACCTTTGTTCATAGCAACACAGCACAAACCTAAAAGCAACCCAGGTGCCTAACAACAGATGAATGGCTGAAAAAGTTATACTCAATAGAATACTACACAGCTACTAAGAATAATGAACCCACCTTCTTTGGCCCATCTTGGATAGAGCTAGAAGGAACCATGTTATGTGAGGTAAGGCAGAAAGAGAAAGACAAGTATGGGATGATCTCACTCATAAACAGAAACTGAAAAAAAATAACAGACAGAAAAAAACAAAGTAGAATTTGACTGAGTTTGGAGTATCTCACCAAAGTAAACAATTCTAGGTGGGGGGAGAGGGTAGATTTTTAGCTTCACTATAGGCGGATGGGGGTGGGGACACAGACCTTTGGTGATGGGAATGGTGTTAATATACACTCCTATTAACTTATAATCCTTATTGTTTTTATGAACAATAGAATACAATTATAAACATCATTTATTTTTCTGACTTGTGTATATTTTAATGAGAAATAATTGACATCTAATATGTATGAGATTAAATATAAAATGTATAAAGTTAAAGTGTTCACTATGATGATTTCATATATGTATATACTGTGAAGTTGCAACACATTTAGTTAACATCTTTCCACCACCTTGAAAAGTGACAGTGTTATTTTAATGAGGAATTTTAAAATCTACTATTAATAATTTTCTAATGTACGAAACAGTATTTTGAATTATAATGCTATACATTGTACCTCCAGACTTTATCTTGTATTTTAAAATGTATACCTTTTGAACACCTTTATCCAATATTTCTGTCCTTCAACCTTGACTTCTGCTAACTACCAGTCTGACCTGTTTCTATCAATTATGTTTGCTAAATCTCACATAAAATCAGAGCATAAAATGTTTTTATTACTCTCACCTATTTCAGTTAGCATAATATTTAAAAGTCTATTAATGTTATTACAAAAGGTAGGCTTCCCTTCCATGTTACTGCTGAATTATAGTTCATGGTAATTGTCCATCAATAGCTGGATGGAAAAAAGACATGAGGCATTCTGTATTTGCATCTGTTGATAAACATTTATGTTGTTTCCATGTTTTCTTTCTTTCTTTCTTTCTTTCTTTCTTTCTTTCTTTCTTTCTTTCTTTCTTTTTTTGTTCCAGGGGTTATGCTGGGGCTTAGTGCCTGCACTACAAATCCACTAATCCTGAAGACATTTTTCATAGGGTACACAACAGAGAGAATTTGAGAGAAGAAGGAGAGAAAAGATAGAGAGGGGGAAAGAAAGACACTGCTTGTGAAGAGATCCCCCTACAGGTAGGGAGTCAGGGGCTTGACCCCCGTGCTTATTTGGGTCTTTGTGCTTTGTACTATGTACGCTTAACCCAGTGTACTACCTCCTGGCCCCCTGTGAGTCTTTCTTTTTTTAGTATAATTTTTATTTATAAAAAGGAAACACTGACAAAAACCATAGGATAAGAGGGACACAGCTCTACACAATTTCCACCACCAGAACTCCACATCCCATTTCCTCCCCTGATAACTTTCCTATTCTTTATACCTCTGGGAGCATGGACCAAGGGACATTATGGGGTGCAGAAGGTGGAAGGTTTGGCTTCTGTAATTGCTTTCCCCCACCCCGCTGAACTTGGGCATTGATAGGTCAATTCATACTCCCAGCCTATCTCTCTCTTTATCTGGTGGGATGAGGTTCTGGGAAAGTTGGCTCCAGGACACATTGGTGGGGTCATATGCCCAAGGAAGTCAGGTTGGCATCATGGTAACATCTGGAACCTGCTGGCTGAGAAAAGAGTTAACATATAAAGCCTAACAAATTGTTGAATAATCATGAACCTAAATGCTGGAATAGTGCAGATGAAGATTTGGGTTCTTTCTTACCAATAGATTGTGAGTAGAAGCTATAGTTTCTTCTAGACAATAAATAATAAAGGAAGGAAAGTATAAGAGATAAAGAATGGTATCCTGAAGAATCAAAGAAAAAACAACTATTCACTAGAAAAATCTGAAAGGAATTGTGACATGAATGTTGATTTTTATGTTGCATTATGCCACCAAGATGTTAATATAAGTAGAAATTCCAGATCCCTGTCCCACTAGGAAAAGAGAGAGACAGGCTGGGAATATGGTGACCTGCCAATGCCCATGTTCAGTAGAGAAGCAATTACAGAAGCTAGACCTCCCACCTTCTGCATCCCACAATGATCCTGGGTCCATACTCTCAGAGGGATAAAGAATAGGGAACCTATCATGGGAGGGGATTGAATATGGAACTCTGGGGGTGGGCTTTGTATGGAAATGTATCCCTCTTATCCTATAGTCAATATTTCCATTTTATACATTAAAATTTTAAAAGTTGCTGTTATGATGTTAAATTGTTTATTGTGAATACCATATAAACATAAAGGTTACATAAAATACAAGTACAGAAATGTTACAAAATATGAACATATATATTTACCAAAATTGTGTCTATGCATATGTTTTACAAGAAGATTTATATTCTTATTTCTGTTCGATAGAGGAAGAAATTTATGAAAGGACAAAAATAAGTTGAAAAAAAAAAGAATGGCTGTTTTTATTTCTACCTTTAGTTAATAAATCGAGATAAAATTGGAAACAATAAAGACTAGAGAAAATTGTCTTGCACCCACTACCTAAAAGAACGGTCTCTGCTGAGTCTTAATTACAGTTAAGAGTGTGAATAGAACATGAGAGAGCAAGAAAGTCTATCAATTTAGTATTTAAGTATCAGTAATAATTACTCATTTGAAGAAATGTGTGATTGTACAAATTGCTCAATGATAATTACAAAGGAGTTTGCATTTGCAAACAAATGCCTGTGCAATTTGCCTGGTAAGCACCACTTAGAGAAAAAAAAAAAAAGATAAAAGAAAAGTGTAGCCCTTGAGATCAGACAAGCAATTTTAGAATTGTAACTGTTTTTATTTGTGAGGGCTCTCTAATGTAACTGGGCTCACTCTACTTTTGTTTCTCAAATCTGCTCACTTGAGAATCACTTGGGATTTGTCAGCTCTTTTGATGATGTGTAATACTACTTAATATATTTTTTTTTAATTTAAGAAAGGATTAATTAACAAAACCATAGGGTAGGAGGGGTACAACTCCACACAATTCCCACCACCCAATCTCCATATCCCAACCCCTCCCCTGATAGCTTTCCCATTCTCTATCCCTCTGGGAGCAGGGACCCAGGGTCATTGTGGGTTGCAGAAGGTAGAAGGTCTGGCTTTTGTAATTGCTTCCCCGCTGAACATGGGCATTGACTGGTCGGTCCATACTCCCAGTCTGCCTCTCTCTTTCCCTAGTAGGGTGTGTCTCTGGGGAAGCTGAGCTCCAGGACACATTGGTGGGGTCTTCAATCCAGGGAAGCCTGGCCAGCATCCTGATGGCATCTGGAACCTGGTGACTGAAAATAGAGTTAACATAGGAAGCCAAACAAATTGTTGAGCAATCATGGGCCCAAAGCTTGGAATAATGGAGAGGAAGTGTTAGGGAGGTACTCACTGCAAACTCTAGTGTACTTCTGCTTTCAGGTATATATTTTGCAGTAGTTTATAGATACGTGTGAAGATATGCTCTCTCTCACAGAAACTGGTGTATATCTAGGTTTTGGGACTTTGTTAGAAAGTGAATCACCTGAGATGAAATTAGAGTATACTATGAAAGGAAAGGTCTCACCCAAGTAATGAAGAATGACAACCCTTCAGCTTCATTACTACTTAATATTTTCTACAGAAACATTCTTAAAAACTTACTTTTAAAAATGTCTCTTGATCCTACTCCTACAGCTAGAAATTACCCCATATATTTATTACTATGTGCTATGAATGACTTGAAAAAATATTATTTCCTATCTCCAACTCACCTCTAACTTTGCTTTCTTTCTTTTTTTTAAATTAATGTGTCACTGGGCCTGTGTGCACATATGATACCTCCACTCCTGGGCCAATATTCTTACTCTTTTGATTTAAGAAAGAAAGAAGTAAATAAAGAAAGAGAGAACTATGGTAAAGAAAAAGGAAAGGCAGAAAGTTGAAAAGAAAATAAAGTCTACATATATAAATTCAAAAGCTCCAGTTCTCAGCTGACATGAACATCAGTTTTATTTTGGGTCCATACTCTCAGAAGGTTAAAGAATAGGAAAGCTAACAGGGGAGGGGATGGGATATGCAAGTCTGGTGGTGGGAACTGTGAAAAGTTGTACCCCTCTTTTCCTATGGTTTTGTCAGTGTCTCCTTTTTATAAGTAATAATAATAATAATAAAATGTTTAAAGTTAATACATTTTTAATAAATGTATTTTTTATAGAACTTTATTTTTCCTTTGCCAGAGCACTATTTAGCACTGGATATGGTGATGCTGAAGTTTGAATTTGGGACCTCAAACCCTCAGGCTAAAATATTTTTTGAATAGCCTTTAGGATATTTCCCCAGCCCATTCTTGCTTCCTGATATATTATTGTCTTCACCTAGCTTCCAAAGCCTCACCCACTCTCCCTAGTTTGGTTGTCTTTCTGTCCTCATTGATCACTATTCTAAGTCTCCTTTGCCATTTTCTCTTCTCTATAATTCAATGATACTCAAGTTCTCAGATGCAGTGTGTAGATGTAATTTCTCTCCACAGTCTTCCCTTAATATTCTCATTCAGTTTTATTTTTAGCTTTAAGTTTGTATATTTTTTTACCATTTCAAAATCTTCTATAAAGCATAACTGACATCTTGATACATAGTTGTCATTAGGCAAGTGTGACTCAATTTATTCTAGGATTTTCATGGTCTGTTAATGTATTATCTACTCAGTTTATTTTATTTTATTTATTTATTAATGAGAAAGATAGTAGAGAGAGAAAAAAAAAAACTATATATCACTCCAACACATGTGCTGCCAGAAACTGAACATTTTTAAAAAGCTTTTTATTATTTTTCCTATTTATTGGACAAAGACAGCCCAAAGTAAGAGGGGAAGTAGGGAGAGAGAGACAGAGAGACAGAGTATGTGTGTGTGTGTGTGTGTATGTGTGTGTGTGTGTGTGTGTGTGTGTGTGTGTGTGTCAGTCAGGGAAAGAGAGAGACACCTGCAGCATTGTTTCGTCATTCACAAAGCTTTCCCCTTATCGGTGGGAACTAGGGACTTGAACCCAGGCCTTGCACATTGTACCATGTGAGCTCAACACAGGTACACTACCACCCAGCCCCAGGACCTCATGCTTTATCCACTGTACCACCTGCCAAACCACTCTACTCACAGTTGTAGACTCAAGATAATAACACTTTTTCAGTTGCTTAAACCAAAATTTGAAGATTTTAAAAAAATTTCACCATATCTTATTATTTAATCTGTTAGAAATTTCTGTTAATTCTGTTTTTCAAGTAAGCCCAGAATCTGACTAATTTTCACCATGTTTGTCTTTAATGTCTGTTTGGATTCAGAACTGTTGAAATTGTCTTACAACCAATCATAATGCAATAAAGTCATGATAATCCTCTTTTAAAACTTCCAGTAGTACCTATCTCAAAATGAAAATGTTCCCAGTGACTACTCTGATTCATATAACCTCTTTGTTTTCATTTATGCATTTCTCCCCTATTATTTCTCATCAGTAATTCTGGCTTCCATACTTCTTAAATACATTAGATGCTTTTCAACAAAGGGATCTTTGCATTGGCTATTATGACCACTGGGATTATTTTTTTCCTCAGATATCTACATGATTATCTTCAAATTGCTCATTTCTCTGTTGAAATGTTATTTATTTATTTATTTTTGTTATTTTATTAGCGGGGGGGTAAATAAGTGTTTGCATCTTCTTTGTTAAAAATCTTTTCCAATATTTGTTGTTTCTGTCCTTTCTAATGTAAGACATTATAATGGGTGTAAAGTAGTATATCATAGTTGTCTTTTTATTGCATTTATCTGTGAATCAGTTCTGTTAAGCAGAATTTTATATGTCTGTTGGTCCTCTGGATCTTTTCCTAAGCCAAAAAAAATCTATCCATGTATTCTCCATGGGGTTGTTTATTGTTTATGTGTTGCTGAATTTAGTGATATTTTTGTGTTTATTGGTTATTAGTTCTGATTTTACATCATAACCAAGTAGCACTTATACCAAGGATGCAAAACTTGCTCTCTATATAAATCAATTGATGAGAGCCACCAAAATCAACAAAGGGAAAACCAAAAATCACATGATGATTTCAATAGATACAGAGAAAATCTTTGACAAAATCTAGTATCCTTGAATGACCAAAACATTAAGAATAATGAGGATAGGTAGAGCCAAGACAGTGACTGGAAGGTAAGTGCACCTGTATGAGCTCTGACAACAGCTGCTAGAAAGCCTTAGAAATCCTGGCTTCAGCTGGACAAATGAGGCATCCTAAATGTGAATTCAAGGAGGTGACTATAATTCAATTTGGGTTAAAAATTAGAGGAAAAAGAAAGGAAATTTATTGATTATTTCTCTCAGCCCCTCTCACCCCATAACCAGACCCAGGGTTTGGGAGCTGCTGCTGGCAGGCTCCCCACTGAGCTCCTTTCTTTACCAAGATTCCTGACCCACCAGGGTGCCACTCCAAACACTCTTCCAAATTTCTAGGCTACTTTTGTTTTTCCTCTGAGTAAGGGAGTTAGACCCCTTTGGAGTGACAATTAGCTAATCAAGCAAGCCTCACCCAGCCTGGGAAAGACTGCTTGAAAGTTTTTTTTTCTTTTGTTTGGTTTTGTGTTTTCTTTCTCAATTAGTTGTCTATACTCAATGTGCATATGCTAACTGGGAGCTGTCCAAGCTGCAGACCCACAGCTTGGGCTTTTTACTCTGTTCTATTTTACTAATACTATTATATATACAAGCATAACCCTTTGCCCACCCCCCCCCCCCTCAGGTTGACCAAAATTAACCCTTAGTATACCTTCCATTGCTAGGCAACAAGAACTATCACTCACTGTGAGAGAAACTTGTCTCACTTTTCATACCTCCTCTATCCACTGTTGCCCTTCTCCAACCTCCAAGCCAATTTAATAATAATAATAATAATAATAATAAAACAACACTCCTTTCACTGTTTTTTTTTAACTGTTTTCTTCTTTTCTTTTTTCTTTTCTCTTTTTCCCCCTGTCTTACTTTCTCCCTTCCACCTCCCTCTGCCTTCTGAATTCACTAATACTCATTTGTGAACTATTGCAGGGAAGAAATCTGACTCCTAGTGGACTCTATTTGTGTTTGTCTTTGCTCTACTTCCCCCTCACCTCTTGCTAAGCCTAGAATTTACAGTGGACAGTAGATTTGCATACTTGTCTATTCCTGCTATCCCCTTTTTTTCCTTTCTCTTTCTTTTTCATTTAGATTTGGTTGCTATTTTTTCATGAACTGGAGACATTGTGGGACTAACTGGTATTGGTTAAACTGATTCAGTCATTGCTTTAGTTACTATTGTGATTTCCAAGGGTGGTTATTGCATTTATCATAAAGGCATTTAGTATAGTGTGGCTTGTACACAAAGCACAATAACTGAGGAACAATAAAACATAAAAATAAAAAGCACATTAAAAAATGGGTAGATCAAGAGCAAGTAAAACTGCTACTACAGTGAATGAAGACAAGAGCCCAGAAGAAACTATAAATCACCCAGAAGTAACCATGGATAAGAAAAGCATGCCAGAAATAATAATTAATCACAGAAATGAAAACAACTTTGGAGAAAAGGAATAGCAGTATTAGGGAAACAACAGAGAATTGAAAGCTGAAATAGCTGAAATGAAGAAAGCAGCTGAGGGAAGGAAAGGCAGACTAGCAGAAGCAGAAAACAAAACTAGCCAGACAGAGGATGAGCTAGAGAAAACTAAGAAAGAGGTGAAAGAGCTCAAAAAGAGATTGAGAGACACTGAAAACAACAGCAGAGACATATGGGATGATCTCAAAAGAAGTAATATTCGTATAATTGGCCTGGCAGAGGAAGAAAGAGAGGAAGGGGAAGCAAATATTTTAGAGGAAATAATAGAATAAAACTTGCCAGACCTGAACAACAGAAAGGACATTAAGATCCAAGAAGCTCAGAGAGTACCAAACAGAACCAACCCAGACCTGAAGACACCAAGACACATCGTAGTCACAATGAAAAGAAGTAAGGATAAAGAAAGGATCCTAAAGGCTACAAGAGAAAAACAAAAAGTCACATATAGGGGAAAACCCATAAAACTATCAGCAGACTCCTCCATCCAAACTCTAAAGGCCAGAAGAGAATTGCAAGATATCTATCAAGCCCTGAATGAAAAAGGGTTTCAACCAAGGATAATATATCCTGTTACACTTTCATTCAAACTAGATGGAGTCATCAAAACCTTCTCAGACAAACAACAGTTAAAGGAAGCAACCGTCATCAAACCCTCTCTGAAAGAGGTTCTAAGAGACCTCTTATAAACAAGAATATCACCATAATACTTGTAACATATCAGAACAAATAAAAACTTATTGAACAATGGCACCACAACACATTAAATCCATATTCTCAATACATGTCAATGGCTTACACTCACCCATCAAAAGGTACAGAGTGGGAGCATGGATCAGAAACATAACCCAAAAATATGCTGCTTGCAAGAATCCCACTTGACCAAACAAGATAAACACATTCTTAAAGTGAAAGGATGAAAAACTATCCTACAGGCTAATGGACCAGAAAAAAAAAGCAGGAACAGCCCTTCCTATCTCTGACACAATAATTTTTAAATTAAATAAAGTAATAAAAATAGGCAAAGTCATTACATAATGATTAAAGGATCAATCAGCCAAGAAGATTTAACAATTATTAACATCTATGCACCCAATGAAGGACCACCTAAATACATCAAGCACCTACTCAAAGAACTTCAAAAATACATCAACAGTAATACAATAATAGTGGGAGACTTTAACACCCCACTCTCACACTTAGAAAGATCAACAAAACACAGAATCAACAAAGAAAAAAGAGAATTAAATGAAGAGATGGACAGACTAGACCTCTTAGACATTTTTAGAGTTCTTCACCCCCAAAAATTGGATTACACATTCGTTTCAAATCCACACCACACATACTCAAGGATAGACCACATGTTAGGACACAAAGACAGCATGAACAAATTCAAGAGCATTGAAATTATCCCAGGTATCTTCTCAGACCACAATGGAGTAAAGCTAACAGAAAACTATTAAAAACAGAAAACTATTAAAAGTCACAGAATTTGGAAACTAAACAACATACTCCTTAAGAACCACTGGGTCAGAGAGACCCTCAAGCAGGAAATTCAAATGTTTCCAGAAATAAATGAAAATGAAGTCACAACTTATCAAAATATTTGGGACACAGCTAAAGCAGTACTAAGAGGAACACTCATAGCCATACAATCACATATTAAACAATAAGAAAAAACCCAAATAAACAACCTTACTGCACACCTTAAGGACTTAGAGGAAGAGGAACAAAGGAACCCTAAAGCATCCAGAAGGACAGAAATCACTATAATTAGAACCGAAATAAACAACATCTAAAATAAGAGAACCATACAAACGATCAATGAAGCCAAATGTTGGTTCTTTGAAAAATTAAAGAAGATTGACAAAACCCTAGCCAGACTCACTAAACAAAAAAGAGAGAAGACTCATCTTCATAGAATTGTAAAGTATAGAGGAGATATCACAACTGACAGCACAGAAATCCAGAAAATCATCTGAAACATCTATGAAGAACTATACCCCACCAAGCTAGAAAATCTGGAAGAAATGGAAGAATTTCTAGAAGCATATGCCCTTCCAAAACTGAACCAAGAAGAACTACAAAACCTAAATGCACCAATCACAGACAAAGAAATCAAAACTGTTATTAAAAATCTCCCCAACAACAAAAATGCTTTACCAGATGGCTTCACAAACGAATTCTACAAAACCTTCAGGAAACAGTTAATACCCATACTCCTAAAGCTTTTCCGTAAGATTGAAGAAACAGGAATACTCCATTCTACCTGTTGTGTCTCTATTCTAGCAGATAGAGACACAACAAAAAAGGAAAACTATAGACCGATATCTCTGATGAACAGAGATGCCAAAATTTAAACAAAATCTTGGTCAACCTGCTACAGCGGCATATCAAAAAGATTGTTCATGATGACCAAGTGGAATTCTTCCCAGGAATGCAAGGCTGTTTCAACATACATTAGTCTATCAATGTCATTCACCACATCAATAAAAGCAAAGCCAAAAACCACATGATTATCTGAATAGATGCAGAGAAAGCCTTGACAAAATCCAACATCCATTCATGCTCAAAACTCTACAAAAAATGAGAATAGATGGGAAATTCCTCAAGATAGTGAAATCTATGTATATCAAACCAACAGCCAACATCATACTGAATGGACAGAAGCTGAAAGCATTCCCCCTCAGATCGGGGGCTAGACAGGGCTGTCCACTATCACCACTATCATTACTCTTCAACATAGTATTGGAAGTTCTTGCCATAGAAATCAGGCAAGAGAAAGAAATCAAGGGAATACACATTGGAAGGGAAGAAGTCAAGCTCTCACTATTTGCAGATGATATGATAGTATACATAGAAAGACCTAAAGAATCCAGTAGAAAACTACTGGAAGTTATTAGGCAATATAGCAATGTGTCAGTCTACAAAATCAATGTACAAAAATCAGTGGCATTTCTCTATGCAAACCCTAAAACTGAAGAAGACATGCAGAAATCCCTCCCATTCACTGTTGCAACAAAATCAATAAAATACCTAAGAGTAAAGCTGACCAAAGAAGTGAAACACTTGTATACTGAAAATTATGAGTACACTCTTCAAGGAAATAGAAATTGATACCAAGAAATGGAAAGACATCCCATGCTTATGGATTGGAAGAATAAATATCATCAAAATGAATATTCTCCCCAGAGCCATATACAAATTTAATGCGATACCCATCAAAGTTTTACCAAGCTTCTTTAAGAAAATAGAACAAAAACTACAATCATTTATATGGAACCAGAAATCACTTAGATTTGCCAAAACCATCTTAAGGAAAAGAAACAGAAATGGAGGCATCACACTCCCAGACCTTAAACTATATTATAAGGCCATCATCATCAAAACAGCCTGGTACTGTAACAAAAATAGGCACACAGACCAGTGGAACAGAATTGAAAGCCCAGACCTAAACCCCCACACCTATGGACATCTAATCTTTGATAAGGGGTCCCAAAGTATTAAATGGAAGAAGGAGGCTCTCTTCAATAAATGGTGCTGGGAAAACTGGGTTGTAACATGCAGAAGAATGAAATTGAACCACCTGATCTCACCAGAAACAAAAATCAACTCCAAATGGATCAAAGACCTGGATGTCAGACCAGAAACTATCAAATACGTTGAGGAAAACATTGGTGAAACACTTTCCCACCTACACTTCAAGGACATCTTTGACAAAACAAACCCAATTGCAAGGAAGACTAAAGCAGAAACAAACCAATGGAACTACATCAAATTGAAAAGCTTCTGCACATCCAAAGAAACTATCACACAAACAAAGGGACCCCTCACAGAATGGGAGAAGATCTTCACATGCCAATCATCAGACAAGAGATAATCACCAAAATATACAAAGAACTCAGCAAACTTAGCACCAAAAAAGCAAATGACCCCATCCAAAAATGGGCAGAGGATATGAACAAAACATTCACCTCAGAGGAGATCCAAAAGGCTAACAAACATATGAAAAACTGCTCTAGGTCACTGATTGTCATAGAAATGGAAATTAAGACAACAGTGAGATACCACCTCACTCCTATAAGAATGGCATACATCAAAAAGGACAGCTGCAACAAATGCTGGAGATGCTGTGGGGACAGAGGAAACCTTTCGCATTGCTGGTGGGAATGTAAACTGGTACAGCCTCTGTGGAGAGCAGTCTGGAAAACTCTCAGAAGGCTAGACATGGACCTTCCATATGATCCAATAATTCCTCTCCTGGGGTTATACCCCAAGGACTCCATAACACCCAACCAAAAAGAGGTGTGTACTCCTATGTTCATAGCAGCACAATTCATAATAGCTGAAACCTGGAAGCAAGCCAGGTGGCCCAACAACAGATGAGTGGCTGAGAAAGCTGTGGTATATATACATAATGGAATACTATGCAGCTATCAAGAACAATGAACCCACCTTCTCTGACCCATCTTGGACAGAGCTAGAAGTAATTTTGTTAAGTGAGCTAAGTCAGAAAGTTATTTATTTTTTTAAATTTATTTGTTTTAGTTAAGAAAGGAGCCATTAATAAAACCATAGAATAAGAGGGGTATAATTCCGCACAATTCCCATAACCCCATCACCATATCCCATCCCCTCCCCTGATAGCCTTCCCATTCTCTATCTCTCTGGGAGTATGGATCCAGGGTCATTGTGGGTTGCAGAGGGTGGAAGGTCTGGCTTCTGTAATTGCTTTCCCACTGAACATGGGTTTTGACTGGTCGATCCATATTCCCAGTCTGCCTTTCTCTTTCCCTAGTAGGGTGGGGCTCTGAGGAAGCAGAGCTCCAGTACACATTAATGGGGTCTTCTGTCCAGAGAAGTCTGGTCAGCATCTTGCTGGCATCTGGACCCTGGTGGCTGAAAAGAGGGTTAACATACAAAGACAAACAAATTGTTGAACCATCATGGACCCAAAGACTGGAATAGTGCAGATGAAGTGTTGGGGGATATTCCCTGCATGCTATTGTGTACTTTTGCTTTCAGGTATATATTTTTCCCCTAGTTTATGGGCTCGTGTGAACCTATGCTCTATCTCAGGGGACCTGGACTATATCTAGGTTTGGGGACTTTATTGGGGAGTGGATCACCTGGAATGAAGTTAGAGAATACTATGATAGGAAAGGTCTCACCTGAGTGATGGAGCTGAAGGGTTGTCATTCCACACCTGAAGTCTCTGGTCACAGTCTGAAGTAAAGCATGCTGTGGTGGCACTCATTGCGTTGATTAGGTTGCAATCCACGGATGCAATATTATTTGATTTGAACTGAGAGCAACATGCAGAAAAGTGGGCCCCACCCTAAGTCTCCAGGACTGGGGGAAATATAGGCTCTATAGTGGAAATGTGAGGTTCCTGTTATCTGAGGGTTCAAGAAGACAATGGATAGTTATTGTTATTGTCACATTATTTGGTGATAGGGTTAACTTTGGAAAGTCCCTTTGTTAGGGTTTGGGGTATAATACCCAGCATCTTGTATATAGCTGTACTACCAGTTGCTTCTGTTCTCCCTGGTCTAGGCTTTTGGGAGAGACAACATATCAAAGACAGCCTATGTATTAAAAAGACTCAGTCTGTGATTTAAGAAGTTGTAGACATATGGTCAATTTTTCCCCTCATATTAATTAAATAGTGGTTTATATGTTTACACGTTAATAGGATTGTACATAAACACCACTCCCACCACCGAAAGACTGTGTCACTTCCCCACCACCCACCCCCACCGTGCGGGGAAGCCCAATGGCCACCCTCCCCTTCACCACAGTGTTTTTACCTTGGTGCCCTGCTCTCGATTTAATCAGATCCTGCTTTTAGTTTCCCTCTCTGTTCTTCTTTCTCAACTTCTGTTGATGAGTGGGGACATCCCATACTCATCTTTATCTTAGTTGCTTTATTACATCTGCACACTCACAGATTTTATCCACAGGAAATAACTGTATGAACTTCCATCTGAAATGAGTGGTGTGGTCACTAAAATTATAGGCTAAAGAGTGAGCAAAATCTTTATGCAAATGATCTTTCCAGAGTGGAGTTGATTCACTATGATGCTAGTTTTGTTGTTCTAGGAAACCTCCCAACAGAAATAGGAAATAGTGTGTAATTGAACCTGTTCACTAAAGGAAGGATGGAGGACAGGACTCTTCATCTCTATGGTCAATCATTTTTTTTTTTCCAACAAGTTCAACAAATTGGAAACAGAATCAGAGGTTTTTCTGTCAGGCTTGTCACTGGAAGAGTGCACATTTCAGCATAAAGAATTGTGTCCAATATTCATCCAGGAAACCATATTGCAATCTGTGTTTAATCAAATTCATTGAGTTTTCACAGCATTACAAGCAGTTCATTACTGTCATTTTCCCTGCAGATGATTCTATTCCTCAGTACTACTTAACCACTTAACACCTCCTGGCAATGACCAGTGGCAGCCATCTCCCTATATGGTGCCAGAAGTAATAACTTGTGGTGCAGAGCGTGAGCATTATGTTATTATATTTAATCAGTCCTCTGTGTGTTATCATTCAGCATAACCACCCTTCTGGATCATAGAGAATTATATGGCAAATGATATTGCTTCTGTATTGTTTTTTCCTTCTTGTATCTGTGGTTCGTTGCCAACAACTGGCTATTCTCTAGACCAAAAACAAACTATTAGGTATTTTTATAAGACCTGACCAATGCTCAAGGACTTGATGAATTAAGCAGACCATACAAATAACACTCTGTTGCTGAGTCTCCCTATGAGCGGCAAGATTTTAACATAGAACACCATCTAGAGCACAGTTTATACAACATATAATTTTGATTCTCTCCATCACAATGTTACAGAAATATGGACTGTATTATGCATGCTTAGCATAACAGCCTGATGATTCTGTTGTTAGAATATGAGCGCATAAAATGTGGTAGTTAATGGCATCCAACACCACTCAAGTTGGTAAAGGAAGAAAAAATAATAAAAACCTTGTCAAATTGAAATGAAAGGCCATTGTTTAGACCTAAAGTTCTTTTTTTTTAACTTTGATGCATGTGGTATACAGAATTTTGGCTACTGGAAAAATTCTGATCAGTTGCTCCTGAGTTTGAAAAGTAACTCATCTTTGTTAAGTTATTGTCTGTCAATAAATACTTATTAATGATTATAATAATTGCAATTTGGTATAATGATTACTATTACCACTACTATCACTTTTGCTTCTTTTGCCACTAGGGCTTTGTTCTTGTTGGATTCTACTGCTCCCAGCATACATTTGTTTGCTTGTCTATCGATTTATTTATTTTTGTCATCACAGCAGTTTCCCTGCTCTAGGATAGCTTTTCATTTCTCCAGACAGAAACAAAGAGGCAGAGAGAGATAAGAATGAAACCACAACAGTGAACCTTACTCCAATGGCTGACCTCTAGCCAGGCTTGCATACATGGCAAAGAAGCACACTATCCAAGTGAGCTATTTTCCCCAGCCCACAACATACATTAAAAAAAAATCAATCATAGATAAAAATATAAAGGAAAAGAAAATCAGATAAAGAGAGAGAGAGACTCAGAACTTCTCTTTGACTTGAGAAACTTCTTGTGCATGGAGTTCTCATGTGGGCCAGAGGCTTGAATCTACTCCTCACTCATGGAAAGCCATGTGTTCTACCAGATATATTAATCTTAAATCCATACTTCTATTGGTTTTCAATTTTTTTTAGGTATTTCAAGATGCCTAATATAATATTTTTGCCACACAAATTCAATTGGAAATTAGTCTCAGATGTTATGTTCTTTTGCACTGTGGTCAAGCAATTAAAAAAAAAAAACTAGATTAAACATAGGTTATCACAACTATTTATAGTGTAATGTGCTTAGTAATTTTCTTTTACTAAAATATTTATTTATTTCCTTTTGTTGCCCTGGTTTTATTGTTGTAGTTGTTGTTGTCGTCGTTGTTGGGTAGGACAGAGAGAAATGAAGAGAGGAGGGGAACACATAAAGGGGAGAGAAAGATAGACACCTGAAGACCTGTTTCACAGCCTGTGAAGCGACTCCCCTGCAGTTGGGAAGCCGGGACACGAACTGGGATCCTTAAGCCAGTTCTTGCACATTGTGCCACCTGCTCCGCTACCACCGGACTCCTGCTTAGTAATTTTCCGTGTGCATAATTTGAAAGAGTCACATTTTTAATAGAATTTTGGTTAACCAGATTTTCTTGTCCTTTTTTAGTTTTATACCGAATATTTTAAATATAGTTTTGTGTGTCTTAGTACTATATTACTCACTGAGTATAGCTGTTCCCGCCCACACCCACCATTGAAGCTTTTTAAATTTGCCTTCCTGCTTGTCAAGGTCTTATAATTAGTTTCAGACTAGGACAATAGGTAAATTGAAACGGAACAGAATGTGGGAGTTCTACAGACTCCATTCTTCCCTCTCCTGGTGATCACAGAGAACACAAAGGAAATGCTGGGGTCAAGTGATCAGAGTCAGCATTTAAGAGTGACCTTAAAGAGCTAAAAGACCATGGTTACAGTTGGCAACATTCTAGGCTGCACTCATTTCAGGACTAGCCTTCCTCTAGTGGCAGAGTAGAATGACCTTGCCTCCTTTCAGAGAGTGGGCCAGTCCCTACCACTGCTGCTTTATATTGAGGACAAGGTCCTGGCTCTCCCACAAGAGGACTTATGATGTTATTCCTAATGGAAGGGACCAGTAATGGTGTAGAGAGGGATCTATTAGAGGGATAGGCCCATCCTATCTATGTGGAAATCCAAGGATTCCTTGTCTAAGGCCCCATATGATGGGGTGGTCTGGTATTGACAAAAAAATAAAAGCTATAATTAAGTGAGCTAATTTCTCTTACCCAGCCTTTATATAATAATAATAATAATAGTTATTATTATTATTATTATTTTACCAGAGCACTGCACAGCTTTGGCTTATTATGGTGGTGCAGAGGAGTGAACCTGGGACTTTGGATCCTCAGTCATAATATTTTTTGCATAACCTTTATGTTATCTATACAAACCCTGTAGTTCTTTATCTGATGAATTTAGACTTTCTCCTAGTTATTAAAGCATTGAATTTCATTTGTTGTATTAAGTTTATGGGGTCTGGCCTCAAGTTAGAAAGGAAATATACCTAGAATTTTAGTCGAGAGGGGGTCTAAGTTAAGCTTAAGTTTTACTGAATTTACTTGTTTGATGATTCTAATAAAGATCGTCATAGGGACAATAATTGTCCTTAAATTATATATAACAGGGTAAGAGATCAAGAGAAAAGGCATCAATAAATATAATAAATGTCTCAAAGTTTCCAGGACTAGGAGAAATACAGATTTTAAAGAGAATGGGGAAGGTTCCTTGCAGTCTTAGAGTTTAAGATAACAACAAATATTTATTTTTATAACCAAGTTACTTGGGAGCTTGATTTACTTTAAAAATCCCATGGTTAGAATTTACTGTATCATACATGACCTCACCATGTTTCATGTCATTTAATACTACCTACTAAGAACTATATCTTACATACTGACAGGAACAGATGGTTCTAATCTATCTGGTCTAAGGTTGTAGGTAACTTAATATTTGAAAAAAGTTATTTTTAGAAATACATTAGCAGTTTAAGCCAAGGGTCTGAGCTTAATCAACTTATAAATTTGAAACATTAAGTGCTTAATCTAAAAGAATATATACTGAGAACTGAAATCTAGATACTTAGCAACTTGAGACAATCTATTTTCCCCTCACATACTGAAAAAATAGTGCAAGCTCTGACTGACAAGGACTCGGAGCTTAAACATTCTACTGTGCTAAATGTGAATATATATGGGTCCTTGGTCAGATAGATGGGATGAATAGTTAATTGTATATATGTTCTTCGAGATTCAGAGCTACTCTCTGCCATAATACAGTTTTTTTTTTTTTTTTGCTTTATTCTTAATCTGACACCATCTTCCCAGACAATATTTAGTCCACTTCCATGTTAACCATCAAGCTCAAACAAAAATCACTAAAGTCATGGGCCCAATGGAATATACCTAAAATAGACTTTTTAGTTTCTTTCCATCCCTATTCTCATCTGCTTTATCCCTACTTTTTGGTTCTTGTTTATTAAATATTTTGTCCTACTTTATATCTTTTTTTAAAAAAATTTTATTTAAGAAAGGATTAATTAACAAAACCGTAGGGTAGGAGGGTTACAATTCCATACAATTCCCACCACCCAATCACCATTTCCCACCCCTTCCCCTGATAGCTTTCCCATTCTCCATCTCTCTGAGAGCAGGGACCCAGGGTCATTGTGGGTTGCAGAAGGTAGAAGGTCTGGCCTCTGTAATTGCTTCCCCGCTGAACATGGGCGTTGACTGGTTGGTCCATACTCCCAGTCTGCCTCTCTCTTTCCCTAGTAGGGTGTGTCTCTGGGGAAGCTGAGCTCCAGGATCCATTGGTGGGGTCTTCAGTCTAGGGAAGCCTGGCCGGCATCCTGATGACATCTGGAACCTGGTGACTGAAAAGAGAGTTAACATACGCAGCCAAACAAATTGTTGAGCAATCATGGACCCAAAGGTTGGAATAGTGGAGAGAAAGTGTTAGGGGGTTACTCACTGCAAACTCTAGTGTACTTCTGCTTTCAGGTATATATTTTACAGTAGTTTACGGATACGTGTGAACATAAGCTCTATCTCACAGAAACTGGTGTATATCTAGGTTTTGGGACTTTGTTAGAAAGTGAACCACCTGAGATGGAATTAGAGTATACTATGAAAGGAAAGGTCTCACCCAAGTAATGAAGCTGAAGGGTTGTCATTCCACACGTGAAGTCTCTGGACACAGTCTGAAGTGAAGCATGTTGAGGTGGCAATCGTGTTGGTTATGTTGTGATCGGCAGATGCAATATTATTTGATATGGATTGGGAAAGGCATACGGAAAAGTGGGCCCTATCCAAGGGTTCCAGGACTGGGGGAAGTAGAGGCTCTATAGTGGAGATGTGAGGTTCCTGCTGTCTTAGGGTTTCAAAAGACAATCGCTAGTTAATGTTATCATCACATTATTTGGTAATTGGGTTAACTTTGAAAAGTCCTTTTGTTAGGGTTTGCTCTACAGTACCCAGTATATTGTATATAGCTGTGCTATTGCTTGCTTCTGGTCTACTTGGTCTAGGCTTTTGAGAGAGTCTGCATATCAATTACACAGCCTATATATTGAAAAGATTCAGTTTGTGTTTTGAAAAACTTTGAGACATACAATTAATTTCCCCCCTCTCGTATTAATTAACTAGTGATTTATATGACTACATTTTACTAGGAGTGTACATAAACACCATTCCCATCACCAAAAGACTGTGACCCATCCCTCCCACCCACTCCCACCCCACGCTTCCCAGGAAGCTGCATGTCTGCCCCTCACCACAGGGTTTTTACTTTGGTACCATACTTACAATTTGGTCAGGTCCTGCTTTTAGTTTCCCTTTCAGATCTTTTTTTTTTTTTTTTTCTTTTTTTCCTCCTCCAGGGTTATTGCTGGGCTAGGTGCCTGCACCATGAATCCACTGCTCCTGGAGGCCATTTTTCCCCCCTTTTGTTGCCCTTGTTGTAGTTTCGTTGTGGTTATTATTATTGCCCTTGTTGACGCAATTCGTTGTTGGATAGGACAGAGAGAAATGGAGAGAGGAGTGGAAGACAGAGAAGGGGAGAGAAAGATAGACACCTGCAGACCTGCTTCACCGCCTGTGAAGTGACTCCCCTGCAGGTGGGGAGCCGGGGGCTCTTAGTGTTGTCTTAATTTGCATTTCTCTGATAATCAGTGGCCTAGAGCAGTTTTTCATATGTTTGTTAGCCTTTTGGATCTCCTCTGTAGTGAATGTTTTGTTCATATCCTCTGCCCATTTTTGGATGGGGTCATTTGCTTTTTTGGTGCTAAGTTTGTTGAGCTCCAGTCCAAGTTTTATGTTTTTCTTTTCTGTTCTAGTTTCTTAAATTCTGTCCAAGAGTGAGATCCATCCATAATCTCTCTCTTTTTTTTTCTGGGTCATCTCACTTAACATTATTCCTTCAAGCTGTGGTCCAGGATTACATTAATATAAAATGGGTTTCTTCCTGATTAATACATGCTATTAATATGTATTTATATTTGTACAACTCATCATCACTTACCAAGCATTTGTAAGGAAAAGAAATTTGAAGAAGTACAGAATCAGTACTTGTTGTGCTTCTTACTAAAAGACTTCCAGTGACACTCCATAGGAGAGAGAATATAGTGGAGTCTATGACTATACCTATGTCCGACAGAAGAGTCTTCTTGACTCAGAAATTTTTTTCACTTAATTTATGAGTCTGTGTAAAAACATAAATCCCTTTCACCTTCAAGGAAAGCCTTAGGTCCTACAGTGAAAGAAACCTCATTCTCAGAAACTTAACTATTTTCATTACAACATCAACAACATTTATTATTTCTCCTAGTTGGCAAGGGTACTCTCCTGTGCTCCATAAGAATTTGCATAAGTTTGCCCCTGGGATTTTATAGTCCATAGCAGAAGCATTTAACATCCCCCTCCTCTTCTGCACACATGATGAATCACATTCACACTAGTGATACATTTGCATGTTCAAATTCATGGTTCTGCACCATTTCCAGCAAAAAGCTAGTCATTCTTCCTTTTTCACTGAAGAGAACATATTAGAATGCAAATAAGTAGAAGAGATATTCAAGGCATATATTTGAATGTGTCCTATTTGTTTACAGGAATACTTTATCAATTCTGACTTTTTATTTTATCAGTGAAAAGTTACTTGGAATTTGTATAGTGCTTGAACATTATACAGTGTTGATGGTGAAAATGATGACAGATTTCTATATAAAAAATATTGTTCCAAATATTATGTGTATGTGTGTGTAGTTCAATTTACTTGTTACTAAATTATCTTAAATGACACTGTTATTTTCCATATATAATTTTTCAAAAATAAAACTGGGGCAAATATAGTTAGTTTTTACAGTAATATAGCTGGTAACTAGCAGAATTAAAGTACATTTTTTTAACAATAGAACCTTAAACCTCACATTCATTTTACAACATTAAAGTATTTCAAGGTACTATTATCAAGTAGTTTAAGAATAATAAATAAGAGGTCGAGTGGTGGCGCACTGGGTTTTAAGCACACGTAGTACGTAGTGTGAGAACGTGCTGAAGGATCCCAGTTTGAGTCTCTGGTTCCCCACATGCATGGGGGTGTCACTTCACAAGCGAGGAAGCAAATCTGCAGGTATATATCTTTCTCTCCCCTTTTCTATTTTCCACTCCCATCTCAATTTCACTCTGTCCTATCCAATGGGGGAAATTGCCTCTGGAGCAGTGGATTATTAGTGCAGGCACTGAAACCCAGTGATAATGCTGGAGGGAAAAAATAATCATAAAATAGTATTTAATCATTTCATTTTTCCACCAAAGTTATTGCTGAGGTTCTGTAACTACACAACTTCATTGCCCCTGTCAGCCTTATTTATTTATTTATTTGATAGGAGCTAAAAGACATAGAGGGAGAGAGAGAAGGAGAGATACCACAGCACTGCTACACCATTCTTGAAGCTTCTTTTCTTCAGACACTCGCAGTGTGGTGGCAAAGGCTCAAACCTGGGTCCTCATGCTTGGTAACATGTGCCCCCAATTAGATGAGCCACCTGATTTCTAACTTTTCATCATATTTATAGCTGAGAAATACAGCTAAACATTCACAGGCTGTTCTTTTTTTATTTTTTATTTATAAAAAGGAAACATTGACAAAACCTTAGGATATAGGGGTATAACTCCACACAATTCCCACCACCAGAATTCAGTATCAAATCCCCTCCCCTGATAGCTTTCCTATTCTTTAACCTTCTGGGAGTGTGGACCCAAGGTCATTGTGGGTTGCAGAAGGTGGAAGGTCTAGCTTCTGTAACTGCTTCCCCGCTGAACATGGACATTCACAGATTGATCCATACTTCCAGTCTCTCTCTCTTATTTCCTAGTGGGGAAGGGCTCTGGGGAGATGGAGCGCCAGTACACATTGGTGGGGTTCTCTGTCCAGGGAAGTTGGGCCTGCATCATGCTATATCTGGAACCTGGTGGCTAAAAAGAGAGTTAACATACAAAACCAAAAAAATTGTTGACCAATCATGGACCTAAAGACCGGAATAGTGCAGATGAAGAGTTGGGGGGGGGGGTCCTCCATTTTGTAGATAGCTAGTAGGCATATTTTAGTTATATTCCAAAGGACCTGTGGCTATACTAGTTTGTATTTTTTTTCCTGAGCCTGAAATCTGATATGCAGGTGGATCCAAATTATTGTCTGGGGAGGTGATGTCATGGCTGACAGAAGGACCAGAAATCTGGATCAGGGAAAAGAGTAGCTGCCTAATATGGGAAATGTGTATAAATATTGTTGAATGTAAACCCCATCACTTTGATCTGATCTGGGGCCCATATTCAGCTTAGGAACCTATGTGATCTCCGCATCCCTGTAGATCAGAGCTCACATTCTGTGGTCTTGAGTAGGAACATTCCAAGCTGCCCCAATATCAGGACCCATCTTACTCAGATGTAGCATAGAGTATGTTGTCCATCCTCCCTTCAGAGGATGGAACATTCTCTACCATTGCTGATCCAAGTTGAGGGCAAGGTCTTATGGGGGCACACAAAGGGTTCTATTTTATTGTTCCTGATAGAGATGACTGGTAACAGTGGAGAGAGGGATTTATTTGAGGTCTAGCCCATCATGTCCGTTAGGGATTCTCAGGATTCCCCGATTAGGGCCCCAGCTGATGGGGTGGCCTGATAGTGACTAAAGAGTCATCATTAAAGTATGCCAGTCTCTTGCCCTTACTCAGCTTTTGCAGTCCTTGCTTTGCTCAGGTTAGCTTTGGAGTGAGTGAGAGAACTGTAATAGGAAGTAGGTGAGGAGTATCTAAGTCTAAGTAGACACTATTTCATTATGAACTTTATACTGTTCTTACTTTTCTTCACTGTTTTTAGATTTCTGACTTTTTTTTTTTTATTCCTGGAGTAGCTGGGAAGATTTGCTATGAAGTTCTATATAAATTCAGCTATTTCTAGATCTTTTAAGAAACAAAGATACTATTTCCATCATATTGGGTGAATGGAAGAAAGATAAAAGGTAGGAGGGTTATTGTTTCATCTTATATTAGCAAACAGCTCTGGAGTCAGAGATGTGGTATTCAAAATGTGACTAACATTTGCTCTGAAACTGCTCTGATTTTTATTATTCATTAACCCACAGATGTTGGGTAGTTGCCATCTCCCCCTGGCTTCTGCTTAACCATATGCCTATATAGGGATTTTACTGATCCAAAGCTTTGGTCTATTTACATAAATCACTTTTACATAAAGCACTCCAGGGCATTGGTGGTTCTATGATAGGATTCTCTCCTGCTCCACCCCCTCCTTGTCACACACTGATCCCTTCTTTGTCACACTCTGATTTTCACCAGTCACTTTTCTCTCCACCCTCTCTATATCACATCCTGTTTCCACCCTACTTGGAGAGTATAAAAACAGCTGCTCTTCTGATTAAAGACACTTGGAAATTGCTTTCTGGCTCCGAGAGTTCCAGAGTGTATCTCCTGCGGAAGTTGGTGCAGCAGGAGTTCCTGATCCCTCTCCCACACAGCAGCCTAGATCAGCTCCAGTTGAGTTCTCTCCAACCCAGAGAGCACTAGCTCGGGAAGAAGTACCCTCAGGCTATCCCGGCACACAGGTATTCATTGGGTACATAGCCTGTGTCCAGAACCATTCCACAATCAATCTAGATAGTACTGGGTAAGTAGCTTCTTGCCCTCCTCATACTTATAGTCTAGGAAAGGGAGGCACATAAGGATACCGATCCACTAGAATACTAATCAGAGAATATTATATTACATGGAAAAAAACAACACCTATTACTGAGAGTCACCATAACTGAAAGCATGATATAAAGAAAAAAAAATTGATGATAAACAGGAATAAATTGGGTGTAATGCTAGAAGAATCTATAGAATAGGACATTCTCTATATACATTTGTTTTATGAAATGAAATAGAATACATATATAAAAAGTGAAAATAGTGATGTTACCAGAATAAGATTTATGAGTAATTCTTTTTTAAATTTTTTTTATTTATTTGATCCCTTATTATTGGATAGAGACAGAGAGAAATGGAGAGGGAAGGGGAAATGGAGAGAGACAGAGATACACCTGCAGCCCTGCTTCACCACTCGTGAAGTTTTCCCCTGATAGAGGGGACCAGGGGGTTGACCCTGGGTCCTTGCACACTGTAGTATGTGTACTTAACCAGGTATTCCACTGCCTGGACCCTGAGTAATTTTTTTTCTAGTTATATTCTTTTCAAACAAGTGTGTGCAGTAAAACAATAAATTTTAAAATATTTTCTTTCAAAAACAATGTAAAGGTTTCAATAATATTTTTTAATATTTGCTTCTTTTTGTTCCCCTTGTTTTATTGTTGTAATTATTGTTATTGATTCTGTCACTGTTGGATAGGACAGAGAAATGGAGAGAGGAGGGCAAGACAAAGAGGAGGAGAGAATGATAGACACCTGAAGTTCTGCTTCACCACCTGTGAAGAGACTCACCTGCACGTGGGGAGCCGGGGCTGGATCTCGGATCCTCATGCTGGTCCTTGAACTTTGTGCTCCATGTGCTCAACTAGCTGCACTACCTCCTGACTCCCTCAATAATATTTTATTTAAAAGTCAAGAAAAACAAAATATAAGTAATAATGCAGTTTTTGGTTGTCACAAATAATGAGTACAATAAAGATAATACAGCAACTTAAAAGTGGGGTTTGGTGAGAAAACACAAAAAATGAAATTATTTATGATAGCTATTAATATAATATTTAACACGCCTAAAACAAAGAGATGAAAATGGTTCAAATTATGAAATCAGGGAAATTGGAGTGCATACCATATTTTCTTATTTTTGTTTTTCATAAGCTAATTAATTGTTCAAATTATTTTGGCATGAATTGAGCACTTTATTATCAAGAACTTTCCCCCCTTCATTCAGAGGAAACAAAGTTATTTCTTTTATTTGACTTTGAAATAAAGTATTATCCTATAAAAGTTGTAATATATGTTGCTCTTGCAAATGGGCATCCTAAACTTCACATAAATTCATTTTCAATTCAGTAGTTAATCATTTCTAGACAGACATATATTCCAGGTAGGCTACTTAATCCATCAAAGAGTTGATTTCTTCAAGGTTAGTTCCAAGTAGTGCTTCACTTTGTTCCTTTCTGTTTATTTTTTGTCTATGTTAAAGTTATTTTGCCATAAATCTAATTTATAGCGTTTCTCCTCTTTGAGTATCCAGTAAGATGGGCAATTTTCTCCCCTAATTCTGTTACAATTATAATTTCAGAATCTTTTGTAATTTCCACATCCATTTTATTCCTCTACATACCTAGCAGTTTTTTCACTAGGTTTTGATGGTAGTTGTTTGCATATTACCATCACTGCTTACCACGTAGATTACAATGGAATTTCCAGTAAGAATAGGAAATCATCTATTCTCAGAGGCAAATCGGTATGCTGCTAGCATGAGGACTTTTATATCTTTCTGCTTAGGAAATTACATATAACTCTGGATACCATGAGCTTGTTTGAGGGGGTGTAGGTTCATACTATTTTTAATGTGAATGTGTTACTGTGCTATTTTTGTAAAGTAGTTTACATAAATTATCGAATGTGAGTGGTTGTAGCTCATGTTCATTTGCTCCTGATGGTCATTCTAAAAATAGATGAATCAACAAATAGGACACTTTAATAATCTAGAACATGGTAATGACAGGTCTGAAATAGTTGTTATTTATAAAGCAATTAAAGGGCTCTAGTTATCTTTTCAGAATCAAAGCAAAACAGCAGGGAAATCTTTTAGTGTCTGAGTTGTGATTAGTTTTTTTTTTCTACTTAGCATTCATCATACTGTATATGTACAATTTCAGTAATCCCTTTGTTCTCTCTACAATTATTATGGATTCAAGTGTTTATTAGGTGGTTAGTATGTATTAGACAGTAGTTAATTCATTATATTAACCCTCTCTATCATGAGCCTTTGATTATAAGCATAGATTGTAAAAACACTTAAACGAATAATCCGAGTGGGATTTTTAGAGACGTATGAGGTAGGAAGTACTTGGGTAACAACAAACAGAGGAACAGGAAACTGATCAGATTGGGTGGTAAGAACAGGACTCTCTAAGAAACTGAGATTTAAACTGAGATGTATACAATATGCCTAGTCAAGTGAAGAGCTGCAAGTGTGCATTTGGTAGAGGCAACAGTGAAGTCCTAGCGTGTTCATGTGTGTTTGCATATTAGGATTGTTTGGTCATCCAAATGTGGTACCACAAGGCAAGCATATATGCATGTATATTTTTGTTAGATTTTTGGCAAACATCCCTCTTGCTAGGTTTCTACCTACTGGCATTCCCACCAACAACATGTTAGTTTCTATCTCCCACAGCTTTACAGATTGTTTTGTCACTCTATTTAATGGTTGTGAATCTGACAGCTGATGAATTCTCTGAGTGTTTTAATTGCATTTCTTTAATTGTAAGTGAGTAGTTCTGCATAAGTTTAAGGGCTGTTTTTGCTCTGGTGTGTGTGTGTGTGTGTGTGTGTATGTGTTTGTGTGTGTGTGAATTGTCCTTTTCCAATCTTAAACATCACCTTTAGGGGAACTGGAAGATATCTCACTTAGTGGGGTATATGACTTGCTATGCAAGGATCATTGTTCTGAGCCATAGTACAACATGGAAGTACCATGGAACCTGAGGAAGTCTGGTGTTGTGATATCTCTTTCTCTCTTTCTCTCTCTCTTTGAAATAAAATGAATAAAAAAAAAACAATGAAAAGCTTGAGGTGTCACTGTAATATTTTTAAAAAATCAGATTTTTTGGATCTCTATACTTTGATTTTTAGGAACAATTTATTTGTTGGGAATAACAGCCCTGGTATTATAGGCTTTATACATTTTCTTCCAATTTCAGTTGTATATGTTGATTTCAGTTATGCTGTAGGTAGGTAGCTTGTCTTGTCTTATTTTTGCTTTACTTTTTAGCAAGTAACTTTTTATTTTGTAATAAAGTATGACAATATTTACTTTGCTTCTGGAGTTTGAATCATAGTTAGAAAACATTATCACACTGTAGTTAAAATGGAGTTTACCCATGTTTTCTTCTAGTATCTGGTTAGCTTTATTTTTGCATGTAAGTCCTTAATCTGTTTTAAGCTTATTCTTATACATGATATGAAATATGGATACAATTTTTTCTTTTTCCAAATGGCTACTCAATTGTCCCAGAATATTTATTAAAGAGTCATTTTATGCCCTAGTAATCTGAAATTTCATTTTCATTGTAAACTAAATATCCTTAAGTACTTGGAATATTTCTAGACCTCCTCTTCTAGACTGCAGGCCTTTATGCCTACACATGTATCTTTTCCACATTCGATTAATTATAGAATCTATTTAGTATGCTTTTAAGCTTTTTAAAGCTAGATTCCATCAGAGTTTCCTTTAAATATTTTTCTGGTACTATTCTTATACATTTGTTTGTCTTTATAATCTCTGTAATCAATTTGCCTAACTCCATAAAAAAAAAACTGATAGTGATAAATTTGGGTAAAAGCTAGGAAAGAAATAAAGAAGAATGGGGTAAATTATAGGCTGACTTCTCTCTCCAAGATGTGCTTGTCCCTGATAAGAACTCCTCTCATCTACTGGAATAGACCTGGGCAACTATCCCCTGCCCACACTGTATTGTAGGCTCTGAGAACTTAACAGATATAGCAGCCCTCAGATTATGCAGATGAAAATCTTACCATTGTGAAGTGTAAATTGCAAGATGTCTTAACTGCAACATTCCAGAAAATAAAATAGAGAATTTTGAAACAATATTGTAAAATTTAAAATAGATCTGATGATCTATTTAGTGTGTCAAATCACCCATCATTTTAAGTCTCTCTGCATATGCTTCTTTTAATTCCACTGTTTATTCAATAACTCTCCTGTGTATATTTAACTCCATATTATAGTTCAAGTTCACCTTTTTTAAAAATATTTTTTTCTGCTGTGTATGTTCACTCTTTGAATCAGTTCTCTTGTCAGGATACTCTTTTTTTCTGGATTATTGCACATATATACTATATCCATTCTCTTTCTCATTCTCCCTCAGCACTCAACAACCAGTATGATAATTATCTTTTTAAACATGATATTTTTTGGGAAGATGGGACACAAAACTTTGGTGGCGATACAGTATGGAAATCATGTCTCTTCCTGGATTTTTATCCTTTAATGGCTTGTTAACATTTTTGGGCAAATGCTATAGCTTTTGCTTTTCTTTAAGCTATGATTTTTTTTAAATTTGTGATTAATAATGATTTACAAAATTATAAGATTGTGGGGTGTATTTCCACACTGTACCCACCATCAAAGTTTTGTGCCCTCATCCTCCCAACAATGATCATCATGGTCTTTTTGTTTGTTTGTCTTTATTTTAACAGGCCCTACATAAACTCATGTTGCTATTCCTTCAGTCACACAGTTACTGTCACTCTGACTCTCTCCTGTTTCTAGAAAATAACTTGATTCTTCTATGGGCTCTTCCAATACCTATGCTAACTTTAATTCTCCACCCTTTTGCCAAGTAAGTTCCCTTGGATTCTCTCATTCAGGTTTAAACATTTATTCTTGGAGGAAGCCTTTTCTGTGCCTCCATTTTTTATATGGGTGCCTGGTCTACACCAGTTAAACCACATGTTCCTCTTCAGGTTATTTTTAACCACTCTACTAATTAAGTTTTAGAGAAGACAAGTAAAACAAAGAAAGAAACTATTGAACCACAAGTGGAAACTTTCCAATAACTGAGGAGTACTGTGATTGCTGAGTTTTAGGTGTTGGTTCTGATGGGTAGGTGTTGTGGAAAATTGAATAAAGTTTACTTACTTGCAGATAGACTCATTTAGATTTATGCATTTAAAATGTATACCTTTTTCACACAGTCTTCTATAATTACTGTGGTTTGGATTACAACTTGCCATTTGAGATGTTTATTTCAAGAACTCAAATAACAAAGGCAACCATTTCTTACATTATCTCCAACACTGCCAGGTGTTCTTCGATTATGAAATTGTTAAAGGTAACACACAAAACATATGTTTCCATTGTTTCCTGCATAATCTGGAACTATAGAAATGCAGGATGCTTACACTCTCAGCAGAAATGAGTGCTCATGAAATATTCACAAGCTTGGTGCTTGTGATTATTAAGTAAAGGCCAATTCTGGAGAGTTTGTCATTTAAAAAATATATGTAGTTATTTACAAAACAACTGAATATGTGCTTCATGATAGATCTCATTATAATGGAAGCTGAGATAGATTCCTCAAGCAGTACAATGTAGACACTTGAAAAAGACAGGAAACATTAGAATTTAGAATCCAGCCCAGACAATACATACAATCCTCAAAGTTATTAAAAGGTATCTCTATCAGGACCAAGAGATGATTCACCAAATATAGCATACATTAAATATTTACCATTTGTGAGAACCAGGCTTCAAACCCCAGTCAGAATATGGTAGCATCTAAATAGGGGAAGCTTACCAAACACTGGAGTAGTGCTGTGACTTTTTTCTCTTTCTCTTTGACTTTATATCATCCTTTATCTAAAAAAGAAACAGTGATCTCAAAACAAAATGAAATAACCAAACAAAAAACATCCAAACTAATAAACACATAAAATAATCTTTTAAGGGCTTGGCAAATAGCATAATGCTTATGTAAAAAGCCTTTCATGCCTGAGTCTCCAATGGTCCTAGGTTCAATCCCCAGCATCACCATGAGCCTGAGCTGAATAGTGCTCTGGTATGAAAACAAGCAACAGAAAAAACAACAAACAAACAAACAAAAGTGGATTCAATGAACATAGTTGGATCATGTAACCATAGAGTCCCAGAAAAAAACCTGATTGAAAAAAAATAATATCCACATTATACTTATATTAATTTCCATTAGGTAAGTACTATTTTAAAACTTTGATCTTTGAAAACTCATACCTGGAGTTTTGTCTTCCTTTGTCATTTAAAAGTTCATGTAATATTGGGCAAGTTATTAAAACTTGTTTAGTTTCAACATTTTGTTTCTACTCTGCTAAATGGCTCTTGTAATAAAATGCATCTAATAGGGTCATTGTCACAGTATGTGAATTAGTGCAATGCCAAGTGTTTATGTCAACATAATACATACTAAGGCAAGTTAGATTACACTTATTTCTTTTGGCTATTGTAGGCAACAATTTCTCCTGAAAATTGTCACTAGTACAGTGCAAGTGTAAATAAAATAAGGTCATTTCTGATTCAAACCTTGTTGGGAAATTGTGCAGATATGGTTGAACATTGGCAGGGTCCATAAACCACTATATTTCCATGCAAGTATTATTTACAGATACCTACCATGTTATACCCTCAGGGTATTGCTAATTCAGTTTAAACCATTGCAACAGTTGCTAAGGACACTTCCACCTTCCCAGCATGCCGTTTACCTCTCTCCACCCCCTTTCCTTACCATTTCCAGTTTTTGCCCTATAAAGCTGTTCCAGTTTCACCCTCTTTTCTCTTCCACATCCAGACCTGGAGAAGGGCTGGTGGGCATAGTGGGAGCTAGCCATTTTGCTAGCTCTACGTGGCCTAAACCCGCTGTGTCTGCACCCAACTCTGGGACACCTGCGTGAATAAAGATTGAATAAAGATTTGTGTTCCTGCTCTGCCACAAGTTCCTGGTCTCTTCATTCTCCCACATGCAACCTGAAAAAACCTGATAATGGTGAAGTTAGAGGGACTAGTATTTAGTTGTGGATCCTCAATTATTAAAATTCAGTGATGACACTGCTACTCATGTTTAAGATTTTGTCACATTTCCTAATCTGCAAAGTAAGAATAATGGTGGATTGCTTTGTGTAAATTTAATAAGAAATGGTAAATAAAAATAGTTTATAAATTGTTGGTCTGCTTCTAATTCTGCTTCTAAGACCCCTTCTGTTTTGATCATCATGTTAGGTTCACTTGCATTGCTTAACGCTGTGGTCTATTTACATAATCATTCTTTTGTTTGAGACCCGCACTGGTTTAATTCCTACTGGTTCCAGCTCTTTTTCCACTCCGCCCCCTCTCCTACTCATATCCTGTTATCCACCATTTAATCCCCACTGGTTCAAGTGCTTTTTCCCTTCTCCCCAGCCCCTATCCTACGTACTATCCTCTTCCTGACACTTCCACCTCAGGAGATATAAAGGACAGGATTTTCTAATGAATAGAGATTAGATTGATTACACTGCATTCTCGCTCATCAATAAAGATTTAACTGTGTTCCCAGCTCAGCCATAAGTCCCTGGTCATCTCTCTCCCGCCCACAAAGCTAGCCTGGCAATAAATGTCATATAATTATTGAAAATATTATCATTTTGTTTAACATATATATGCATATATATTTAATTGCATATATATATATATTTAATTGTCACTGAGGCTCAGTGCCAGCACTACAAATCCATTGCTCTTGACAAACATTTTTTTTTCTTTTTTATTTGATGGACACAGAGAAATTTAGAGGGGAAGGGAAGTAGAGAGGGAGAGAAAAAGAGAAACATCTGCAGACCTGCTTCAATACTTGTGAAGCATCCCCTCTAATTCAACCTATTGCAGATATTTACTATATATACATATCACCTCTTCAAAATAATGATAGACTGAAGCTAGGTTTAAAAATAAAAAGATATAGGCACCCATTATTTTAGCAATATTTTTTAATCATTTCTCCCACTGAGCCAGTACATGACAATGACAATCTCATTCTCTCTCTCTCTCCTCTCTCTCTCTCTCTCTCTCTCTCTCTCTGTGTGTGTGTGTGTGTGTGTGTGTATGTGTCTGTCTGTCTGTCTGTCTTTAATTGTATTGGTATGTCTGTCCTCTAGGGTTCATCTCAATCCAAAGAAAAGAAGAGTAAAATCACCAAGTGCTTTCTAGATCTTCAACAGAATCTTCAACACATTTTAAATTAAATAGCCTGGGAATGAATTGAAGTAACCCAGGGCCCAGAAGCATGAATCACAGAGAATAGACTCATGGCAATGCAAACTCTGAGGTCCTTTTACAGACACACAGTTGCATGTGGGAGGGTCAATTGGAGTTCTGCCTCAATAAATTTATAAGAAGGTTTTATTAAAAAGAGTTGCTTGTAGAGACCTTTGCAACTATTAAAACTAAGGGGAAAGAAAACTAGAAAAAAACAAAGGAAAAGAAAAAATAAAACCATGCTCTCTATTCCTCTTCTATAGCTCATCTATTTATGTAAGAAAAAAAGTGTATGAACTGCAGAGTCATTTAAAGCATTTTATTTCATCTGTGTGGGTGAAGCCTCAAGGTTTCAAACATTTTTGCTTGTGTTTGTTGAAGCTTCTAAGCACTGGGTGGTTTTCAAAAGATGCTTACAGGATTTTCTAAGAGGAACTGTCAGCATGCAAGTTATCCAAAGTCAGGCATCTCAGTCCTTTAGACAAGAGATTGAATATGCTGATTTGTATTTTAATAGGCAAGACTGGACATCTTGAGGGACCTTTACCATCTGTGGGACATGCTTCTCCTGCACAAGAAGGAGAAAGACACTGCTAGATCTTGCCTTCAGGAGAAAAATATGCCTTGAATGCAGTGTCTCAGGTTCATGTCTGAAAAGATAGACTAGAGAAGCCACAAATCCTTATTTTCTGCCGAGAAGTGCTTTACATTTGATCTACATTCTTTTTCTATTTACCAAAGCACTGCTCAATTCTGCCTTATGAGCATGCCAAGGTTAAAGGTGGGACCATGCAGGCTCAGGTATGAAAGTCATTTGTACAACTACTATGCTATCTACTCTCTAATTAAACTCCTTGATTCTTCCCTTGGGCAGGAGACCAAAAATTTTATTATAGTCACATTGTCTCTCTTACTAGCTAACTAGCTTTAAGCAAACTACTTAACCTCTCTAAGCCTTAGTTTTATAATCTGCATAATGGGAATAAATAAATTCACCCAGCTAATGTCTGAATTGTTAAGTCTTTTCAGTAGTTTGACTCTTGAAGTAGCTCAAGGTATTTGTTATGGGGTGGGGTGAGGGGGTTAGAAAGTTCCCCCCAAAATCTAAACTTCTGGAGGATCTCAGTAGAATAATTTAGGGTATCGATTAATAGCGATGGAATATTTCTCCTAATGATCAGCTACACGTCTGAGGTTACTGAAAATATCAAAGGACAACAAAAATCTGCAAAACACATTAAGTGAGAATTTATGGGGCAAAATGCAGGCAGACTTGTTAGTTATATCCACCATGGATTAAGCACTAAACAGTTATGGATATTATTTACCTATGTCCAATTTCAGTTGTTCAAGGAAATCAACCAAATGGCTCAAATTCTTCTAATTTATGCTTTTAGAAATCCTGTTGCCTCACTTGTACTGGACTGTATTGCACCAAATTAAAAGACTCTGGGGCGGTAGTGGTGGTGGGGGTGAGTTCAGATCCTGGAACAGGATGGGAGAGGACCTAGTGGGGGTTGTATTGTTATGTGGAAAACTGGGAAATGTTATGCGTGTGCAAACTATTGTATTTACTGTCGAATGTAAAACATTAACCCCCCAATAAAGGAAAAAAATAATTAAAAAAAAATGCTGTTGCTTGGGGCTGAGACGATAGTTCAGAAGTAGCACACCTTTCATACTGGAGGTCCCATAAATGGCATCTTCAATCCACAACCCCATTATAATCCAGAGCTAAAAGGTGCCCTGGTCTCTTTCCCATGGAAATATGTAAACTATTTAAAAATATGAAATTGGGATCCAGAGGATGGTGTGCCTAGTTGAGTACACATGTTATAATGCTAAGTATAACCAGGTTCAAGCTTCTGGTATCCACCTGTAGTAGGGGAAGGTTTACAAGTGGTGAAGCAATGCTTTAAGTGCCTCTTTTTCTCTCCCCCTCAGTCTCTCCCTTCCCTCTCATTTTCTTTCTGTCTCTATTTAAAAAAAAAGATTTTTTAAAGGGATAAAAATACAAAACAGGGAGTCGGGGGGTAGCGCAGCAGGTTAAGCACACATGGCACAAAGCGCAAGGACCGGCTTAAGGATCCTGGTTCGAGCCCCAGGCTCCCCACCTGCAGGGCAGTCACTTCACAAGTGATGAAGCAGGTCTGCAGGTTTCTATCTTTCTCTCACCCTCTCTGTCTTCCCCTCCTCTCTCCATTTCTCTTTGTTCTATCCAACAGTGACGACATCAGTAACAACAACAATAATAACTACAACAATAAAACAAGGGCATCAAAAGGGAATAAAATTAAAACAAAACAAAACAAAACAAAAGGCCCAGGAGTGGTGAGTTTTCTTGTGCAGGCACTGGGTTTCAGTGGTAACCCTGATTGCAATTAAAAACAGGAAATTATATATATATATGTGTGTGTGTGTGTGTGTGTGTGTGTGTGTGTGTGTGTGTGTGTGCGTATGTATATGTACATATATGAATTTCTGGCACCTCTCCTTCATGACATTATGATGCTGGCAATTTTATACTAACCTGAGTAATTATTTTATTAATTTATGACTCTCACATTGGATTTTTCTTTTGTTTTGTCAAGATCAGGATGTTAGATTTTTGCTGCAGTGGTTTTTCCTCAGAACTCTTGCCAAGCGTTACTCAATTCTTGGGACACACATGCAAATTCCTTAACAAAACCATAATTATATCTAACAACTCCTTTTTAATTTAAACAAACAGATCAGGTATTCCTTTTGGATACTTAGCCAGTCTTTAAATATCAACGTTAATCACTTCATTATTCAGCTTCATTACAAAAGAGCTTGATTAAGGCAGATATAATGCTATGGACCCTGAATTACTCTGAGGAGCACTTTTTTTTTTTCCAACCTATTATTAACTGCCTAAACTTGGCAGGATTTTTAGTAGTTTCTGCATCACTTGTAATAGCCATTTTATGAACATGTTCAACTCCATGATTGACTTTTGATAGCTTTAATAGGCTTTCTAAGAGTCTTGCTACGGAGAAATTGTCCTCCCAAATTGTTGGTGTCCCTTCCATGAAAACTCTTTCATAACATCTACCTGGCAGGTGCACTGACCATACAATGCATCTGTCAATAATTACCTCTGAAATCCTAAACCACATACTGCTTCAGCACCTGGGAGGGATTTAGCTGAATGCCCATGCTAGCTTGAGGCTTATACTGGTTTAAAAAAAAAAAAAAAGAAAGAAAGAAAAAAGAAAGAAAGAAACACCTGCTTTTGACATTTTAACAGCATTTGTGTAAATCTGAGGCCACACTCTGTGTGTTGTGTACTGGGTTGGCCTGTGTTCTGGACTTCTTTTTTATAGTGCTTATTGTCGTCCTGGGGGTTGACCCCACATTCCATTCTCATTACTTCAGATAGCATTTTCATTTTGGATCTATGGAAGACAAACATCATGTGAGAGAATAAAATCAAATTAACAGAGGGTCAAATGTTCAGGATAAGTAAAGGTAAGCATGAATGTGAAATCGTTAACAAAGGGGCAACCTTTAAAGGGTTATGTAAACAGAAGGAAGAAAAATGCAGATAAGGACAGGCTCTTGGGCTGGCTGTGCAAGGCCCAAGTCTCCCTAACGGACATAGCGGTGCATAATAGACACTAAAGCATATCACTGAATTATTTAAGAGGATGATCATCCAGCTCTATAACTCTGGGACATGGCTTTCCATTGTTAACATTAGGGTTAACACTGAGTTTAGAAACTGCAAATTGCCTAAACTCATGCAACTAGCACCCTAGGGTCTCATATAAGGTTTGCTACCTTTAATTCTTCTAACTGGAAAGTTTAAAATGTGCCCACACTACGTCCTCGAGGACAATGCACCTGAAAATGGAAAGGATGTGAGAGGGAGAAAGGAAGGAAGTGCCTTTGATATATTCAAAATATTCTTTCTTTCCTTTTATTCTCTTTCAGGCAAAAAAAAAAAAAAAAGAGAGAGAGAGAGAGAGAAACTAGACATCTGAAAGCCTTTAAAATATAATTTTCAAAGGCACCATGGATTCTCTGAAAAGTTATCAAACACATTGTCCGAGAACTGTTCATGCCCATAGAAGTATCAAGATTGCACTATGGAATGACTACTAACTATATGACATTCAGGGCCTGGGGATAGAGATGTAGATTGGGAAGTAATATAAATGTAACTCAAAACTAAAAGCTATGCAACCTTGGACAGTGGTCCCAGAAGAATATAAAGAATATATATATATATATATATATTTACAATTAGGAAATACTTGAGTCATCAAAGAGAAAAAAAGGAAAAAAAAAGAATTGAAGCCAATGTCTAAGAGATAAAACAGTAGTCACTATTATAATAGTTCGGAAGGGGAAAAAATGAAAAATCTTCAATGTGAGAAAAGGAACTGATCAGAGTTTGGAAATTCCTCCAGGGCATCAGCAAAATGAAGGGATGATAACAGGCATTTGTGGCCTGAAGCTAACAGAAATTTCACAGCTTAGTATCACAGGGCTACTATGTAACTAGGAAAAAAATATATCTATAATATATATATGTATCCCTGGATCAAACCCTGCAGCTGGGTGGTTTACCCCACTCCAATAATTTAAAACCAAGGAGGTTTTCTGGAAGAAGTTGAAATAGGAGAATGTAACTCTCCTGAAAAAGTAAACAATGTTTCTATAGATGGAATTATCTATGAGAACACCCTTAACTCTTCTCATTTCATTTATAATCGGCTCACTATGGGAACAGGCAACAAAAAAACAGACCCTTCTATCCAGGACTTCACCCATAATAGATGCTAATGTGCTTTCCCAGGCTGCCATGAGAGTAAGATAGAGGGGGCAAAGAAAGGAATAGAAACATGAAAATTCCCAGATACTCTCCTAGGCAATAATCATATATGACTGACAAACAGAACATAATCAAGTTTTGTATCTTAATGACTGTAGGCAAAAAATGTTGTACATTTAAATCACCCTTCTAAGATAGCTGTGTGTCCTGAATGAGTATGTGTAAGCATTGCGTTTTGTGCTATGGTTGACTGTCATATATAGTTTGGCCAGGAAAACCCTTCAGAAAAACACTGTGTTCCCTAGACCATAGTATGTAAAAATCATTACAGGAGTAGAAAATAGGGACAGCAAAAGTCCACTAACCTTGTCACATACAAGTAATTACAGGGAGGTACCAGGGATGAGAGAAGCCTGGACCAGGGAGTTGTTTGTGAAAGTGGGAAGAAATGTTGAAAAGAAAAAATCTGAGGGTGCAGTTAACATGGGATGGTGTCTTTCTTCTTTTCTCTTTCTTTCTTTCTTTCTTTCTTTCTTTCTTTCTTTCTTTCTTTCTTTCTTTCTCTTTTCTTTTTAGCCAGAGCACTAATCAATTCTGGATTATAGTGATGCAGGGATTGACCCTGGGACTTTAGAACCTCAAATATGATAGTCTCTTTGCATAACTATTATGTTATCTACCCCTACCTAGATGATTTCTTTCTAACACAAAAAGCCATACACTAAATTTATCTTCACATATGACAGTGCTCACATTGGATCAACAAGAAATTAACTAAAAATGGACATTTTGCTTAAGAGAAAGTAGAGAAATTTCATGATACAAAGCCTCTACTATTGAATCCATTCATGTAATCCATTTTCCATTCATTAATTTTATGCAAATTTCTTTAAACTCTAGTATCTCTGTAGCTTTGTCCTCGGTTTTGGAAAAGAAAAATGGGAAAGGAGACCAAGGGGACTGTGCAGTAGTAGTACACCAAACTTCTATGCACAAGGCTATAGAAGTTACATATGCCAGAACAAAGCAGTACTCTGTTCTCTTTCTCAAATAAACTTAAAAAAAAAAAAAGTAAAGTGGAAAAGACATAATACCTCTATTCAACACAGAATTGTGTTGATGGACACAAAGATGATTACATAATAATGTGAGAAGTGTTGTCATGGTATTTCATGCTGAATGTGTCATCTGACTGACAAAGCCAAGGTTAGCTAGAGAACTCTTTCACAGGAAATTATAATCAAAATAAAAAGTTATCAATGAAAGCACAAGGAAGAGTGTTTGATAAAGTCCATGAAGGAACCAGACTGAAGAGAGAAGATTGTAGGCTGAGAAGTACCTCCTGTGGAAGCAAGACTACTTGTGAACAAAGCAAGTAAATATAAGTAATACCAACAGTTTGGTGCTGCTAAAGATATTATTTCTCATAATTTATTAATTACCGCATTCAATGTTGAACAGGCAGATTTTTAGATCCTCTCCTAGAGATGCATGGAAAGAAATGAGTATGTGCATCTTTATAAGTACAATTGTCTAACTGGGTATTGTAACTGATGAACTGTAATTACCAGTGAATTTGGAATCCACTGACCTACAGAATTAAGGATGAGGGTATGTAAAACTGGAGAGAAAAGATAAGTAGGACAATTCAATGAATGTAGGTACAGCCAGAGGGGGAAAAAAAGGATTTTGCCAGCAACTACATTTCAAGACACAATTTAAAGGAAGGGTAGAAAGGGAGGTGTACAAAGGAGCCACATCAGAATCTGATAAGGGAGGATTTATTTTATTTTAACAAGGAAGAAAATAAGCCTTCTCAAACATATACACACATACACATGCATGTACACGCTCCTTTCATTTTATACAAAGGGAAATTTTGAGTGAAAACACAAAATAAAAGTATTATATCTAGTAACTGTCATAGCAAATTACTACAAATTTAGTAGCTTCAAGTTAATTATATCATCTCACAGTTCTATTGGTTAGAGGGCAATGTGGGCCCCACTGTGCTAAAATGGGGACGCACGACTGTACTCCTTTCTGGAAACTCTTGAGGGAAACCACTTTTCTAGCTTCCAGAGACTGTTGCTATCAACTGGCTCAGAATCTCTTTATTCATCTTTAAGCCAGCAATGATGGGTTGTATCCTTTTAACAGATTGTTCATGTGACCTTCTTTCCATAGTTACACTTATTTTTCTGACCAAAACTATGTAGTTCTTTCCTTTGAAGGATTCAATGAGTATATTGGGTTCACCTGGATTCATGACACTTTTAATTTTATTTATTTATTTATTTATGAGAGATAGAGAGAATCAGGGTATCACTTTGACACATGTGATGCCAGGAATCAGACTTGGGACGTCATGCTTGAGAGTCTAATTTTATATCTACTATGTCAGCTCCTGAGTCGGAGTCGCTCCTGTGATGTCTTTAGCTTACTCATGTCTGTAAAATTCACTTTATTATGTAGAATAACATAATCTTAAGTTTGGGGGCGAAGGGGCCCAGGCAGTGGTGCATCTGCTTCAGGGCACACACTATAGTGCGCAAGGATCTAGGTTCAAGCCCCTGATACCTACTTGCAGGGGGGAAGCTTCATGATTGATGAAGTAGGTCTGCAGGTGTCTCTCTCACTCTTCTCTATCTCCCCTTCCCCTCTCAATTTCTTTCCATCTAGCTAATCATAAATAAAGAAATAAAATTTAAAAGGAAGTTTGGGGATTAGGCCAAATCAACATATTAGAATCAGGTTCTTTATTCTGAAGACCATTAATTCAGAAAAAAGTATATCTTTATGGGGCTCTCCTTCCGCTGTACTTGGTTTCCTTCTCTCATCCTGAAACTCCCATGGCCCCATCAGAAAGGAACCCTTATTGGACTTAAAAGGGGTGTTTAGGATCAAGGATCATCACCATCCCATAAAGGATTTTAAGTTTTGAAGTCACATCTATCATGATAAAATAAAATCACAAATATTCAGTTAAGTACTCTGTGTCTATTAATGAAAATAAGTGACTTGATTCATTTTTAATTCTCAATTAAAACTTTAAAATACAGTGTAATTGTATTTTATTTTATTATTATTGGATAGGACACAGAAAAATTGAGGAGCAGGAGATAGTGAGGGAGAGTAAAACATAAATACCTGTAGACCTGCTTCACCGCTTATGAAGCAACCGCTTTTCCTGCAGGTGAGGACCTAGGGGCTTGAAATGGGATCCTCAAGTGGGTACTTGTGCTTTGTACTATTTTCAGTTAACCCAGTGCACCATTGCTCAGTCCCCTTCATTGTAATTTTGTACTCACTGTAAACTGATGTCCTAAGAATGAACATTTTTAATAACTCTGCTTACTGTTAATTGCTTTGCCCTGGACAGAATAGAGAGCTCAAGTTTGTAACATGTGGTGTGTCCTATCTGATCACCTATGTGTAAATTTTGCCTCTTCACAAAAAAAGCCTTTTTTTATGTGTAAATTTGTCTTGGCATAGACAAATAAACCCAGTTAACACAAAAGCTAGTCTGGGCAAATATATTAGTCACTTTCTAAAGAATTTTTTTTAAATAACATCTTTCTGCATAATAAATGAATCAAAAAGAAGTGAAGGAAGTTCATTTTGAGGTGAGAAGAAGAGCACTGTGCTACATGACAATATTTAATAGCTCAGAGAAATGACTGAGCTCAGCATAAAGCCTGGTGCTTTTAAGTAAAGGCAGAGCTTGCAAGCTTCATTGTATCCTTTTGTGACAGATAAAGTTTAATAAAGTGCGGTTACCTTAATGGTTTACTTTGACTTTGATATTGAAACAGTTGTCTTCAACTGTTTCTCTTAGACACCAAGACACAACTTAGCCCAAGTGTTTGTTTATATATATTTATTTATTTTTATATTACAGAATTACATGTCATCAGGGTTTTGAATCCACACCATTTCCACCACTAGAGTTCTGAATCTTCAGTCTCCCCACTGCCATCCATCACAGTTCCCCAAAGGTTGTAGACATGGGACAACCATCATCTCTACAAATATCTGTCCACATTTATATATAGTTGTCCTCCCCTCCCTTTTTTTTTTTTCCTGATCCAATCCTCTCTTCCCCTCCAAGCCACTCATGACAACATGACTACCTCCATATGTCCCTTTCCTTTTTCTTCTCTCTCTCTCTCTGGGTGCTGATGGATCTGAAGTAGTCAAAGTATTAGAGAGCACAAGCATCCTTTTGACTAACATGAAAAATTCATTGTTTTGGATTCAATTTAAAAGACATAGAAATGGAGAAAGTCTATGTTTACTGTTCTTAAATTAATCTTTTGGATAAAGTCACAGATACCTTTCCTGTTTGTACATACAGAATGAAGATGATTTAAATAAAATTTTTACCTCTAGGATAAATTCAACATTTTAAAATTGAAAAGATAGGCTGGCAAGATAGTTCACCTTGAAGAGTGTCTGCCTTGCCAAATGAGTGTTCCACATGTGAATCCTGGTGATACATCTTTTCCTCTTTCTATCTCTGTCTCTTTTGATCTAAGGAAAAAAAAAGTAATCATGTAGCAGAGAAGCCCTGGTAACAGTAAAGTTAAAAACACTAAAATGCGGGAGTCGAGCGGTAACACAGCAGGTTAAGTTCACATGGCTCAAAGCACAGGACTGCCCTAAGGATCCCAGCTGGAGCCCCCGGCTCCCCACCTGCAGGGGAGTCTCTTCACAGGCTGTGAAGCAGGTCTGCAGGTGTCTATCTTTCTCTCCTTCTTTCTGTCTTCCCTTCCTCTCTCCATTTTTCTGTCCTACCCAACAACGACATCATCAACAATAATAATAACTACAACAACAAAACAAGGGCAACACAAGGAAATAAATAAATATAAAAATATACTAAAATGCTGGTAGTTTACACACTATTATGTGCAAAGTCCATAGTTCATGAGACAGCCCCTACACAACCCACCTGTAGAGTGATGAATCAGTGCTGCAGGTATCTGTTTCTCCATCCCAATCTCCCTCTCTCAATTTCTCTGTCTTTACAAAATAAATAAATAAAATTATTTAAAAATACATAAAAACATAAGGTATAAATTGCTGATTTAGTTCTTTACTACATATAATTAAGCATTGTTAAAATTTTGTCGTATATGCTTTTGTAATCTTTTTTTAATTTTTTTTATTTAAGAAAGGATTAGTTAACAAAACAATAGGGAAGGAGGGGTACAACTCCACACAATTCCCACCACCCAATCTCCATATCCCACCCCCTCCCCCGATAGCTTTCCCATTCTCTATCCCTCTGGGAGCATGGACCCAGAGTCGTTGAGGGTTGCAGAAGGTAGAAGGTCTGGCTTCTGTAATTGCTTCCCCGCTGAACATGGGCGTTGACTGGTCAGTCCATGCTCCCAGTCTGCCTCTCTCTTTCCCTAGTAGGGTGTGTCTCTGGGGAAGCTGAGCTCCAGGACATATTGGTGGGGTCTTCAATCCAGGGAAGCCTGGCTAATATCCTGATGCCATCTGGAACTTGGTGATTGAAAAGAGAGTTAACATACAAAGCCAAACAAATTGTTGAGCAATCATGGACCCAAAGCTTGGAATAGTGGAGAGGAAGTGTTAGGGGGTACTCACTGCAAACTCTAGTGTACTTCTGCTTTCAGGTATATATTTTGCAGTAGTTTATGGATACATGTGAATATAAGCTCTCTCTCACAGAAACTGGTGTATATCTAGGTTTTGGGACTTTGTTAGAAAGGGAACCACCTCAGATGAAATTAGAGTGTACTATAAAAGGCAAGGTCTCACCCAAGTAATGAAGCTGAAGGGTTGTCATTCCACACGTGAAGTCTCTGGACACAGTATGAGCCGAAGCATGTTGAGGTGGCAATCGTTGCATTGGTTAGGTTGTGGTCGGCAGATGCAATATTATTTGATATGGATTGGGAGAGGCATACAGGCAAGTGGGCCCTATCCAAGGGTTTCAGGACTGGGGGAAGTAGGGGCTCTATAGTGGAGATGTGAGGTTCCTGCTGTCTTAGGGTTCAAAAAGACAATCGCTAGTTAATGTTATCATCACATTATTTGGTAATTGGGTTAACTTTGAAAAGTCCTTTTGTTATGGTTTGCTGTACAGTATCCAGTATCTTGTATATAGCTATGCTATTGGATGCTTCTAATCTACTTGGTCTAGGCTTTTGAGAGAGTCCACATATCAAATACACAGCCTATATATTAAAAAGATTCAGTTTGTGTTTTGAAAAACTTTGAGACATACAACTGATTTTCCCCCTCTCATATTAATTAACTAGTGATTTATATGTCTACATTTTGCTAGGAGTGTACAGAAACACCATTCCCATCACCAAAAGACTGTGACCCATCCCTCCCACCCAGTCGCACCCCCCACTGGCCCAGGAAGCTGCATGTCTACCCCTCACCACGGGGCTTTTACTTTGGTGCCCTACTCACAATTTGGTCAGGTCCTGCTTTTAGTTTCCCTTTCAGATCTTCTTAGTCAACTTCTGTTGATGAATGGGATCATCCCATACTCATCTTTATCTTTCTGACTTAGCTGACTTAGTGTCAGTTGTGATATCTCCTCTATACTTTATAATTCTATTAATTTGAGTCTTCTCTCTTTTTTGTTTGGTGAGTCTGGCTAGGGGTTTGTCAATTTTGTTTAATCTTTCAAAGAACCAACATTTGGCTTCAATGATCTTTTGTATGGTTCTTTTATTTTCGATGATGTTTATTTCTGCTCTAACTTTAGTGATTTCTGTCCTTCTGGTTGCTTTAGGGTTCCTTTGTTCCTCTTCCTCTAAGTCCTTGAGGTATGTAGTAAGGTCGTTCATTTGAGCTTCTTCGTGCTGTTTAATATGTGATTGTATGGCTATAAGTTTCCCTCTCAGTACTGCTTTAGCTGTGTCCCAAATATTATGATAGGTTGTGTCTTCATTTTCATTAGTTTCCAGGAACATTTGAATTTCCTGCTTGAGTGACTCTATGACCCAGTGGTTCTTAAGGAGTATGTTGTTTAGTTTCCAAATTCTGTGACTTTTAATAATTGTCTGTTTGTTGTTAAATGTTAGTTTTACCCCACTGTGGTCTGAGAAGATACTTGGGATGATTTCAATGCTCTTGAATTTATTGATGCTGTCTTTGTGGCCTATATATGGTCTATCCTTGAGTATGTGTTATGTGGATTTGAAAAGAAGGTGTATTCCAGTTTTGGGGGGGTGAAAGAGTCTGAAAATGTCCAAGAGGTCAAGTGTTTCAATCTCTTCATTCAATTTTCTTGTATCTTTGTTGGTTCTCTGCTCTGTTGATCTGTCTAAGTGTGAGAGTGGGGTATTGAAGTCTACCACTATTATTGTATTACTATTGATGTATTTTTGAAATTCTTTCAGTAGGTGCTTGATGTATTTAGATGGTCCCTCATTGGGTGAATAGATGTTAATAATTGTTAAGTCTTCTTGGCTGATTAATACTCCAATAATTATGTAATGTCCTTGCCTTTCTTTTATTACTTTATTTAATTTAAAATCTATCGTGTCTGAGATGAGAATGGCTGTTCCTGCCCTTTTTTGTGGTCCGTTAGCCTGTATGATAGTTTTCCATCCTTTCACTTTAAGTCTGTGTTTATCTTGTTGTGACAGATGGGATTCTTGCAAGCAGCATATAGTTGGATTATGTTTTCTGATCCATTCCCCCACCCTATGCCTTTTGATGGGTGAGTTTAAGCCATTGACGTTTATTGATATTATGGATTTAATGTATTGTAGTGCCATTGTTTAAAAAAAAAAATTTTTGTTTGCTCTGATATATTGCCGGTATTATAGTGATGTTCTTGTTTATAAGAGGTCTTTTAGTACCTCTTTCAGGGCCAGCTTGGTGATGGTTGCCTCCTTTAACTGTGTTTTTTCTAAGAGGGTTTTGATTTCTCCATCCAGTTTGAATGAAAGTCTAGCAGGATCTATTATCCTTGGTTGAAACCCTTTTTCTTTCAGGGCTCCATAGATATCTTGCCACTCCCTTCTGGCTTTTAGAGTTTGAGTGGAGAAGTCTGCAGATAATCTTATGGGTTTTCCCTTGTATGTGACTTTTTGTTTCTCTCTTGCAGCCTTTAGGATCCTTTCTTTATCCTTACTTCTTCTTATTGTGACTATGACGTGTCTTGGTGTCTTCAGGTCTGGGTTGATTCTGTTTGGTACTCTCTGGGCCTCTTGAATCTTGATGTCCTTTCTGTTATTCAGTTCTGGGAAGTTTTCTTCTATTATTTCCTCTAGAATGTTTGCTTCCCCTTCCTCTCTTTCTTCCTCTGGCAGGCCAATTATACGAATGTTACTTCTTTTGAGATCATCCCATATGTCTCTGTTGTTGTGTTCAGTGTCTCTCAATCTCTTTTTAAGCTCTTTTACCTCTTTCTTTGTTTTCTCTAACTCATCCTCTGACTAATTCTGTTTTCTGCTTCTGTTAGTCTGCTTTCCCTTGCCTCAGCTTCTTTCTTCATTACAGCTATTTCAGCTTTCAGTTCTCTAATTGCCTCAAGATAATCAGTATTTTCCTTGGGGGGGTCTCACCTGTTGTTTCCCTAATACTGCCATTCCTTTCCTCCAATGTTGTTTTCATTTCTGTGATTAATAAGTTTATTATTGTTTGCATACTTTCCTTATCTATGGTTACTTCTGGCTGATTTTTAGTTTCTTCTGGGCTCTTGTCTTCATTCATTGGAGTAGCAGTTTTATTTGTTTTTGATCTACCCATTTTTTTGATTTATGTGTTTCTTTTTTTCTATGCTCTGTTGTTCCTCAGTTGTTGTGTCTTGAGTACAAGTAACACTGTACTAAATACCTTTATGACAATTGCACTCACCAACCTCAGGAATTACAGTAGCAACTGAAGCAAGTATTGAAGCAGTTTAATCGTTACCAGTTAGCCAAACAATTTCTCCAGTCCGTGAATAAATAGTAACCAAATCCCAGTGAAGAAGAAAGATAAAAGAAAGAAAGGATAGCAAGAATAGACAGTTATGCAAATCTACTATCCACTGTATATTCTAGGGGTAACAAGAGGGGAAAGGGAACTAGAGCAGAGATACACACATAGAGAGTCCACTCTGAGTCAGATTTCTTCCCCAAAATAATTCACAAATTCAGAAAGGCAAAGAAGAAGGAAGAAGTGTATGATAAGATAAAAAAAAAAAAGAGGCAAGAGAGAGAAACGGGAAAAGATAAGATAAAGAGCTGTAATTAAAGAGCAGTGAAAGGAAATTCCCAAATGTGTATCAGTGAATTCAAAAAAGCACACTGTTTGTTGGTGTGGGTGCTGGGGGATGTGACTTTGGAAGCTGTAGGAGTAAGGAAGAAAGGATGACAATAATGAGAAAAAGAAAAAAAATAAAGAGAGAGAGAGAAAAAAGAAAAAGATAAGAAAAAGAACAGTCGTAAAAGGGCAGTTAAAGGAAAGGGTTTTTTTATGTATTTATTTTTAATTATTTAATTAGCTATGCGGGGTGAGTTGGGGGGGTTGGCTACTTAGAAAGAAAAAAGGCCAGAGGTTTCAGAAGGGTATAGACTTAGAATTAATGATACTCCCTAGTGGGACAGGAATTTGGTAAATAAAAGGAGCTCTTAGCAGGGGATCCTGCTAGGAGCTTCTCCCTAGGGACTGGTTATGGTTATGGGGGGGGGTGGTGCGGGGAAGGAGGTATGCTTAGAAATTAAAAGGAAGAAAAAAAATTTTTTCCCCTTTTTTCCTACTCTAATTATTAACCCAAATTAAGTTATAGTTGCCTCCTTGGTGTCACTGCTAGGACCCCTTATTAGCTGGCCTACTAAAGGCAGAAAATCCTACCATTTCCAGGAGATGTGGTCAGAGCTCAGCCACTAGCAGCTTCTCAGTCCACCATCTTCTGGTAACCTCCCGCTTTCGTAATCTTAAGGGGTTTGGGTGGTGGTTAAAGTCATAGAACTCACATGTTACCATGTGTGAGAATGTGTTTCAAGTTTTTGGTCCTTACCTGTAGAGGCCAGTTTCATGAGTGGTGGAACAATACAAAGGTGTCTTCCTTTCTCTCTGTCTCCCATATCTCTGTGCCTCATCTGATTAAAAAAAAAAAAAAAGGTGACAACCAGAAGTAATACAAGCACTAACCCTATTGGCATTTTTTAAAAAAACTGAATAGATGAATGAGAAAATAAATATCTTTTTAACAAGTGACAAGACTCCAGTCCTGGTAAAGATGGTATGAGTACACTCTACCACCATTCATTTTACTAGACATAGCTATAATGTCTAAACAGAATGCAAGGAACAACAACCTAAACATCCTGAACAATTTAAAGTTCCTGTAAGAAGTTTATATATTTTTTCTTGATATATATAAGAAGCAAAGCATTGTGTCTAAAAGTTAATGGTTAGCTAGTCTCTAAAAAAAAAAAAAGAAATTTTCTAGGGGCCAAGTGGTGGCACTTGGATAAGCACACACTATAGTTCACAAGGAACCAGGTTTAAGCCCCTGTCCCCACCTTTAGGGGGAAATCAGCTTTTTCCCTCTCTATCTCTCCCTCCCCTCTCAATTTCTCTCTGTCTCTATCCAATCATAAATTAATTAATTAATTAAAAAAATCTTCTGATAATGTCCTTTTGACATTATCAGAAGTTTGGAAGTTTTTGACATTATCAGAAGTTTGGAAGCTTTTGAAGTTTGGACTGTCATGTTAACATTGAGAGACTGTACAAGGTACCTTGTTTCTTCTTTTTTTTTTTTTCTCTCTGTTCTTTTGTGGAAGAGTAATAGTATTTGTGGTCTAGCAGCAGGAACCTAGAACACTGAAGGATAGGAGGCATTACTGTCTATATAGTGCAACCAAGTTCCAAAGGATGTAATAAGTACATCTACTTTTTCCTCTCTTTATTCTCATGAATTGGCCCTATTGATGATTTTAAATAAATATATGCCTACATTAATGTGTGAAAATGTCATATCAGGAAAATAGTTTTATAAAATTTTGTCTTCAGGGAGATCTCATTAAAGGTAAAAGACTGAGTGTTTTTGATTTATGGTCAGGAATAAGATAAGGGCATCTACTCTCAACATTTTTATTCAGCAATATACTGGAAAACAGAACCAATACATTCAATATGCAAATAAAAGTCATGTGACATCAAAAGGAGGAAATAAAATTGTCTATATTCTTTGTTAACATTATTCTTTACAAAGAAAACTTTAAATAATCTACAAATCGACATCTATAACTAGGGAATTGATCTTTACAAATTAGTCCTACTTCTACATAGTATCAACAAGCAATAAGAATAAGATATCCAGCATGTCATTTCAGTAGCTGCAGAAACAGTAAAGCTTTTAAGTATTAATATGTCCAAACAAGTATAAAATCTATATGCTCTGAATTATGAAACATTTATGAAAAAACACATAGTCGATGAGAAATATGTATGTTCATGAAATGGAAGAATAAATATAATTATAGTTCTATAGATTCAATGTACTTTAACAAATTCATAATTTTCATAGTTGTAGATGAGTTGACTATTCAAAATACAAAATAAAAATAAAAAATTTACAGGTCCCACATCTAAAGTTTCTTGTATCTGCAATATAAAATAGATCCTCAAAACTGAACAATAAAGAATAGTTGACTTATACTTGGACTGGATTTGGTGTATTGCATCAAAGTAAAAGAGTCTGGGGTGAGGAGAGGGTTAAGGTCTTGGAACATGATGGCAGAAGAGGAACTAGAGGAAGTTGAATTGTTATGTGGAAAACTGAGAAATGTTACACATGTACAAACTACTATGTTTTACTGTTGACTGTAAACCACTAATCCAATAGAAAAAAGATAGTTAATAATGAAATAGCCAAGTATTCTTTTCAAGGAGAAATTTGTGGAAATTTCACATTGAAAAAATTGACCTATTGTCTTTGTACATAAACAATTATGTGGTTGCATGTTATTTTTGCTTGAATCTTTTAAAACCTTGTTAATACCTCAGTTATGTTTGTAAAAATCTTCTTGTTACTACTACATCTTGCCTGTTTATTATGATCACTTCTTCCATTAAACTTCTGACTGATAGAGTCTAGATTCTCTAGAAACTATATTCTTTGACAACTTGTCATTATCACACATTTGAAAGACATGCACTGAGTGTGTACTATATGCCACACAATTTATTAAACATTGGGCCATCACTGAGACATCATTATCTTGTGAGGACAGTTAATTTGAAAGGAAATTATAAGGGAATTGTGTTATGAGGGCTGCTATAAGAGATGCTTTCAGAAAACTTGCAAACAGTTTTCAGTTCCTTATTCATGAAGAATAGGGAGTACTGGGCTGGGGCGCAGGTATAGGCTTGAAGAATTATAATGCCAATCAACTTAATCAAATATCCCTAAAAGTGTTTCTCAAGTTCAACATTACTGACATTTTAAGACAGATAATTATTTGTTAAGGAAGTTGATTCCGTACATTGTAAAATATTTAGTGTCATTCCTGGCTACTATCCATTAGATGTCAGTAATGCCGCTTGATCTCATTGTGACAAATAAAAATAAATGTCCCCAGATCAATGATAATAATGACCACAACAAGGTTAAAACAACAAGGGCAACAAAAGGGGAAAAATTAGCCTCCAGGAGTAGTGGATTAGTGGTGCAGGCACAGAGCCCCAACAATAACCGTAGAGACAAAAAAAAAAAAAATCTTTATTTATTTATTGGATAGAGACAGCAGGAATTGAGAGGGAAGGGGGTGATAGAGAAGGAGAGAGACAGAGGGACACCTGCAACACTGCTTCACCACTCACAAAACTTCTCCCCTGCAGGTGGGGGCCGGGGGCTCAATCTTGGTTCCTTGTGCATTGTGAAATGTGTGCTCAATCAGGTACCCCACCACCTGGCCCCAGAATAACCTTTGAAATAGACAGTTCACACACTTTTCTTCTATGACAGTTTCCCTTGGCTACCTGTTCAATCATGATTCTTCACTTTTTTTTTTCTGAGAAGAGTTAACATTGGGGCTCTCAACCTGGACAATTAATCTGCTATTTCCAGTGACATATTTTTTTTCGTTTTCCTTTCTTTTCTTTTTCTTTTTAATTTGATAGGACAGAGGAAACAGGGGAGGGGTGGGGAGAGAGAGAAATACCTGCAGCAATACTTCACTGCTTGTGAAGTTTCCCCTTATAGGTGGAGGTTGGGGACTGAACCCTAGTTCTTATACGTTTTAATGTGTGCAGTCAGTGGGGTGTGCATCATTTGGCCCCTCTTCACATTCTTTTAAATATAATTTCAATTTTTCTGATATGTCTGGGACAATTACCTAACTCTAGATATGATTAGTCTGATGCTAATCTTCTTTGTCATTCTTTAGGGTTCTAATAGTTACCCAGATCTCTTGGGACTCACAGGATATACTCTAGGCAGTATCAAAAGGTGGTTTCATCCATGATTAATGAGAAAGGCCTTTAAATCATTCCTCAATTTTCAATATGCTTTGAGACATCTCTGTGACAGCTATGTGGCTTGGCATTGAGCAAGTGAGAAGGCATCACATGTGCTATGAAGATGGCAAAATAAAATTGTGAAAATACTAGATACAGTTGTAATTTTCACCTCTAAAATATTCCTGTACCTATTTATTTTATATTTATTACTAAGTTATATGATTAAATATTTATTTTATTAGACAATTAATGTATAAACAGCATCACCATTCCACATATATTTATGTATGCTTTTGAGTTTTAGAGACAAATGTTTGTTTATATGGCATTAAAGCACTGAGGTCTGGCCTCTGAAAACTAATTAAAGTGAAATATTCAAGCTGTTCAAACTGAAAAAAGAAGAGAATAAGGAAGAGAAAGTGGAGAAAAGCAAAACAAAACAAAACATATATTTAGTTTCTGCTGTGTTCCAAACACTGTGTTAAGACTTGTAAAAAGAAAGTTTTTAATTGTAGAAAACTTCTTAGTATATACATACTTTTCAAATCTAACACAGACTTCACATTCATTTTTCCCATGTTGTGAATATCTTACATAATTATGGTATATTTGTCATAACTAATGAGCCAATATTGTTACATCATTATCAAATTCATAATTTATTTGGCTTTTATTAGTATCTTTCTAAGTTCCTGTCTTTCTTTTTCTTCTTCTCCCCCCCTCTTTTAAATTAGAATACCATACAGGTACTATGTTAGATGTGTAGTTTAATCTCCATAGTCTTCTTCAGGGCTTCAGTTTCTCAGACTTGCTTTGTTTTTGATGACCCAGACAGTTTTGAGCAACAGTTGTAAATTTATTTTCTAGAATGTACTTAATTTAGTTTTTTGTCTGGCTGCTTTTTTTTTCTGTACTTCTTATAATTAGACTGGAATTATAGAGAACAGACCAAAGAAGTGAAGGACATTATCCTAACATCTCAAGGGTACCTATAGGAATTATCACTGTTAATGTTGAGTTTGATCATCTGGTTTATGTACTGTCCATCATGTTCTTTACTAAAGAGTCAGCCTGACAGGGACTGGGAGGTTGTACAGGTTCCAGTGATAAATATGAATAGATACAGGTTCTGGGTTAAATTGTTGTGGTAAACAATTAGTTGCATTTATAGATTCTCTTCAAATTTGTGAGCAACCCTCTGCCCTACTCCTGCTTCCTTGTTCTATTCTCAACTCAGACACCATCTTCCAAGGCTGTTTTTCTAGTCCACCCCTATGTCAGCTATCAAGCTCAAGAAAAGATCACTAAGGCATAGGAACATTCCTAGAATAAAATTCCTAAAATTCCTAGCTTCCTTCCACTCTAAAGTCCCTACTGCCACCTGTTCTATTCCTACTTTATGGTTCCTGTTTATCACACATTTTGTACAGCTTTCCATCTTACTGCCTTTCAGACTACCAAGTTCCAAATGCTACTATGATTCCTTTCTACTTTCACTGGGCAGATGACCTCACCAATACTTCCTAGAACCTCACCTCTCCAGAGCCCTACTGTACTAGGAAAAGATAGAAACAAACTGGAGGTATGCATCAACTTGCTTGTACCTATGTCCACTGAAGAAGCAACTACAGAAGCCAGAACTCCCACTTTCTGCACCCCAAAAAGAACTGTGGTTCATACTACCAGAGGGGCAAATGTAGGGGAAGTAATTCAAAAGGCTCTGTATCTCCATTCCATCAGGATCCGAAGCCTTGTCATCAGGAATCTTATTTTTATACCACCAATGAAAGGAAAGCAAATTTAGAAAACACCAGAGGAAGCCAGACACTGTTTCTCTTATTTGAGAGAGAATAAAAAAAAAAGACTTGGACTTAGTAATAGATATAGGGGTGACATAGAAGAAAGTGAAGAAAGGGCTGTTGAAAAAAATGGGGAAATATATAGAGAGTTTTAGAATCAGCCTGTATCAGGGACCTTGGGAAAATTATTATAGTTTCCAATAGAAAGGGTGGGACACAAACTTCTGGTGGTGTGAACTATATGTAATTATGCCCCTATTATATAAATTTTTGACTATTAAATCAATAGTAAAAGATAAAATAAAACTGCACAGTCCTTACAGTGATCAAAAGCCAACTTTATTGATCCAATCTTTGATTCAGTAATAACATACTATATTTCTTATATCCCTATATGCCATCTAAAGAAATACTGAAAAAAATGTTTATGATTCAACTAATATAAAAATGTAAACAGATCACACCTAAAAAGAAAAAAAAAGAGCTAATATATTCTCTTGGGAAAATTCACCATAGGTAGGTCCACAGTAAAAGACTAAGGAGTCCTATCTTCTTGGGAAGCAGCGTGTAAAAGTAGAGAATATCTACATAAGTTATTTGAAAGTCTATACATGTGCCAAACAAGTGTCAAACATTCAACATTTTAAACTCAAGGTTTTATGTATCATTTAATCCTTATAATAACTCAATTATCCCCACTTAACATATGAGAAAAATGTAGGCACTGATAAGCTAAATTACTCAACCATAGTTACAAATCAAATAGAATTCATACTGTAGTTTAGGACTACAAATCCCATTATGTTGCACTTCTGTGTCACTTTGAATTTTACCCTGCAGCACTTAGTCTGGTTCTTTATCTTTAAGAATTAAAAAAAATATATTTATTTATTTCCTTTTAACCCGCTGTGCTACCGCCTGGCCCCCAAGAATTTTTTTCATTCCATACAGTTAGGAAATGCCCTCAACCTCAGAAAGCAGGAACTGTTGTTACTGTGAATCTTCTTAATTTAAGGCCAGTATTTCCATCATGGTGTTTCACTTGAGCTTCTAGGTATATTACATAGTCATTTCTTATAGTATCCTGCCACTCTAAAGTTCTAAATATATGATTTGGTTTATCACTAACTAAGGTTAATATTGAGGTTACTTAAGACTGGTTAATTTAATTATTGCCAGTTTTAAACTAAAGGTCTTAATATGATATTTAGCTTGATTTGGGTTCTAGCTGCTTACACTTTCACATTCTTTTGTTGTAATTAATAAGAAATAGTTACCATGGTTTGGGAAGTGGCACGGTGGATAGAACACTGGACTTTCAGGTATGAGGTCCTGAGTTAGACCCCTGGCAGCACATGTACCAGAGTGATATCTGGGGCTTTATCTCTCCTCTTATTCCTCATATAAATAAATAAATAAACAAACAAGAAAATGCATTTTTAAAAAGAGAAATATTCACCTATATATTCTGTACATTAGTAAGATCCACAGGTTTGAAATAGGCTACAGATAATCTAATATATATATTTTTCCAACCAAGATAATAGCTGGAGCTCAGTACTTTCAGTACAAACCCACCACTTCTGGCAGGCATATTTTACTTTTTTTTTCTTTATATGTTATTTGATAGAAAAGAGATTTTTTTTTTTTTTTTAACCAGAGCACTCTCAGCTCAGGGTACTGAAAACCTGTAATTCATGGGACTTAGGAGTCTCAGGCATGAGAGTCTCTTTACATAACCATTATGCTATGAGAAATTATGAGGGAAGAGGGAGATAAAGAGGGAGAGACATCTGCAGCCCTGCTTCTATTCTCATAAAACTTCCCTCTTGTAGGTTGGGAGTGTGGCCTCAAACACAGGTCCTTGTGCATGATAATTGTTATCTTCATTTTTTAAATATTTATTTATTCCCTTTTTTTGCCCTTGTTGTTTTATTGTTGTAGTTATTCTTGTTGTCGTCATTGTTGGAAAGGACAGAGAGAAATGGAGAGAGGAGGGGAAGACAGAGAGGGGGAGAGAAAGAGACACCTGCAGACCTGCTTCACCATTTGTGAAGCTACTCCCCTCCAGGTGTGGAGCCTGGGGCTGGATACTTACACCAGTCCTTGAGCTTTGCGCCATGCGAACTTAAACCCACTGCACTATTGCCCGACTCCCAGTTATCTTCATTTTTACCTGATGTCTAACCTATGGAAACAAGTTCCAGTTTATATGAGGAAGTATCTAGAGCTGCTCCCTTGGTCTCTGGGGTTTAATCCATGCACTCGTTATTCTTCTCTCTTTGTGAAACATCAATTGCTACACACCGTTTACATTCACAAATTTCTTAATGGGAAATACAGAAGTAGGAGATAAATAGTGTAAAAAGTCATACCACTATTGCTAAAGTGACATGAAATGTAAATCCTATTTTTGGATAAATGAGCAATTCTCTAAATTTATGGTCATTTCAAGGGCTCATCCATTTTAATATTCTGAATATAATTCTTACCTGATGATTGATTCCTGGGGCTAGTGCACTTACAATACCTTGTATAGGTAAAATGTTTTAAAATTCTGTTTTCAAAGAACTTTTATAGGGCTCTTTTTAACAGATCACCACCACAACTCTGTGACAAGGGTTTTAGTGATTAGGATTTAGGGTTTTAACCCTAAATGAACATCCAAATCACAGTCAAAGTTTAATATGTTGCTCTATTTGCTCTACTTGTATGGATATGATCCCATTGAAATTTTTCCATATGTTAGTTCTTTTCCAGACAATATTCTTTCTTCTTTTATGTAATGCACTCCACTTTTGGTTCATTTTTGACATCTAAGTTCTGTTTTCCCTTCTGGAATCCAGTCTTATCAAACAAAATGGTGAGGGGAAAAGGTCAAAATGGGCACTTGCTAGTGTTGCCAGTATTACTCTCCAGAAAACTGAGACAACAAAAGCAAAAACTACAGAACTACATGAACCTGGAGTTGGGTAGTAGTGCAGGGTGTTAAATGCATGGCACAAAGCTCAAGGACCAGAGTAAAGATCCCGGTACAATCTTGGGGTTCCCCACCTGCAGGGGAGTCACTTCACAGGTGGTGAAGCAGGTATGCAGGTGTCTATCTTTCTCTCCCTCCTCTGTCTTCCCCTTCTGTTGTTTTTGCCGGGCTATGTTGTTTTCGCCGGGCTAGCTTCACAGGCGGGTAACAGACGACCAGAGACTCATGGTTGAGCTGTAGGCAGTATCTCTTTAGTCATGCAGGACGCAGCACAATCTAAGCCAAGCTAAGCTAAACTCAAGGTACTCTAAAACTCACAATGCTGTTTTTATATATACTTGCCAAGTAGGGTGGAAACAGGATGTGACATAGAGAGGGTGGAAAGAAAAGTGACTGGTGAAAATCAGAGTGTGACAAGGAGGGGGCGGAGCAGGCGAGAATCCTATCACTGAACCACCAATGCCCTGGAGGGAGGGTGGTGCTTGTTAACAGTGGTTATGTAAATAGAATGCAGTGGTTATGTAAATAGAATAGTGGTAAGCAGGGGGGATTTAAACCAAATGAAACAGAAGGGGTCTCATGCATACCAACACCCTTCTCTCTCTATTTCTCTCTGTCCTATCCAACAACTATGACATCAATAACAATAATAAATAATAACCACAACAAAGGCAACAAAAGGGAAAAAAAATGGTCTCCAGGAACAATGGATTCGTAGTGCAGGCATCGAGCCCCAGCGATAACCCTGGAGGCAAAAAAAAAAAAAAAAACTACATGAACCAATGATAATTGGAATAAGTCATGAAACAGACAACACCTGAGTCAGGCGGTAGCCCAGTGGCTTAAGTGCACATGGCACAAAGCACAGGGACCCGCATAAGGATACCAGTTGAAGCCCCAGGCTCCCCCACCTGCAGGAGGTTGCTTCACAAGTGGTGAAGTAGGTCTGTTGGTGTCTATGTTTCTCTCTCCCTCTCTGTCTTCCCCTCCTCTCTCCATTTCTCTCTGTCCTATCCAACAATGACGACATCAATAACAGCAATAATAACTACAAGGGCACCAAAAGGGAATAAATAAATAAATAAATAAATAAATAAATATTTAAAAAAAAAGAAACACAGACAACCCAAAGGCAGAGAAAGAGAATCTCAGGAAATACTGGAAAGGAGACAAGAATAGATTCCCTCACTGGAAGGACTCAGTGCCCTTGTAAACCATTTGGACTCTAAGCATATCTAAAGCAACCAAGTCTACACTTGGAGTCTTTCATACCTTCAAAACACCTAGTCTACTGAGTCAGTTTGCCTCCATGCAGAACCCACAGCACCTCCACAGACCTACCTTGTGGTCTGATACTGCAGAGTTCTTTTTTTGGATTCTGCAGCATCAAGATCCCTACATTACCATTTCCTCCTCAAGCCCACTAGCCTCTGAACACTCAAACCTGGGAGAGTATCCTACCCTAAGTAAACTGGCTTCAAGGTTGCTTTATTTCCAGTTATGAAGTTTGTAGCAAGATTAGGAGAAAGGTTCTATTCCATGTGATTTTATGTGCAAAAATATTTTTCAAATTGTACTTATCCCTTCTTAAATCTCATGTGTTAGAGTTCAACCACATATAATAGGTAACTTTGAAAGGGGCTTAGGTTATGTAAACAGTTCAGTCAGCCATGTGCCCTAATTATGTTTTGAGGATCAATAAGTTCTGAAAAGAGCAAATTGAAGGGGTAATTATCACACACACACACACACACACACACACACACACACACACACACACACACACACACACACACTCATTTGAATACCACTCTTTTTCCCCAACCCTACACACAGAGAAGAATCTTTCCCAGAAAAGATCAGGTTGAAATTCACCCTGTGGATCAAGGAAATAAAAGAAAAAAAGAACAAAATAAGTTTGAGAAAAGTGTCAGAGAGGAGAAAAAGATTATTTGAGGGTCTACTTTCTGATATCTTCTACTTTATTCCCAACTGTCTTCCTGCTACTAGTTCCCTGAAAAAATATGTTATTTTAATCTTCATGAATTATTTTATATGAAAGATTATGTTATTTTAAATTTTATTTTATCTTATTTATCCAGATAGTTATGATGCTTTTGGTCACTTGAAATTAAAGATTTCAATAGACATAGTCTTTATTATTTTAATACTTTCTTTCCCAGATTTGAAGAAAACTAGTATTTACATGTGATATTGGAGACTTTAGGTTAGTAAAAAAAAAAAAAAACAGTTCAAACTAAAATATAGTATTTGTAGAGGAAAATTTGTTTTTGCATTTCTTTTATATTCAACTTGTAAAACTTCCAATTCTAAATCTATATGCTTATAAATCTAACATAAAGTATTGATTTGAAAAGTAAACCTGGACAAGAGTTTTAATAAAAATCTTCATGACAGACATTAAGGATTTTTTATTTAGTCTTGAGAAGCCATGCAAATATGTACACAATATCACAATATGCTTTATATGTTTAATATTGATGTGATTTGCATAGCCTTATGTTTATTAATGCAGTTATTTACAAAATGCATTCATTTGGCAAATATTTGAGGCCCTTCTGGGTGCCAGGCACTGGGAATATCAAAAAGGGTAAGATGAGTTCATATATATAAAAGATGCCTTAACCCACATGGAAGTCAAGCATAAAAATGAGTAATAGGTAGTAAAGCATTAAAGACATTAAAAAATAAAATTTTCATGGGTTAAATAAAGAATAAGGGGTAACAATTTATTTTATTTTGTTCAAATATAAAGCTAGGGCCAAATCTAGATTGTGTGGTTAATGATTTTTCTTTCTTTCTTTTTTTTGTTTTTAATGGTGACAATAGACTTACTTGACTTTGAAAGAACAAGATAGATAACTATTATTCTGGACCTCTCTGTACTGACAGTGCAGAGAATTTCCCCAGCAAGAGCAAGATACAATTGAAGAAAATTATTGTTCAGTGAACTGTTTCTCAAACTCGACCTACGATCTTGGAACTGGGATAGACCTACTTCAATGTCAGAGAACTTCTTATACACAAAGAGGGAAAAAATAAACCTTTGACATGGTGAATCATCTCTATATGAGCCTAAGGAAATAATGTGGCTATATTTTAGAATGTCTTTGTGTGACTGGAAAGATCGAGTAGTATTGATGCCACTATAAATATGTGCAAGTCAGTAAGACATAAAGGTTAATCATTATCCTGTACTCAACAAGTAAAATAATAATAATAAATAAAGACATTTGCAGTTTCTGTGCCATACTTCTACTTGGGCTAGGAAGCCAAAACCAAAAATAGACCAATGGGACTACATCAAATTAAAAGGCATCTATATAGAAAATAAATCACCATATATTAGACAAAATGCTAGTAACCAAAATATATAAAGAGCTCACCAAACTCAGTAACAGCAACAAAAAAGACCTCATCCAAAAGTGGGGAGAAGATATGAACAGAATATTCACCACAGAAGATATCCAAAAGGCCAACAGACATATGAGAAAGTGCTCCAAATCACTGATTGTCAGACAAATGCAAATAAAGACAACAATGAGACATTTCCTCACTACTGTGAGAATGCTATACATCAGAAAGGATGGTAACAAAAATGTTGGTAAGGTTGTGGGGGTAAAGTAATGCTTCTGCACTGGTGGTGGGGATGTAAATTGGTGTAGCCCCTGTGGAGAGTAGTCTGGAGAACTCTCAAAAGGCTAGAATTAGACCTACCCTATGACCAAGCAATTCCTCTCCTGGGAAAATATCCTAAAGAGACAAACACACCTATATAAAAAGATATATATGCCTGTGCTTATGGCAGCACAATGTGCAATAGCCAAAAGTTGGAAGGAACCTAGGTCCCCAACAACAGCTGAGTACCTAAGAAATTGATGGTGTATGTACACACTAAAATATTATGCAGCTATTAAGAATAATGAATTCACCTTCTTCACCTCATCTTTTATGGATCTTGAAAGAATTACATTAAGTGAGATAATTCAGAAAGAGAAATATGAATATGTGATGACCCCACTCATGGACAGAAATTGAGAAATAACAGAAAGAAGAAACATAAAGTAGAATTTGGACTGGGTTTGTTGTATTGCACATAAGTAAAAGATTCTACAATATGGGTGTGTGGGGAATTTTTGTGTCCTGGTACAAGATGCTGGAGTAAGACTTAGGTTGTGAGAGTTTTTGGTGTTTTTTTTTTTTGCAGAAAATTGAGTAATTTTATACATGTATCAATAACTATATTTATGGTTAACCAATAAGTCCTACCAATAAAATCAATAAAATAGAAATAAAAGTACCAGTAATCATATCTCTTCAATGATTTCTTATAACATTTTATTCCTGTATTCATTCTATTAATTTTTTGTCAAAAGTAACAATGCATGCTGTTTGTTTATTTCTTTATTGTAGTCATGACTAGGGTTTTACCACTCCAGGCCAATTTTTTTTCTGATAGAACAGAGACAGAGATAGAGAAATACAGTTACCTCATCACCAGAACAATAGGGGATAGATCTGAACCTGAGTTTTGTCCATGAGAAATCCAGCTATTTTTCAGGCCTTCATGTGTCAATATTGAGCAGCTACTATATCCAACTTGGAATGATACAGTGTTAGAGATCTCCAATAGTTACTAGTATAGACCATGACACATAATTCAACAACGAAATAAATAATAAAAGTCATATAGCTTGTTGTTACAAGTGCAGTGATAGAAATAGGTGGAGAATGGGATTAGGACTGAAAGTTATTTTGGAAAGGTGAGGTTTAAATAGCCCCACTATAACACCAAAATGGATTATGCTTCTTTCCTTAAATTTGAGTTATCCTGATAATCTAAGAGTTAGGAGAATATTGAAATAAATGCTGTGAAAAAAGCTCAGTGACTAGTGAGTGCCAGGGTAAGAAGTAAAATTCACACATTTATATATTTCTGCTTTTAAATACTTAAGATTGAAGTTTACTATTTTTAAAAAATGTAATATACCAAAGATATTAAAAATAAAGAGATGGAGGTGGAGCCAAGATGGCAACTTGGAAATAACAGCTGGTGTGAGATCCAAACAGAAGCAGCTTACAACCTCAGGATTCTCAGGATAGGGTAGGATACTAGGGCCATCAGTAGGAGGGTGAACAAAGAGTGGTCAGGGTGACACCAAAAAAGAGTCCTATCACTTACTCTTGGGCTGGCAAATAGAGGCCAAAGGAAAAAGAAAGGGAAATCTTTGGCTTGTTCATTTCTGAACTCACCCCCCCCCTCCAGAACATTCCCCCAGGGGCTGGACAGCCTTTCCTGACAGACTTCTTTGAGCTGTTTTCTTTACCAAGATTCCTGGCACAGCAGGGGTGTTATTCCAAGCAATTTTCTTTTTGTTCTCCTTCATTCTTTTTTTTTTTTTTTAAGGTGACTAGAGCTCTGTTTGAGTGAAAAATACCTGACCAATCAAAGCCCCATGTCTACCTGAGAAAGACTACCTGGAGGTTTCTGTTGTTGTTGTTGCCATTTTTTTTTTTTTTGATACTTCTTATAATTGGCTATCTTTACTCAGGCTCTCTATAGCCAATTCAGCAATCCAGAGCAGTCAAAGCAGCAGATATAAATGTTAGGATTTTTTACTCTATTTTATTTTATTATGACTATTATTATATACATGTGTCACTTTTCACTCCTCCATCTTCAGGTTGATCAAAATTAACTGTTCTTGTTTTTTCCATTGAGCAGTAAATGGGTGTCCTATCCATTGTAAGAGAAACTTGTTTCTCTATCCCTCTTCCCTCTCCATTCTCCTTTTTCTTTCCCCAAAGATAAAAAGAAACAAACAAACAAACAAACAAAAAACCTTTTACTGCTTTTCTCTTCTTTTCTTTTCTCTTCATTTCTTCCTTCTCTTACTTCCTGAATTCACTCATATTCATTTGTGAATTATTTTGGGGAGAAATCTGACTCAGAGTGGACTGTGTGTGTGTGTGTCTGTTCTACTTCCCTTTCTCCTCTAGTGATCACAAAATTTGGAAATTCAACAACATGCTGCATAAGAATCACTGGGTCAGGGAGCTGGGTGGTAGTGCAGCAGGTTAAGTACACACAAAAGCGCAATAATTGGCATAAGGATCTTGGCTATAGCCCCCTGTTCCTCACTTGCAGGGCAGTCTCTTCACAGGCATGAAGCAAGTCTGCAGATGTTTATCTTTCTCTCCCTCTCTTTGTATTCCCCTCCTCTCTCCCTTTCTTTCTGTCCTATCTAACAATGATGATGTCAATAATAATAATAATAAAACAAGGGGAACTAAAGGGAAAAAATAAAAAAAAAAAAAAGAACCACTGTGTTGGAGAAGCATTCAAGCAAGAAATTCAAATGTTCATAAAAACAAATGAAAATGAAGACAAAAGCTATCAAAATATTTGGGACACAGGTAAAGCAGTATTGAGAGTGAAACTCATATTCATATAATCACACATTAGAGAACAAGAAAAAGTGCAAATAAACAACTTTACTGCATGCCTTAAGGACATAGAGGAACAAAAGAACCCTAAAGCAACCAGAAGGACAGAAACCAAATGTTGGCTCTTTTAAAAAATAAAGAAGATTGACAACCCATAGCCAGACTCACTAAAAAAAAAAATAATAATAATCAAATAAATAGAGTTGTAAATGATAGAGGAGATATCATAACTGACACCACAGACATCTAGGAAAATATTCAAAAATTTTATGAAGAACTATACACCACCAAGCTAGAGAATCTGGAAGAAATGGAAGAATTACTAGAAACATATGCCCTTCCAAAACTGAACCAAGAAGAACTACAAAACCTAAATGCACCAATCACAGACAAAGAAATAAGAAATAGAAACAGTTATTAAGAATCTTCCCAACAACAAAAGTCCTGGACCAGATGGCTTCACAGGCAAATTCTTCAAAACCTTCAGGAAACAGCTAATACCTATACTTCTAAAGCTCTTCCAAAAGATCTAAGAAACGGGAACACTCCCTTCTACCTTCTATGAAGCCAACATCATCACCCTGATACAAAAGCAGTTATGGACAAAATAAAAAAGAAGAACTACAGACCAATATCTCTTATGAACATAGATGATAAAATATAACAAGATCCTGGATAACCAGATACAGCAGTCTATCAAAAAGATTTTTCATCACAACCAAGTTGGATTTATCTCAGGAATGCAAGGCTGGTTCAACCTACATAGGTCAATTAATATCATTCACCACAGCAATAAAATGCAAAAGTAAAAAATCACATGATTATCTCAATAGATATAGAGAAAGCCTTTGACAAAATCCAATACTAGTTCAAGCTCAAAACACTACAAAAAATAGGAATACAGATGGCAAATTCCTCAAGGTACTGTAGTTCATATATAGCAAACATACAGCCAACATCATACTCAATGGACAGTAGCTGAAAGCATTTCCCCTCAGATCGGGGGCTAGACAGGGCTGTCCACTATCACCATTACTCTTCAATGTAGTATTGGAAGTTCTTGCCATAGCAATCAGGCAAGAAAAAAGAAATCAAAGGAATACTGATAAGAAGGGAAGAAGTCAAGCTATCACTATCTGCAGATGATATGACAGTATACACAGAAAAGCCTAAGAAATCCAATAGAAAACTACTGGAAGTTATTAGGCAATATAGTAAGGTTCCAGGCTATAAAACCAATGTACAAAAATTAGTGGCATTTCTTTATGTAAACACTAAATCTCAAGAATAAGATATCCAGAAATCACTCCCATTCACTGTTGCAGCAAAATCAATAAAATACCTAGGAATAAACCTGAACAATGAAGTGAAAGACTTATATACTGAAAACTATGAGTCACTATTCAAGGAAATAGAAAATGATACCAAGAAAGGGAAAGACATCATATGTTCATTGATTGGAAGAATTAATATCATCAACATGAATATTCTCCCTATAGCCATATAATATCCAATTTAAAGCAATACCTATCAAAGTTGCAACTTTAAGTTCTTCTTTATGAGAATAGATAAAAAACTACAATAATTTATCTGGAACCAGAAAACACCTAGAATTGCCAAAACCATCTTGAGGAAAAGAAACAGAAATGGAGGCATCACACTCCTAGATCTCGAACTATATTATAAAGCCATCATCATCAAAACAGCCTGGTAGTGGAACAAAAATAGGCACACAGACCAGTGGAACAGAACTGAAAGCCCTGAACTAAACCCCCCACACCTATAGACATCTAATCTTTGATAATGGGACCCAAGGTGTTAAATGGAGGAAGGAGGCTCTCTTCAATAAATAGTGCTGGGAAAACTGGGTTGAAACATGCAGAAGAATAAAACTGAACCACTTTATCTCACCAGAAACAAAAATAAACTCCAAATGGATCAAGGACCTGGATATTAGACCAAAAACTATCAAATACTGTTGTTAAAATTTCGGAGGCTCTTGCTGGGCGGGTAGCTTCACGGCGGGTAACAGAGACGCGGAGACAACGGCTGGGCAGGGAAGCTGTATTTCTTTATTCAGGAACAACGATTCATAAACTAAGAAAAACTAATCACCAAACAGAACTCTGCTGTCTCTTTGTGGCGGCGCAAGCACTCTCTCTAACTCCAGAACCCAGGAACCCTCTCTCTTTTCTTCTGCAACTCTGGAACTCTCGTACTCGGGAACCCCCTGAAACTCTGGCACACTGGAACTCTCTCTTACTCTGTAACCCTGAAACTCTCGAACTCAGGAACTCTGTCACTCTGGAACTCTCGGACTCAGGAACCCTCTCTCGGGGTTCCTTGGGGCGGGGCCAAGCAGGCCCCCGAAATTAACAGGACTGATCCAATTCTCTTGGCGGGGGGAGGGCTAGGACAAACCAATGTAAAGCATAGGACAATTCCCCCTTTTCTTTTTAACTTAATGACTATAGTATCAAGGGTGTGGGGTGAACAGAAACATATATAACAAAAACCAGCATGTTGCCAAGGGAAGGCCTGAGGGGGCCATATCTGAAAAAAAAAACATTTCTTGCCTCTGGGGGGCTACTTGCCTCGACGGGCAATTGCATGGGGGCAGGGAATGGCCTAGAGTCCCACAGGCAGCTGGCTGCAACTTACTTACTATGAAACAAAACTTGTTATTAGCATATCTACTGTACGATCCAACGTTTCTAATAGAGAAGGAATTTGAGACTTTTACATATTAACAACGTCTTTTAACCTTTTGTTACACCCATTCAAGATGGAGACACACCCTAGGTGTGGGCCGGAGAGGAAACCTCAGGCATGAGAATAATTAGCATAGCCATTGTGCGATCTACCATTTCTAATAGAGAAGGTAGTGTTTTACATATCAACAAGTCTATTTAACCTTTTGTTTAGACCAACTTAGTTAAAATATATTGATTGTTAACTAATTTTTACCTTAGACTTTAAATGTAAGTTAATTTTATCTTTATGAGAATTACATTGAAAACCTTTTTCATTTAACTTTGACTAGTAAGAATTTAGCCTTAAAGCTACTGTTTACCAAACTTTAAACATACACATAAACATGGTCATTAATACACAAGGAGAGAAACCTTTGTTACGAAGACATGTCATTTTAAACACGAATTTAAATCTGTACTGTCTTAGTTGTTGGGTGGGGGGGTTCATCATCCGGAGGTGGCTTCTCGCGCAGCTTCACTCCTAGGAATTGCAGGTTGCGATCTCTGCATGAATCTCTGCGTACTCCAGCTTGTCTGTCTTCAGACCGGACCGGCGGCTGGAGATCTCATGTGCCCAGTTTCGGCAGGGAGCCCGGTGGTCCGGGAGGCCCGGGATGGTTCCAGAATTCATAGAAAGAGGGCAGGCAGGCCAGGCTTATAGAAGGTGTGGGCATAGGTGCCCAGGGTGGCGGCCATGATAGGCCGCGGCGGCCCTGCCCCATGGCCCTGCCATGTCTGTTGCCCTGTTCGCAGTGGCCGAGCAGCGTGGAGGGATCACGCGTCCAGTGCCCTGCGCCACGTGGTGGAGAGCCAGCTCTCGTGGGCTGGCCTCGGGCTCTTGTGTGTTGGCATAGGGCTCCAGCATGTTGGCATTGGGCTCCTGGGGCTTTTGTGTGCTGGCGTAGGCCTCCTGCGGGCTGCGGGGCTGCGGGGCTGCGGGCGCGGTGCGCGGGGTTGTCTGGGCGCAGCCGGCTGGCTGGCTGTTTAACCAGGTGGAAACGGCAGCTCCGAGCCTCGCCTCCCTCCCTCTGGCTCTTCTGGCTGGCTGCTCTGAGTTCGCCCGAGCGAGTGGAAACCACAGAGTGGTCCAGAGATAAATGTTCCAGAAACAGCAAAACAGTCTCGTGAAGAAAGAGCAGAGGCCTTTGGAGATCACTTCACAAGCAGAAGAGAAGGCCATAGTGCATAGGTAGCCAAATTGTCTTTACTTATCTGAGAAATGTGCAGGTCAGGTCCACGTGGGCGCCATTTGTTGTTAAAATTTCGGAGGCTCTGGTCGGGCTGGCTTGCTTCACAGGCGGGTAACAGAGAGGCGGAGACAACGGCTGGGCAGGGAAGCTGTATTTCTTTATTCAGGAACCACGATTCACAAACTAAACCAATCACCAAACAGAAATCTGCTGTCTCATTGTGGTGGCACAAGCACTCTCTTACTCTCGAACTCAGGAACTCTCCAACTCTGGCACTCTCGAACTCAGGAACGCTCTCCCGGGGTTCCTTTGGGGCGGGGCCAAGCAGGCCCGCGAAATTAACAGGACTGATCCAATTCTCTTGACGGGGGGGGAGGGCTAGGACAAACCAATGTAAAGCATACGACAAAATACTTAGAGGAAATCATTGGTGGAACACTTTCCCACCTAAACAGTAAGGACATCTTTGATGATACACATCCAATTGCAAGGAAGACTAAAGCAGAAACAAACCAATGGGACTACATCAAATTTAAAAGCTTCTACACAGCCAAAGTAACCATTACCTCAAACAAAGAGACCCCTCACAGAATGGGAGATCTTCACATGCCATATATCAGACAAGAGACTAATCACCAAAATATACAAAGAGCTCAGCAAACTTAGCACCAAAAAATCAAATGACCCCATCCAAAAAATGAACAGAGGATATGAACAGAAAATTTACTACAGAAGAGATCCAAAAGGATAACAAACACATAAAAATTTGTTCCAGGTTGCAGATTATTAGAGAAAGGAAAATAAAGACAACACTGAGATACCACCTCACCCCTGTGAGAATGGCATACATTAAAAAGACAGCAGCAACAAATGCTGGAGAGGCTGTGGGGACAAAGGAACCTGTACTACTGGTGGGAATGTAAATTGGTCGAACCTTGTGGAATGCAGTCTGGAGAAGTCTCACAAGGCTAGACATGGACTTTCCATATGGCAGAATAATTCCTTTCCTAGGGATATACCTCAAGGTCTTCATAACACCCAGCCAAAAAGATATGTGTACACCTATATTCATCGCAGCACAATTCATAATAGCTAAAACCTGGAAGCAACCCAGGTGCCCAACAACAGATGACTGGTTGAGAAAGCTGTGGTATATATGCACAATGGAATACTATGCAGCTATTAAGAACAATGAATTCACCTTCTCTGACCCATCTTGGATGGAGCTAGAAGGAATTATGTTAAGTGGGCTAAGTCAGAAAGATAAAGATGAGTATGGGATGATCTCATTTATAAACAGATGTTGAGAAAGCAGAACAGAAAAGGACACTCAAAGCAGTTTTTGACTGAATTTGGAGTAGGGAACCAAAGTAAATATCTCTGGGTTGAGGGTGAGGGTGGATATTTGGCTTCACCAGGGGTGGTGGGGGACAGGATGTGATGAGACATAGTGTTTTGTTGGTGGGAACGGAGTTAATGTACACTCTTATAAATTTGTAGTCATATAAATCACTATTAATTAATATGAGAGGGGACAAATTGATTGAATATCTTACCTTTTTAATGCACAGACTGAGTCTTTTTAATACATAGGCTGGGTCTGTGATATGTTGACTCTCTTAAGAACTTTGACCAGGGAGAACAGAAGCAACCTGTAGCACAGTTATGTACAAATAATGTCAAATGACATAAATGATGGTGATACAACAAATCCTACAAAAGGACTTATTTCAAATCCTAAAAAAGGGATATTTGAAAGTTAACCCAATAACTAAATAATATGATTATAGCAATAACCATCTATTGCCTTCTTAAACCCTAAGACAGCAGGAACCTCTTGTTTTCCCTATAGAGCCTATATTTCCCTGAGACCTGGAACCTTAGGGTGGGGCTCACTTTCCTGCATGCTTCTCTCAATTTATACCAAATGATATTGCATCAGCCAATCCCAACCTAATTAATGCAGTAAGTACCACCTCAGCATGCTTCACTTCAAACTGTGTCCAGAGAAGTCAGGTGTGGAATGTCAACCCATCAGCCTCATTACTCAAGTGAGACCTTTCCTTTCATAGGATTCTTTAATTCCATTTCAGGTGGTTCATTTCCTAACAAAGTTCCAAAACCTAGATATATACCAGGTCCTGTGAGATAGAGCATTATGTTCACATGTATCCAAATTAGGGCAAAATATATACCTGAAAGCAAAAGTAGACAAAACTCTGCATTGAATCATTATGAAGTGCATAATGAAATAGTTCTACTTAGACTTAGAGGGTTAAAGAATAGGTAAGCTATCAGGGGAGGGGCTGGGATATGGAGTTCTGGTGGTGGAAATTGTGTGGAGTTGTACCCCTCTTATCCCATGGTTTTGTTAATGTTTCCTTTTTGTAAATAAAATTAAAAATACATAAATAAAATGATACACACATATAGATCTGAGAATACTCAAGGTTTCCCTAGCATTCCTGTCATTTCTTAGCATAGGTCTTCTCTAGGCTTTAATAAGATATTTAAGACACTTATAATACCATAGATCTACGTGGCTTATTAGAATCATTCATCCACTAAAAAAAAAAATCACAGGAATCAAATTATAGTTCAATGAGTGTTATGCTCTCAATGTATAATTCAAAAAATTAGACATAGTTTCTATACCTACATTTCTATGTTCATCTCTATTGATACTCTGTATTCACTAAATCTATTACCTGAACATATAGTGTGGTCTCAGTCTTTACTTATGATGATCTGATTTCATATTTATTTCAAATATATTTTCCTTACCTGCTTCAGAGGCTCTGAAATACCACTCATCTTTAAAATATTACCCTTTTCTAATGCACTCCCTAGTCTCCAGTATTTTTTCTGTTTTCAGCCTCTCTTAATACTTGACTTTCTTCTATGTGCCTAAGCTCACCATACATACTAAACAGTGAAGCACTTAGCAACTTGTATTCAAATTTTAAGTTCTCTTTTCCATAGTCTTTCCTAAAAGGAATGCACTATCACTGCTTCAAAAACTTTCCTCAGAGTTCTTTTGAACTGAATAACTCCTCATCCACTTGTTTCCCTTCTTCTTTCTCCTCTACTTTTTTCACCAACAGCATTTCTTCATGGATGCCTTCCTTCATCATCAAATTGAAAGTATCATTCTTCAACATTACATCATGTATTATTTTTAATTTCTTTATTGGGGGATTAATGGTTCACAGTTGACAGTAAAACACAATGGTTTGTACATGCATAACTTCCCAGTTCTCCACATAACAATTCAACCACAATTAGGTCCTCCTCTCCCATCATGATCCAAGACCTACCCCCCCCCCCATCCTAGAGCCTTTTACTTTGGTGCAAAACACCAAGCCCAGTCCAAGTGTCCAAGTTCTGATTTGTGTTTTCACTTTGGATCTTGTATTTCAATTTCTCTCTATGAGTGATATCATCCCACATTTGTCCTTTTATTTATGACTTATCTCACTTAACAAGACTTCTTCAAGCTCCATTCAAGATGATGTAAAGAAGGTGAATTCAACATTTTTAATAGCTGAGTAACATTCCATTGTACATATACACCACAGCTTACTCAGTTACTCATTTGTTGTTGGGTACCTGAGTTACCTCCAGGTTTTGTCTATTATAAATTGTGCTGCTATGAACATAGGTATACACAAATCTTTTTGGATGAATATATTTGATTCCTTAGCTTATATCCCCAGGAGAAAAATTGCAGGGTCATAGAGTAGGTCCATTTGTAGCCTTCTGAGAGTTCTCCAGACTGCTTTCCACAGGGGTTGGACCAATTTACATTCCCACCAGCAGTGCAGGAGGATTCCTTTGTCCCCACAACCTCTCCAACATTTGTTGATGCTACCTTTTCTGATGCATGGAATTCTCACAGAAGTGAAATGGTGTCTCACTGTTGTTTTTATTTGCATTTCTCTGACAATCAAAGACTTGGAGCATTTTTTTTTCATGTTTTTCAACCTGTTGGATCTTTTCTGTGATGAATATTATGTTAATGTTCTCTCACCATTTTTGGATGGGGTCATTTGTTTTCTTATTGTTGAGTTTGGCAAGCTCTTTTTTATTTTACTTCTTTATTGGGGAATTAATGTTTTACATTCAACAGTAAATACAATAGTTTGTACATGCATAACATGCCCCAGTTTCCCATATAACAATACAACCCCCACTAGGTCCTCTCATCCTTCTTAGACCTTATTCTCCCCACCCACTCACCCCCACCCCAGAGTCTTTTACTTTGGTGCTATATTCCAATTCCATTTCAGGTTCTACTTGTGTTTTTTTTTTTTTTTCGATCTTGTTTTTCAACTTCTGCCTGAGAGTGAGATCATCCCATGTTCATCTGTCTGTTTCTGACTTATTTCACTTAACATGAATTTTTCAATGTCCATCCAAGATCGGCTGAAAATGGTGAAGTCACCATTTTTTACAGCTGAGTAGTATTCCATTGTGTATATATACCACAACTTGCTCAGCCACTCATCTATTGTTGGACACCGGGGTTGCTTCCATGATTTGACTATTACAAATTGTGCTGCCAAGAACATATGTGTACACAGATTTTTTTGGATGGATGGTTTGGGTTCCTTAGGATATATCCCCAGGAGAGGAATTGTAGGATCATAGGTTGGGTCCATTTCTAGTCTTCTGAGAGTTCTCCACAGAGGTTGGACCAATTGACATTCCCACCATCAGTGTAGCAGGGTTTCTTTGACTCTACAACCTCTCCAGCATTTGCTGCTGTTACCTTTTCTGATGTATGACATTCTCACAGGAGTGAAGTGGTATCTCATTGTTGTCTTTATTTGCATTTCTCTGACAGTCAGAGACTTGGAGCATTTTTTCATGTGTTTCTCGGCATTTTGGAGCTCTTCTCTGGTACATATTCTGTCCGTGTCCCCCATTTTTGGATGGGGTTATTTGTTGTCTTGTTGTTGAGTCTGGCAAGCTCTTTATATATGTTGGTTATTAAACTCTTGTCTGATGTATGGCATGTAAAGATCTTCTCCCATTCTGTGAGGAGTCTCTTGGTTTGGGTAGTGGTTTCTTTTGCTGTGATGAAGCTTTTTAATTTGATGTAGTCCCATAGGTTTATACTTGCCTTAGTCTTCTTTGTAATTGGATTCATTTCATTGAAGACATCTTGAAAATTTAGGAGAGATCTGCTGATATTTTCCTCTAAGTATCTGATCATTTCTGGTCTAACATCCAAGTCCTTGATCCACTTAGAATTTACTTTTGTATTTGGTGAAATACAATGGTTTAGTTTCATTCTTCTGCATGTTTCAACCCATTTTTTTCCAACACCATTTGTTGAAGAGACTCTGTTTTCCCCATTTATAGTCTGGGCCCCTTTGTCAAAGATTAGATGTCCATAGGTGTGGGGGCTTACTTCTGTGTTCTCAATTCTATTCCACTGGTCAGTGTGTCTATTCATGTTCCAGTACCAAGCAGTTTTGATGACAATGGCCCTATAATACAATTTGAGATCTGGCAGTGTAATGCCTCCAGTTCTGTTCTTTTTTCTCAAGATTGTTTTGGCAATTCTAGGTCTTTTCTGGTTCCAGATAAACATTTGTAGCATTTGTTATATTCTCCTTAAAAATGTGCTTGGGATCTTGATGGGGATAGCATTAAATCTGTATATGACGCTGGGTAGTATATTCATTTTGATGATGTTAATTCTTCCAACTCATGAACATGGAATATCTTTCCACTTCTTTGTGTCTTTTTCAATTTCCTTGAGGAGTGACTCATCATTTTCAGTATACAAGTCTTTCACTTAGGTTTATCCCTAGCTATTTTATTGTTTTTGTTGCTATAGTAAAAGAAATTGATTTCTGGATTTCAATTTCTTCTTAGTGTTTGCATAGAGGAATGCCACTGATTTTTGAATGTTAGTTTTGAAGCCTGACACCTTACTGTATTTCCTAATGATTTCCAAAAGCTTCTTTCTGGATTCCTTAGGTTTCTCTGTGTATACTACCATGCAAATAGGGAGAATTTGACTTCTTCTCTTCCAATCTGTATCTCTTTAATTCCTTGTTCTTGCCTGATTGCTATGGCAAGAACTTCCAATACTATGTTGAATAGTAATGGTGATAGTGGGCAGCCCTTTCTAGTGGAAATGCTTCCAATTTTTCACCATTGAGTATGATGTTGGCTGTAGGTTTGCTATATATAGACTCCACTTTCTTCAGGAATTTTCCATCGATTCCCATTTTTTGTGGTGTTTTGATCATAAAGGGATGTTGGATTTTGTCAAAGGCTTTCTCTGCATCAATTGATATGACCATGTGGTTTTTGGTCTTGCTTTTGTTGATGTGGTGGATCACATTGATTGATTTATGTATATTAAACCAACCTTGCGTGCCTGGTGTAAACCCCACTTGACTGTTGGGAACATGTGTGAGCTTGATAGAGCTTAGGGAGAACCACCCCCATCTTTGGATGGAGGTCTGAGAAGATAACCTCTTGGTAAGTCTCTCTCAACCGAGGTGAGCATAAGGGGGGAAACTCAGACTTGGTTCTTTCCTTCTTGACTCTCAGGCCCACAGATACCCCAGTGCTTCCCTCCATTAACTGCAGGCCACATAGCCACAGATTCACTCATTCAAAGTCACCTTCTGATCACAGAAGAACACACCTTATCACACACTTCATCACACACCTCAGACCCCAGACAAGAGAAATTCCAAACTATATGGCCTTTTGATATCCATCTTCTCTCTGTCTCACCCTACGGGTTTAACCCCTATGCTTCTCTCAAATACCTTTGGCTAATTAAGTTGCTTGTGTTATGGAAAATAACTGTCTTGTATCTCATCAATTCCTGTCATACCAACCCCCTACCTTAGGGGCATGCTGACTGTTAAGAAACCTGTGATTTCTGTCATATTTCAACAATAATTAACTTCATTGCTTTTCTATTTAAATCATGTCCACTTTGCTAATAAACGGACTCTAGGATTCTGGGACTCAAGGACTCAGATTCTAGATTCACGCTAAAAGTCCCCTGGTGTCTTTTACTTCGTGTCACCCCTGTCGTGAGCGAGAAAGAACCAGCCCGTTACCTTTCCCCTGGAGGACACCCTGCCGGAGAAGGAGAGAGACACCCCGAAACTTGACCATGATGAATAATCTTTTTAATATACTGCTGTATCCAGTTGGCTAGAATTTTGTTAAACATTTTCGCATCTATGTTCATCAGGGATATTGGTCTGTAGTTTTCTTTTTTTGGTTGTGTCCCTGTCTGCTTTTGGTATCAGAGTGATGTTGGCTTCATAGAAGCTGGCAGGGAGTACTCCAGTGTCTTCAATCTTCTGGAAGACTTTTAAAAGTAGAGGTATTAGTTCTTCTTTGAAGGTTTTGTAGAATTCATTTCTAAAACCATCTGGTCCAGGACTTTAATTTTTTGGAAGATTTTTTATAACTGTTTCAATTTCATTAGCTGTGATGGGCCTGTTCACATTATCCACTTCCTCTTTACTTAGTTTTGGAAGTTGGTAGGTATCTAGGATATAGTCCATTTCTCCCAGGTTCTCTAGCTTGGTGGAATATAGTTATTCCTAGAAGCCTTGCATGATGTGTTGAATTTCTGCCGTGTCTGTTGTGAAATCTCCTCTTTCATTTAGTATCCGATTTATTTGGGTCTTCTCCCTTTTTTGTTTTGTGAGTCTGGCTAAAGGTTTGTCAATTTTGCTCACTCTTTCAAAGAACCAACATTTACTTTCGTTGATCTTTTGTATGGTTTCCTTATTCTCAATGTTATTTATTTCTGCCCTAAGTTTAGTGATTTCTGTCCTTCTGGTTGCTTTAGGGTTCCTTTGTTCTTCTTCTTCTAGGTCTTTAAGATGTGCAATCAGGCTGTTTATTTGTGCATTTTCTTATTTCCTAATGTGTGCTTGTGTAGCTATGAACTTCCCTCTCAGTACTGCCTTAGCTGTGTCCCAAATATTTTGATAGCTTGTGTCTTCATTTTCATTGAAGTATCGAAGCATTTTGATTTCTTCCTTTATTTTCTCTTTGACCCAGAAGTTGTTAAGAAGTGTACTGTTGAGCTTCCACATTTTGGGACTGTTACTAATCTTTTGTTGATTGTTAAGTGTTAGTTTAATTCCACTGTGGTCTGAGAAGATGCTTGGGATGATTTCAATGCTCTTGAATTGGCTGATGCTGTCTTTGTGGCCTAATATATGGTCTGTCCTTGAGAATGACCCATGTGGATTTGAGTAAAATGTGTATTCCAGTTTCTTGGGATGAATGACTCTGAAAATGTCCAATGATTCTAGTTTATCTATCTCTTCATTTATCTCCCTTATGTCTTTATTGATTTTCTGCCTGGATGATCTGTCAAGTTGAGAGAGTGGGGTGTTGAAGTCCCTACTATGACTGTGTTGCTGTTAATATATTGCTGTAGCTCTTTCAGTAGACGTTTGATGTCATGGGGTGCATAGATGTTAATAATTGTTAAGTCCTCTTGATTGACTGATCCTCTGAGCATTAAGTAGTGTCCATTCCTATCTTTTCTAATCTTATCTATTTTAAAGTCTATCATGTCAGATATGAGAATAGTGTTCCTGCCCTTTTTTGTGGGTCATTGGCTTATATGATGGTTTTCCATCCTTTCACTTTAAGTCTGTGTTTGTCTTGTTGAGTTAGGTGGTTTTCCTGTAGACAACATATTGTTGGTTTGTATTTTCTGATCCATCTTCCTACTCTGTGTCTTTTAATAGATGAATTCAGGCCATTGACATTTATTGATATCAAAGATTGAAGATATTTTAACGCCATTCTTGTAGAGTTTTAGAGTGTTCTGATAAATGACCTATTTACGGTGGTCTGACTGTTTATAGAAGACCTTTCAGCACTTCTTTCAGGGCAGGCTTGGTGATAGTTGATTCCTTCAACTGTTGCTTGTCTGAGAAGGTTTTGATTCCTCCATCTAGTCTGAATGACAGTCTAGCAGGATATGGCAAGCTCTTTATATATTTTGGTTATTAGCCTCTTATCTGATGTATGGCATGTAAGGATCTCGCATTTTGTGAGAGGTCTCTTGGTTTGAGTAGTGGTTTATTTCGCTGTGCAGAAGCTTTTTAATTTGATGTAGTCCCATTGGTTTATTCTTGCCTTAGTCTTTTTGTAATTGGATTTGTTTCATTGAAGATGTTTTGAAAATTTAGAAGGAAAATATTTCTGCCAATATTTTCCACTAATTATTTGATAGTGTCTGGTCTATCATCCATGTCTTGATCCACTTGATATTTACTTTTTTATTTGGTGAAATATAGTGGTTCAGTTTCACTCTTCTGCATGTTTCAACCCAACAGTATTTTCCAACAGTATTTGTTGAGAGACTTTGCTTTCCCTCATTTAATAGTCTGGGCACCTTTTTCAAAGATTAGATGTGCATAGGTGTGGGAGCTTACTTCTGAACTCTCAATTCTATTCCACTGGTCAGTGTGTCTATTTATGTTCCAGTGTGAACAGTTTTGATCAAAGTGACCCTATAATACAATTTGAGGTCTGCAAGTTTGATGCCTGCGGTTGTGTTCTTTCTTCTTTAGATTTTTTTGGCAATTCTAGGTTGTTTTGGTTCCAGATAAACATTTGTAGCTTTTGTTATACTCTTCTAAAAAAATTGGTTGGGATTCTGATGGGGATTGAATTCAATTTGTATATGGGTATGGGTAGTATGTTTATTTTGATGATGTTAATTCTTCCAATGCATGAACAGGGAATATATTTCCACTTCTTGTGTCCTTTTCTATTTCCTTGAGTAGTGACTCATAATTTTCAGTATACATGTCTTTCACTTCTTTTGTTAAGTTTATTCCTAAATATTTTATTATTTCTGTTGTTATATTAAAAGGAATCAATTTCTGGATTTATTTTTCTGCTACCTTAGCATTTGTATAAAGGAATGCTACTGATTTTTAAATGACAGTTTTGTAGCCTAAAACCTTGCTATATTTCCATAATAATTTCCAGGAGCATTCTGCTTGATTCCTTAGATTTTTCTGTGTATAATATCACATCATCTACAAATAGTGAGATTTTGACTTTCTTCCATTCCAATTTGTGTTCCTTTTATTCCTTGCACTTGCTTGATTGCTATGTCTAGAATTTCCAATACTATGTTGAAGTATAGTGGTGACAGTGAACAGCCCTATCTAGTACCTGATCTGAGGGGGGAAGCTTTTAACTTCTCTCCATTGAGTATGAGGTTGACTGTAGATTTGATTTATATAGACTCCACTATCTTAAGAAATTTTCCATCTATTCCCATTTTTGTAGTATTTTGATCATTAGCATATATTGGATTATGTCATAGGATTTCTCTGCGTCCATTGGTATAACCATGTAGTTTTTTATCTTACTTTTATTGATGTGGTAGATCATGTTGACTGATTTATGTATGTTAAATCAATCTTGCATCCCTGGGATAAACCCCACTTGGTCATGATGAACAGTCTTTTTAATATACTGTTATATCCAGTAGGCTAGAATTTTTTTCAATATTTTAGCATCTATGTTCGTCAGAGGTATTGGCCAGTAGTTCTCTTATTTTGTTGTTATATTCCTGTCTACTTTTGGTACCAGAGTGAAGTTGGCTTCATAGAAGCTGGAAGGGAGTATACCTGAGTCTTCAGTCTTTTGGAAGAGTTTTGAAAGTAGGGGTATTAACTCTTCCTTGAAGGTTTTATAGAATCCATTTATAAAACCATCTGTTCCAGGACTTTTATTCTAGGAAAGGTTTTTGATAACTGTTTCAATTTCTTTGGCTGTGATTGGCCTGTTTATATTTTCTAGTTTCTCCCTGTTTAATTTTGAAAGTTTGTAGGTATCTAGGAACTTGTTCACTCCTTCCACGTTCTCTATCTTGGTAACATATTGTTGTTCATACTTCATGTATACTGTTCCTATGTCTTCACGGTATTTTTCCCCCAAAAGTAGTCACAAATATGTAATGTTGACCTCCCACAAACTCCGTACAAACAAAAATTGTATCTCCTTTACTTAGTCTTTTATCTTCAGTATCAACCTTTTTAAATTATTTTTTTAAATTAACTTTATTTATTTGATAGAGACAGCTGGAAATCCAAATGTTAGGGGGAGAAAGAGAGAGAGAGAGAGACATAGAGACACCTGCAACACTGCTTCACCACTTGTGAGGTTTTCCCCTTGCAGGTGGAGACTGGGGGTTTGAACCCGGGTCCTTGTGCATTGTAACATATGCGCTCAACCAAGTGCGCCACCACCCAGTCCCTTTCAGTATCAACCTTTATATGATGGTGGTAATACTGAAAATTGTTACAACCATTAATGAAAGGAGTATGGAAATACCACCAAAATTAAGAGTAGAAATTCTAAATAATCTATTTATCCAACTTTTTGTCATTTTAACCCACCTCCAATGCAAAACACTGATTCTATGAGATATATACATCTCAGTAATTATTGCAGCATTATTTACAATAAGGAAAAGTTAGCAATAACCAAAAATGTTGATTGACTGATGAATGACTAAGGAAAGTATGATATGTGTGTGTGTGTGTGTGTGTGTGTGTGTTTATGCACAGTGGAATGCTATTTACCTATAAAGAATGATAAATTCCTTCAATTTGCAGTTTCATGAATGAAGCTAGGTGATACTATTTTGTGTGAAATCAGTAAGATGGAGAAAGATAAATGCCATATGATTTCACTCAAGTAAAAACAATTATTTAACTTTTAGACATATAAGACCAATTACTGATTATCAGAAAGGGAGGGTTAGCAGGACTAGGAATTTTGTATAAATTAGAACAAAGGAGACACAGAAATTCATTTTTAAGGATGAACACCTGACACCTATATAATTCTATAATGCAATGATACTTGAACAAAAATGAGCATTTTCTATCTCATAAGTATTCAATAAAGATTTGTAATAAACTTACAATATTCATATAACCATTTTGTCCATTCTGATATGATAAAAGGAAACTTGATATCTGTTGATCGAAAGGATAAATGGGTGACAGAAGACATTTTTATACAAAAATAAAAATAAAGCAGTAGTACTCAGAATTCGATAGGATATATTAGTAATGTGGATTTCATGGTTTAAAGTTTGCCTTTGGTGATAAAGAAGGCTTAACAAATTAGTCAGTGAATCACATTTCTTCATGAATCATGTAATTCCCCTCTCAGGCATCCTGCAAGCCAATGGTGTTTTAAAATTCACTTATTGAGCAACTGTCAATGACTCAAACATGTGCATCCTAATCTCTGTGACAGTATTTAGAGCATTTGTAACTGGCATCAGAAAATAAGAAAGTAAACTGTTAAGGAAACTGGCATGTCCATCATTGATTTTTCTTTTTCTAGATGTGTTTCATTTTAGTTCTTCTAAGAATTCTATTAAGTATAATTTTTATCTGTTCTTGGGCATTTATTTGTTCTCTAAGTAATATTGAGGTAGAGCACAAATTGTGCCCTGGGAAATCAATGTTGATGTCTCCATTAGATATTAATTTCCCCTACACATTGTTGATGTAGCTTATTCACTGTGTTTTCTGAAATAAAGTCCTTCACTTAGTCTTTGTGCTTGAGGAGTTTCTTATTTTGGTTGAAAAATTGTGACTTTTTTTTTTTTTTTACGATACCTTCTCCCTTTGTATTCCAGGCCCAAGTAAGGAGCAGATCATAAAATTTCTAAAAAGATTGGCAGATTAGTTTGACACCATAGCATAATCAGGTGAGGTGTGCCACTTCAAGGTGCAATTTTAAGCAACAAAAAACCTTTAAAAAGAAAAAAAAAATCAAAAATTTACAACTGTAACTACTTGGTTTTCCAATGTTATTGCCCACAGAGGCTGGAACAGCAGCAGGGAAACTCTATGTTGACACTAAGGTCACTGAGCCAGCCTGGTAACTCAACATAAAATCTTCCCTTCCCCATCAAGATGTCTTTGGCAGTGCGAAGGTGGGAATACATAACTTAGTGGCGGGTATGGTGTGGAACTATACACTGTAATTTACAATCCTATAACAAACTATTAATAGCAAATTATATACATTTATATATGAAACTGGGAGTGGCTTGTAAATAGATAATCTTAATATACAACAGATTCATTAGGAATGATCTTATTGTGGAATTACTAATTTCATTCAATAAAGGAACAACTCAATATAGTATATTAAGGTTTCTTACTATCTAAGGAAGACAAGAAAGGGGGCCCAGGCATTAGCACATCCGGTTAAATGCACACATTATGCAAGGACACATTGGGGAAAGTTTTTAAACAATGAAAGATAATCTATATCTATAAAATAAACCATGTAATCAGAAAACTTGTATAGCAGTAATAATAGTGATAATAAATTAATTCAGGCATGATATTTCAATAATACTAAAATTCAGGCAGACAGAGATCAAGAACAGCCACCACCCCCCCCCCCCCCGCCCCCGAGGGTCCCGGAGCAACTCAGCATGTTGAGGGCGCAGGGAGGCAAACAATCAGTCAGCCCTGGGAAAAGCCTCAAAGGGTAATTTGTTTATTTGAGAGAGAAACCAAGTACATATACCCATTGCCCAGGTAGAAGGTCAAGGTAATCATTAACCCAAGCACAGAGCAACACAATGCATAGTCACATGTTGACCTATAAACTATTTGATCACAAATGAAGAACAAGGCTTGATCACAAGCTTCACAATGCATATTTCCCCAGGGATAAATTACAGGCACCTCAGGGTAAATTACAGACACTTCAGAAGAAGGGGGAGGAGGAGGGGTCAATTGAGCAAGAACATATGTGGTAACTTTAAAGTTAGGCCAAACACAATGTACATGGCCTAACACAATGTAATATGGTAAGAAGTATCAATAGTTGATGTGTACTTTCAATAGAAAGATAGTTAGAGAAGTCTTCTGAAAAACTAAATCAAGCATGGAAAAACCTGAGAGATGGGAACAAAACAACTATCACAGGGGAGAGGATATTCCAAACTAAAGGAACAGTCTCTTCAAAGATCTTGTTATAAATGGTAGAATTAATGAATGATTTTAAGGACCAATTATAATGTACCTTGTAGCTACTTGTTGTGTAAGGAATCAGTCCAACAGGAAAAAATAGATTCGGAGTTAAAATGCAAGAGCAACTTTAAAAGTCTAATTAATTTGAAATAATAGTATATGGAACTGCCATATGTTCTTTATCTAGAGACTGCTTAAGTTTTCCTAATTGTCCCATTGATTCACTTTGAAGATAAGATAGATGACCTAGGATAAGGCATGAAACTGGTTATCAGTTCTTTGATATTTTTCAGTTTAGGATAGTCTCTAATTTTCCCTTGACATTCACAGACAAAGCTGACAAGCCAGTTGTTCTGTGGAATGGGGTATCTGAAGTTATTTCTTCACAACTGCACCCACACATTCTTTTCTTTTCTCTCTTTTTTTCTTTGCCAGATTATCCTTATTGTGATGTTTATTCTACTTGACCTTGAACCTAAGGTTTGTGATGTATACTTGACTCATATTTGCTGATTATGCATACAAGGTTAAAATAATGTCTTTTATTGTTGGCCATAAAAAGTAATTCTCCACTTGTAATTAATAATATGTTTAAAAGATAAGAGATCATTTGGGATCAAGTAAAATGCCCTTTATCTTTTGACATTTTATTGTTTCTGAGACTTCAGCATTCTAGGCCAACAGTTTCAGATAGGAAAATGGAGAGAAAGGGACAGAGAGGAGGAAAAACAATAGCACAGCATTGAAGTTTTCCCCAGTACAGTGGGGAGCCAGGCCTGAACATAGGCCATGTTTTGCTGACCTGTTACTTTCACTTTTTTCATTTATTTTAGTGTTGGAGAATGGGAACTTCCTGGGAAGTACAGGCCATTGTTTCCATAAGGTTCGAGCTGATTGACCCCAACTCTCCCTTCAGGTAGAGATGATGACAGGTTCCCCGACCTCCTCAACTAATGATGGATTGCTTCTCCGGAAAGGGGGCTATCTTTCTACACATGCCTCTCCTCTTCCCTTAAAACAAAAGCCGTGACTTGTGTGAACTATACTTTTAAATTTGCTCTTGCATTTTAACTCCATATTACCCATGCATATGCACCATACATATGATTAAACAGCATTCATTTTATGTTTTGATTCACTCTACTTACTGTTTTTTTACAATTACATCTCTAGAGTAAAATGCTTTATAATGAAGAGATGTTTAATAAACATAAATTGAATTAGTCAAATCTGTACCAGCATGGTTGAGATCAAATACTGTTTATTTACATTTTTTCATTCAACTGTATCTTACTCAACTCTATTCTCATGCTCAGAACATATTTATTGATTTAATGAATTAATGTCTATAGAATAAAGAAATGGTGTTTAAACTGAAAAAAAATTATGTCAGTAGTTATCATTTTTGTCCATTAATAATTAAAATTGTAGTGTTTTGATATTAAACTCTAGTTCCTATGCTTCCCCTTACTTTCTTCAAATTATTCCATGTCAGTGATACACAATCCTGTATTTACAGGCAAAGGATACAGTTTCTCATCTTCAGTTACCTTTAAGTTCAGATACACAAAAGTATGACAACTTTAAAGTTCTTAAAACTGAAATGTCTTGGGAGTCGGGCTGTAGCGCAGCGGGTTAAGTGCAGGTGGTGCAAAGCACAAGGACCGGCATAAGGATCCTGGTTCGAACCCCGGCTCCCCACCATCAGGGGAGTCGCTTCACAGGCGGTGAAGCAGGTCTGCAGGTGTCTTATCTTTCTCTCCTCCTCTCTGTCTTCCCCTCCTCTCTCCATTTCTCTCTGTCCTATCCAACAACAACAACAACAATAATAACTACAACAATAAAACAATAAGGGCAACAAAAGGGAATAAATAAATAAAATTAATATTTTTAAAAAAGTTGAAAAATTAAAAAAAACTTAAATGTCTTCATTTTAACATGAGTCCAGGGTGTCTAAAGTATCTGATCAGAAAGATGAAGATGTATTTTTTATTTTGTGCTTTCCTTTTACAATAAGGAATAAATTCCCAGAGCTTAACAAAACATATTGTAACAAGTAAAAGAAAATTTATATTTCAAAGTATATAAAATATCTACATGGCATCTTATTCATAATTTGAAATATTCATGCTCCTTAGGAAATATGACAAAAGACATGTCTAGTAGATTAAGCTTTCACTCAATAATTTATCACTGAGCACTTGCAATGTTGAAGACATCATGGAAGTTACTCAAATATGGGAATTTGGGAGAGACATACTAGCACTTCCTGAGTTCCCAGATCCAATCCAAGACTATTCAACTGTATGAGCTTGTGTGTGTGCTTGCTATTTGTTTTGTTTTTAATGGGTTTCTGTCACTGACAGATTTGTTTATGATCAGATTTTCGTTGCTTGAGACAGTATGCAATAGCGTGTGAATAAAATATCCTAACACTTCTGTATCTATGTAATTATTTTTCTAAAACCATGGATTCATTGTTTCACTCTATCAAGTGAAAGACTTTCAAGCTCAATAGCAGAGAAGTAAACTTGCTCACTGGACCTGGTGTTTGGAGGAGATGAAGCATACTTAAAAGAAATGTAGAAAAATTTACATCTATGTGAGTGTTTCAGTCTCTTTGAGTCTTCACCCCTGTCTTCAGGTAAAATCCAGTCTGTATTCCTTACCTATATAATTAATCCCAATATGAAAATGTAAATAAATTAATAGTTAATTATTAACAAACTTGCTTAATAGCTTTGGATTTTCTTTCTCTCTTACTCAAGAGCATAGAATTAAAGAACCCAGGAGTCGGGCAGTAGCTCAGCGGGTTAAATGCAAGTGGCACAAAGCACAAGGACTGGCATAAGGATCCCGGTTCGAGCACTGGCTCCCCACCTGCAGGGGAGTCGCTTCACAGGCAGTGAAGCAGGTTTGTAGATGTCTATCTTTCTCTCCCCACTCTGTCTTCCCCTCCTCTCTCCATTTCTCTCTGTCCTATCCAACAACGACAACATCAATAACTACAACAATAAAACAATAAGGGCAACAAAAGGGAATAAATAAATAAATATAAAAATAAAATTAAAAATTAAAAAATTAAAAAAGAATTAAAGAACCCTTCCTCCTTCTTTATTTCCAGAAATCCAGGTACTCAAAATAAGGTTTTGAGGATGACTCCTTATGCAGGAAGTACCAAGGAAACTGAGGGAAAAAAAGTGAGTAAATAATTAGCAAAGTGACTCATGAAGAAAATGAACTGTGAATTTAATACTGATCAATAAATAATCTATAAAATTGATTATCTTATAGAAATACTCCTAGCTGATCAGATTCAAATAATGGTGTCACAGAAATAGCCTGTAACAAACTAGAACACTATGAAACTGCACAGAAGACATCATCCATCAAACCAGTCAACTCATAACTCATGGGAACTTGGGTAACAACTAAAACTTTCCTGGTGATTTCTGCCCCATGAACTATCATTCTGTTGCTTTATTTCCCTAAGAATGCAATTTTTGCTGCATGAAATGGTTCATTTTTCAGAGAGAAGTTATTCTTACACACAAGATAAGTCCTTGTCAGTCATGAATGGCAGTCTCTCTTAAATGAAAATCTTAACCTGAATTTAAAAAAACAAAAGTTCTCTAGTGAATTATTTCTTCAGGAACCACAGACAGGATTTTATATCAGAGATGTAATTTTTTTTATCTTGATCTTGAATGCCTCTGCTAATCATCAGATATATGACTGTAGATAATGTAATTAAAAGCTTTGTATTTCAATTTATTATTTCCTGTACAGTTACCTTATAGAGTTTGTTTTTGAAGATTAGATACAAACAAATTTAGCATATCCTGAAAATAATTTCTAGAATATTACTTGCAATAATCACACTTCTTGGAATTCTTAGCATTCTTGTGTATTTTCTCATATAGGCCTGACTATATTCTGTGAGGTAGATACTAATTCACTTTTTTTTTTTTTAATTTTTTATTTAAGAAAGTATTAATGAACAAAACCATAAGGTAGGAGGGGTACAATTCGACACAATTCCCACAACCCAATCTCCATAACCCACCCCTTCCCCTGATAGCTTTCCCATTCTCTAGCCCTCTGGGAGCATGGACCCAGGGTCATTGAGGGTTGCAGAAGGTAGAAGGTCTGGCTTCTGTAATTCCTTCCCCGCTGAACATGGGCGTTGACTGGTCGGTCCATACTTCCAGTCTGCCTCTCTCTTTCTCTAGTAAGGTGTGTCTCTGGGGCAGCTGAGCTCCAGACATATTGGTGGGGTCTTCAATCCAGGGAAGCCTGGCCAGCATCCTGGTGGCATCTGGAACCTGGTGATTGAAAAGAGAGTTAACATACGAAGCCAAACAATTTGTTGAGCAATCATGGATCCCAAGCTTGGAATAGTGGAGAGGAAGTGTTAGGGAGGTACTCACTGCAAACTCTAGTGTACTTCTGCTTTCAGGTATATATTTTGCAGTAGTTTATGGATACATGTGAATATAAGCTCTCTCTCACAGAAACTGGTGTATATCTAGGTTTTGGGACTTTGTTAGAAAGGGAACCACCTCAGATGAAATTAGAGTGTACTATAAAAGGCAAGGTCTCACCCGAGTAATGAAGCTGAAGGGTTGTCATTCCACACGTGAAGTCTCTGGACACAGTCTGAGGTGAAGCATGTTGAGGTGGCAACCATTGTGTTGGTTAGGTTGTGATCGGCGGATGCAATATTATTTGGTTTGGATTGGGAGATGCATACGGGAAAGTGGGCCCTATCCAAGGGTTCCAGGACTGGGGGAAGTAGGGGCTCTATAGTGGAGATGTGAGGTTCCTGCTGTCTTAGGGTTCAAAAAGACAATCGCTAGTTAATGTTATCATCACATTATTTGGTAATTGGGTTAACTTTGAAAAGTCCTTTTGTTATGGTTTGCTGTACAGTATCCAGTATCTTGTATATAGCTGTGCTATTGGATGCTTCTAATCTACTTGGTCTAGGCTTTTGAGAGAGTCCGCATATCAAATACACAGCCTATATATTAAAAAGATTCAGTTTGAGTTTTGAGAAACTTTGAGACATACAACTGATTTTCCCCCTCTCATATTAATTAACTACTGATTTATATGTCTACATTTTGCTAGGAGTGTACATAAACACCATTCCCACCACCAAAAGACTGTGACCCATCCCTCCCACCCACTCCCACCCCCCACTGGCCCAGGAAGCTGCATGTCTACCCCTCACCACAGGGTTTTTACTTTGGTGCCCTACTTACAATTTGATGAGGTCCTGCTTTTAGTTTCCCTTTCAGATCTTCTTACTCAACTTCTGTTGATGAGTGGGATCATCCCATACTCATCTTTATCTTTCTGGCTTAGTTCACTTAACATAATTCCTTCTAGCACTGTCCAAGATGGGTCAGAGAAGGTGGGTTCATTGTTTTTGATAGCTGCATAGTATTCCATTATGTATATATACCACAGCTTCCTCAGCCACTCATCTGGTGTTGGGCACCTGGGTTGCTTCCAGGTTTTAGCTATTATGAATTGTGCTGCTATGAACATAGGAGTACACACCTCTTTTTGGTTGGGTGTTATGGAGTCCTTGGGGTATAACCCCAGGAGAGGAATTACTGGGTCATATGGAAGGTCCATGTCTAGCCTTCTGAGAGTTTTCCAGACTGCTCTCCACAGAGGCTGTACCAATTTACATTCCCAACAGCAACGTAAACGGGTTCCTCTGTCCCCACATCCTCTCCAGCATTTGTTGCTGCTGTCGTTTTAGATGTATGCCATTCTTACAGGAGTGAGGTGGTATCTCAGTGTTGTCTTAATTTGCATTTCTCTGTCAATCAGTGACCTAGAGCAGTTTTTCATGTTTGTTAGCCTTTTGGATCTCCTCTGAGGTGAATGTTTTATTCATATCCTCTGCCAATTTTTGGATGGGGTCATTTGCTTTTTTGGTGCTAAGTTTGCTGAGTTCTTTATATATTTTGGTGATTAGTTTCTTGTCTGATGTATGGCATGTGAAGATCTTCTCCCATTCTGTGAGGGGTCTCTCTGTTTGTTTAATAGTTTCTTTGGATGTGCCGAAGCTTTTCAATTTGATGTAGTCCCATTGGTTTGTTTCTGCTTTAGTCTTCCTTGCAATTGGGTTTCATTCATCAAAGATGTCCTTGAGGTGTAGGTGGGAAAGTGTTTTACCAATGTTTTCCTCTAAGTATTTGATTGTTTCTGGTCTTACATCTAGGTCTTTGATCCATTTGGAGTTGATTTTTGTTTCTGGTGAGATAAACTGGTTCAATTTCATTCTTCTGCATGTTTCAACCCAGTTTTCCCAGTACCATTTATTGAAGAGAGCCTCCTTTTTTCATTTAATCCTTTGGGCCCCCTTATCAAAGATTAGATGCCCATCGGTGTTGGGATTTACTTCTGGGCTTTCAATTTTGTTCCACTGGTCTGTGTGCCTATTTTTGTTCCAGTACCATGCTGTTTTGATGATGATGGCTTTATAATATAGTTTAAGGTCTGGGAGTGTGATGCCTCCATAACTTCCAGTAATTTTCTACTGGATTCATTAGGTCTTTCTATGTATATTATCATATCATCTGCAAATAGTAAGAGATTGACTTCTTCCCTTCCAATCTGTATTCCTTTGATTGCTTTCTCTTGCCTGATTGCTATGGCAAGAACTTCCAATACTATGTTGATGAGTAACGGTGACAGTGGACAGTCCTGTCTAGTCCCCGATATGAGGGGGAATGCTTTCAGCTTCTGTCCATTGAGTATGATGTTGTATGTAGGTTTGCTATATATAGACTCCACTATCTTGAGGAATTTCCCATCTATTCCCATTTTTTGTAGAGTTTTGAGCATGAACGGGTGTTGGATTTTGTCAAAGGCTTTCTCTGCATTTATTGAGATAATCATGTGTTTTTTGGCTTTGCTATTATTGATGTGGTGAATTACATTGATTGACTTATGGATGTTGAACCAACCTTGCATTCCTGGGATGAATCCCACTTGGTCATGATGAACAATCTTTTTGATATGTTTCTGTATCCGGTTGGCCAAGATCTTGTTTAATATTTTGGCATCTATGTTCATCAGAGATATTGGTCTGTAGTTTTCCTTTTTTGTTCTGTCCCTATCAGCTTTTGGTATCAGGGTGATGTTGGCTTCATAGAAGGTGGAAGGGAGTATTCCTGTTTCTTCAATCTTATGGAATAGCTTAAGAAGTATGGGTATTAACTGTTTCCTGAAAGTTTTGTAGAATTCCTTTGTGAAGCCATCTGGTCCAGAACTTTTGTTGTTGGGGAGGGTCTTAATAACGGTTTCAATTTCTTTGTCTGTGATAGGTTCATTTAGATTTTGTAGTTCTTCTTGGTTCAGTTTTGGAAGGGCATATGCTTCTAGGAATTGTTCCATTTCTTCCAGATTCTCTAGCTTGGTGGCATATAGTTCTTTATAGAAGTTTCGCAGGATTCTCTGGATTTCTGTTGTGTCAGTTGTGATATCTCTTCTATTTTTTACAATTCTATTAATTTGAGTCTTCTCTCTTTTTGTTTTATGAGTCTGGCTAGGGGTTTGTCAATTTTGTTTAATCTTTCAAAGAACCAGCATTTGGCTTCCTTGATTTTTTTTGTATGGTTCTTTTATTTTCGATGTTGTTTATTTCTGCTCTAACTTTAGTGATTTCTGTGTTCTGGTTGCTTAGGGTTCCTTTGTTCCTCTTCCTCTAAGTTCTTGACGTGTGCAGTAAGGTCGTTCATTTGAGCTTCTTCTTGGTGTTTAATATGTGATTGTATGGCTATAAGTTTCCCTCTCAGTACTGCTTTAGCTGTGTCCCAAATATTTTGATAGGTTGTGTCTTTATTTTCATTAGTTTCCAGGAACATTTTAATTTCCTGCTTGAGTGAGTCTCTGATCTAGTGTTTCTTAAGGAATATGTTGTTTAGTTTCCAAATTCTGTGTCTTTTAATAATTGTCTGTTTGTTGGTAAATGTTAGTTTTACTCCACTGTGGTCTGAGAAGATACTTGGGATGATTTCAATGCTCTTGAATTTATTGATGCTGTCTTTTTTGGCCTAACATGTGGTCTATCCTTGAGTATGTGTTATGTGGATTTGAAAGAAGGTGTATTCCAGTTTTGGGGGGTGGAGGAGTCTGAAAATATCCAAGAGGTCTAGTCTGTCGATCTCTTCATTCAATTCTCTTGTATTTTTATTGGTTCTCTGCTTTATTGATCTGTCTAAGTGTGAGAGTGGGGTATTGAAGTCTCCCACTATTATTGTATTACTATTGATGTATTTTTGAAATTCTTTCAGTAGATGCTTAATGTATTTAGATGGTCCCTCGTTGGGTGCATAGATGTTAATAATTATTAATTCTTCTTGGCTGATTGATCCTTTAATCATCATGTAATGTCCTTGCCTTTCTTTTATTACTTTATTTAATTTAAAATCTATCGTGTCTGAGATGAGAATGGCTGTTCCTGCCCTTTTTTGTGGTCCATTAGCCTGTATGATAGTTTTCCATCCTTTCACTTTAAGTCTGTGTTTATCTTGTTGTGATAGATGGGATTCTTGCAAGCAGCATATGGTTGGGTTATGTTTTCTGATCCATCCCCCCACCCTGTGCCTTTTGATGGGTGAGTTTAAGCCATTGACGTTTATTGATATTATGGATTTAATGTATTGTAGTGCCATTGTTCAAAAAAAAAAAATAGTTTGCTCTGATATATTGCAAGTATTATAGTGATGTTCTTGTTTATAAGAGGTCTTATAGTACCTCTTTCAGGGCTGGCTTGGTGATGGTTGTCTCCTTTAACTGTTGTTTATCTAAGAAGGTTTTGATCCCTCCATCCAGTTTGAATGAAAGTCTAGCAGGATCTATTATCCTTGGTTGAAACTCTTTTTCATTCAGGGCTCGATAGACATCTTGCCACTCTTTCCTGGCTTTTAGAGTTTGAGTGGAGAAGTCTGCAGATAATCTTATGGGTTTTCCCTTGTATGTGACTTTTTGTTTCTCTCTTGCAGCCTTTAGGATCCTTTCTTTATCCTTACTTCTTCTTATTCTGACTATGATGTGTCTTGGTGTCTTCAGGTCTGGGTTGATTCTGTTTGGTACTCTCTGGGCCTCTTGAATCTTGATGTCCTTTCTGTTATTCAGTTCTGGGAAGTTTTCTTCTATTATTTCCTCTAGAATGTTTGCTTCCCCTTCCTCTCTTTCTTCCTCTGGCAGGCCAATTATACGAATGTTACTTCTTTTGAGATCATCCCATATGTCTCTGTTGTTGTTTTCAGTGTCTTTCAATCTCTTTTTAAGCTCTTTCACCTCTTTATTAGTTTTCTCTAACTCATCCTCTGTCTGACTAATTCTGTTTTCTGCTTCTGTTAGTCTGCTTTCCCTTGCCTCAACTTCTTTCTTCATTACAGCTATTTCAGTTTTCAGTTCTCTAATTGCCTCAAGATAATCAGTATTTTCCTTGGGGGTCTCACCTGTTGTTTCCCTAATACTGCCATTCCTTTCCTCCAATGTTGTTTTCATTTCTGTAATTAATAAGTTTATTATTGCTTGCATACTTTTCTTATCTATGGTTACTTCTGGCTGATTTGTAGTTTCTTCTGGGCTCTTGTCTTCATTCATTGGGGTAGCAGTTTTATTTGTTTTTAATCTACCCATTTTTTTCATTTATGTGTTTCTCTCTTTTTTTTTTAATGCTCTGTTGTTCCTCAGTTGTTGTGTCTTGAGTACAAGTAACACTGTACTAAATACCTTTATGACAATTGTACTCACCAACCTTCGGAATTACAGTAGCAACTGAAGTAAGTATTGAAGTAGTTTAATTGTTACCAGTTAGCCAAACAATTTCTCCAGTCCGTGAAAAAATAGTAACCAAATACCAGTGAAGAAATTGAAAAGAAAGAAAGGATAGTAAGAATAGACAGTTATGCAAATCTACTATCCACTGTATATTCTAGGGGTAACAAGAGGGAAAGGGAACTAGAGCAGAGATACACACATAGAGAGTCCACTCTGAGTAGATTTCTTCCCCAAAATAATTCACAAATTCAGAAAGGCAAAGAAGAAGGAAGAAGTGTATGACAAGATTAAAAAAATAAATAAATAAAAAATAGAGAGAGACAAGAGAGAGAAAAGGGAGAAGATAAGAAAAACAGTTGTAATTAAAGAACAGTGAAAGGAAGTTCCCAAATGTGTATCAGTGAATTCAAAAAAGCACCCTGTTTTGTGGTGTGGAGGATCCTGCTAGGAGCTGGTCCCCAGGGACTGCTTATGGGGGGGGGGTTCGGTAAGGAGGTATGCTTGAAAATTAAAAGGAAGAAAAAAAAATTTTTTTCCCCCTTTTTTCCCTACTCTAATTCTTAACCCAAATTAAGTTATAGTCACCTCCTTGGTGTCACCGCTAGGACCCCTTATTGGCTGGCCTGCTAAAGGCAGAAAATCCTACTGTTTCCAGGAGATGTGTTCGGAGCTCAGTGGCTAGCAGTTTCTCAGTCCGCCATCTTCCAGGAAACCCCCCCTCCAGACTTTTTTAAAGGATTTCTCGAAAATGAAAACTAGCTCCAAATCCTTTGATCCAATGAGAGCTATACTCAAGAAGTCTTTGGATCCGCCCTCAATGTCGTGGTGGTCCCCGGAGACTCCCAAGAGAAAGCCCCCGAGCTACAGTGCTCCCTCCCGGTCCTCTGCTGGCCGCCCAGCAGCGCTCTGCAACTGGCAGAGGAGCCGCCTTCCCGGGTGGAGGACAGTGCCCGGCGCACCCGCCTTGCCTGCTGCTGACTGGGAAGTCTGGAGCAGCTGCCCGCTAGTCCTTGCCACCTTTACTCTAATTCTTAACCCAAATTAAGTTATAGTCACCTCCTTGGTGTCACCACTAGGACCCCTTATTGACTGGCCTGCTAAAGGCAGAAAATCCCACCGTTTCCAGAAGATGTGATCAGAGCTCATGCCACTAGCAGCTTCTCAGTCCGCCATCTTCCGGGAACCCCCCACTAATTCACTTTGAATTTAGAGAATAGGAAAAAAAAAGGTCCAGAAAAGTCAGCATGCTTCAGAATATACAGCCAGCAAGTGCTAGATTAAGTTAGTCTGTGCCCTGTAACTGAACCAAATTCTCAAGCATTAAACCCCAGCGTCTCACTGTTCTGTTGTTCTTCCCTTGTTAGATTTATCAACCATTCTCAAATTGGCATTGTCTCTGGCTGAGCAGCCAGCCTATTCCTGACTTTAGTAGCAGCAGCCCTGCTATTTGAATGTCTCTTTATCTGCTTTAATATTCCACTTTCCACACATACTATCATCCTAATATTTGAAAACATACAAAGCACTCTTGTGAGTGGAAGGTGATGGTACAAGCTTACAAATTAGACATTGCATCTGAGTTTGACTTGGAAATGCAGCAAAGCCTCCAGGGAGCAGGCCCCAGCAACACCTGCTTGAATTTGATTCACTTTGTGAAATGTGAAATCACTCCCTTCACACCAACAACAAGGATATTCTTAATGTGTGGATTTTTTTTTTTAGCTTAGAGAGGGAATATATATGACTTGAAGTCGAAGTTGAATAGTAGTCATAGCACTGGATCACATTCCTTTTGATTGACCTCAAACTAGAGAAACCAACTGTTCCATAGGGTTAGGCCAGAATGGGGGATAGTCAGCACTTCCAGAAAGAAGTCAGGGACCCTGAGCCACTGAGCCAAAAACTCATGATAGGTCTTCTTACCTGCCAGCTCCCTCAGCTGTAAGATAGATGTGGGGTCTATTATTGCCTGAGATTTATCTATCAACAGAGGTGGGGCTGGTGGGGCTTGACTCATTTGAGATCACAAGTGCATCCGAGTGTTCAACTTTATGATGATTCTAATTTTATTATAGTTACCACAGTACTATTTTAGAAAACATTATTTCTCAAATTTACACAGAACAGACAAGTATTTTGCATAAAGATACTTATATATTTATATACATTTTAAAGACAGAAATCCTCTTCTATGTAGACAATACATATGCATATGACAGTTGATGTATTTATTGAATTATTTTTAAATAAGAGAAGTAGGGGAGTGCTCAGAACACTACTTTGACATTTATGTCTCTGTGTTTGCATTTATGTGGCACGGAGGACTGAACCCAGGGTCTCACATGCAGAAATCATGCACTCTAACAATGAGCAACCTCTTCTACCTCAATAGAGATATTCATAGAAATACTGTTCTATCAGAAAGCCTTGTACCAAGGTTACCAGCAACAAATAATGCTCTCTGCTTTATCTTTACTAAATTGCTACCCACTGAAAAAAACATATATATGAATAGTAAACATTAAATTTATTAATATATGAGTTTTACTTACAAATTCATTTTCTACATGTACTTAAAATATGGACATGCTTTTTGTTCAGTGATTAAGAATAATTTTATAAAGTGGAAGGAGACAATTATAATCCAGAAAAAAAAACCCTCCTGATTAATATGTGTACTGATACTCTTTTAAGTGATCAGATTGTATTTTTACTCTTATGTTTTTTAGACATTACCTCTTTTGATGCCAACTTCCCGATAGAAATAATGATGAAAGCAACATGCATGTTTGATGGAGCATACCATATACTGATGTGTTTGAGATCTAAAATCCTACATAACACAAACCAAAATCACATTGCCTTGGCACTTGCAGTAGGGGTTTACTAAAAAGGCAGTCAAAGAAAAATAGTCTGATAGAAAGGTCCATATTCAATCTCTTTAAGAAAAGAGATGAGATGTAGCTTTTTAGAACTTTAGATCTAAACCTTTACAATGGTCCTTTTTATCTAACAAAGGTGAGAAAAGATGAAAAGAGAAGGAACGGTAAAAGGTTAAGAGGCTGAGAGAGTCTTCACCTGGTAGAGCACACACTTTGGCATACTGTACTGGAGATCCCTGCCTCATGAGGGAGCACTATATCCAGTAACAGAGGATGCTCCATGAGTAATGGAGCGGTGCTATTCTGTCTCTCCTTCTCTAGCTATCTTTCCCTCTATCTAAAATTAAAAGGGAAAAAAAAAATCTGATGAAAGCACATATGAGAAGTAGGGCAGACAGAAAAGATAGAGAAAGTTAAATTGTCCTTTCAAATCTGAAAAGTAAGGGAAATTTCAGTTAAGGATCTACAGCTTTAAAAGTCCCCCTGAATGATAATCATACCCAGAGTGTATAGTTCACTGCAATTTGACCTGCTGGTACTTCCATCTTCACTCTTGTTGGTGTCACATGCCAGCATATGAGTCAGGATTCAATCAGAGAAGCAGAACTCCAGGTTACTAACATCTCTATAAGGAGTTTGCATTTTGTCATCTTTGGAACATTACATTCATAGCTTCGAGGTATAGAGGTAAAGGGACATGATGCTTCAATTTTCTCTCAAATGGTCAAAGTAGAGACTATGCTTAATAAAGCATATATGATAAATGCCAACAGTTTGTGGATCTAGATAAAGAGCATACATAAATTTCTTGTGCTATGGTACAATTATTTCAAAACAATGTTTTTAAAGATTGCTTACTCTTTTCTTGTTTTTAAATGTAGAATTAAAATTGGACTGTACTCAAAACTTTCATATGCATGTCTTTGAGTGACCTCCCAGGCCCATCTTTTTTTTTCCTTTTTTTTTTTTTTTTAATTTAAAGGGGTGGGGACAGAGAGAAAAAGGAGAAACACCACAGTCCCCTTCCACCATGCATGGAGCTTCTCTCTGAGCTGTCCCATGTTGTCATCCAAGATACTCATCTACTATAGCTAGGGCAGAACTCAGGTTCTCCAGCATGGTTAGGTACGCTCCACTGAATAAGCTATCACCTGATTCCTACTTCCACATTTTTATATCCTCACTTACTTCTATGACAGACAAAAGTGCACAAAGTACTACAAAGTAAAAACTAAGAAACTCAAAGGGGAGAAGTCTGGATAATGATTATCCCCCCTAGCCTCTATGTGCAAATTTGTCCATGTTAACCCCCAAACTACTGAATCAGAAAAGCCGTGGTATATTTTTCTGGTTTCATATGCAAATATATGTCATTTAATTTCCCAGAGCCCAATATGATGAAGAAAATAAAATTTTAACCTGAAGATAAATGGCTGTCACTACCCTTTAGAAATGAAAACAAGTAAACATCTCTTAAATGTAAGTTCACTTTTTTAAATTAAAAAAAAATGTTACACCTCATTGGGCATTGTGTTTCAAGTGATATGAAAAAATAAAAAAAGTCATCACTTGAAAAGGTTATTTCGCTAGTAATTCCAACTGAGCATTTTGTAGTTAAGGTTTACTGCAAGCAAGAAAAATTGTAGTGGGAAGAAAATTGCTCATTGCATGCAGGAGTTACAAAATACCTTTCAGTTAGCACATATATAACACACCCTCACCTATCATTATAGAATCTGGGCACTGCCAGAGATATCTAAATTTAACATGACAAACAACAGATGGAGGGAAACATCACCCTGCTTAGGTATGCCCGGTGTGAACCATGACTCATTAAGGGGAAAATTAAAGGTCATAAACGAATCACATAGAATCAGGCAGGGCTAAAAGAATCAAAGGAAAGGACTGGGTGGGTGGGTGGGAAGCTGGATGGATAGATTGATGCTTACTAAATCACCACTGTATGGCTAAAATGAAAGATGAAGTTTACAGGTTTAGAATTCTGATATCGTGCAGGGTGTGGATATTGGATGGAAAAAACTAAAATAAGTTATCTCCTTGAAAAAGTCTTACTGATTTTGGAAGCTAATCCTGGAATGGAAGACTAATGTGACCTCAGGTCAATAGAAAAGAAAAGTAAGAAATTGATTTATTGTAAATCTTTAATGGTAAATTTGCTCATTCAATAAAAAAAAAAAGGTGATATGGCTAGAAAAAGATCGGAGGCTTAGGACTGGGAGGTGGTGCGTGTGTTTGAGCACACAAGGACCTAGGTTTGATCCCCTGGCCCCCACCTGCAGAGGGGAAATCTTGGTGAGTGGTGATACAGCGTTGCAGGTGTTCCTCTGTCTTTCTGTCTCTCTCCATCTCTATCACTCCCTCAATCTTGATTTCTGGCTGTCTCTATCCAACAAATGAATAAAGATAATAAAGTTTTTTTTTAAAGAAAAAGATTGGACAGTTCACTTGGCACTTAACTTTTCCAACCAGTGTAAAGCCTTTGTGAAACCGTTCACTTTGTTTCGTTTCCATTTTACATTTTCTTGCTCTTGATGAAATAGTATTCTAGAACAATCCAAATATGTAGAAATACGGCAAGAAAGGATGGAGCAAGTACAGCAGTATCATAGTACCACTGAAGAAGGGTCTCTAACCTACTAGCATGTCAAGAAAACGTTCCAGGACTCAGATTTATCTTTATTGAGATAGTGTAAAGAAAGGGATGTGGATGATAAGGAAAGAGTCTTCTGTTTGGAGATCAAAGAAAATAAGCATTTGTAAAAATGAAAGAGTTTTATACATAGAATTTAGTCAATGAAGGTAGAAAAAAAGAAAGAATTAGATCTGGAGGAATATAATGGTTATAACACAAAGAACCAGATAAGCCTTATAACTAAGTGTGGGCTTTATTGAAGTGTCAATGCAGTAAGGTAGAAACAAAGACTAATATTTACTTAATATTACATAGTATATTTTTCATGTACTGACTCATTTAACATTTTAATAGTCCTGTAAGATTTTCAATTTTTTTAAAATTTTATTTATTTTATTTATTTATTCCCTTTTGTTGCCCTTGTTGTTTTTTTATTGTTGTAGTTATTATTGTTGTTGTCGTTGGATAAGACAGAGAGAAATGGAGAGAGGAGGGGAAGACAGAGAGGGGGAGAGAAAGATAGACACCTGCAGACCCGCTTCACCGCCTGTGAAGCGACTCCCCTGCAGGTGGGGAGCCGGGGCTCGAACTGGGATCTTCAAGCCGGTCCTTGTGCTCCATGTGCACTTAACCTGCTGTGCTACCACTCCTACACCGTAGAGTATTAATTTAAGGTCTGTAGACTAGAACAGAAACCCTATAGAAACTTAGTGGATTATTTCCTTAAAAAAAAAAAAGATGCCAGAGACTGAATATTAATGACAAAAGCAAAAAAAAATTTAATAAGACTACATTTATGGTTTTCCTGCTAAATTGGTATATACAATAAAGAGAAACAGGAAATGTTAAAGACTCCTGTGTATTAAACACAAAAATGAGGTGTTTTTTTTTTTTTTTTTCCTTCTTTTCTTCCTTCCTGGATTCCTGTCTTCCTCTCCTACCTTAAAAAAAATGTATTCTCTATACATTGAATTTATATTTATTGTACACAGGGGAAACTGAGTTTAGTTTTGGATGATGCCACTGGAATGGTTTGCATCAGAAAGGATTCAAAATCGCTGGCAGAATTATTTGAATATTGCAGTATATTCACAGTAATTTAATGCATGAAGATTAACAAGATCACCAAGAGAAAGCAGAGGAAAATATGGATTGGGCTGAAATCTTGATGGTCAATGGTACATTGTGAGAAACTAAAGTGAAATATAAAATTCCATCATCAGTTGCTATTTTATAAGAAATATTTTTTCAAGTCATTAGCTGCAAGTTGAAAAGACATAACTGTGCAAGCTCAGACTGACAAGGACTCAGAGAATATACAGGCTCCTGTGCTAAATATAAATATATATGGGCCCTGGATCTGATAAATGGGGTAAAAAAATCAATTGTATTTATATATTTTATTAAAGGACTGCAATCTATAAACAGCATAGTGCTCAAGAACTTCAATTTGCTCATTTATAAATATGGAAAAATAATATTACAGATCCACTGGGTTACTGGGCATTTAAAGACTAAAGTGATCACTTTGCACTTACTGTAATTATTATAAAAAACGAACTAATGAAAACTTAGTTTGTTTCACTTGAGAGTCAATTTCAAGTTGTGAATATTCATTTAGGATAAAGATTTTTTATCATATATAAGATATTTCTAAGAAAATATTTATCGATGATATTTGTTAAAGGAAATATACTGACATTATAATAAAACTCATGGTTATAAAATATTTATATTTAACTATAGAAAACATCATAATATAAGACAAATATGGACTTCCACAGAGGGTTGTTCTATATTTTCATACCAAAGACAATGGGACAGTGGTGGCATTGAACTCACAAACATGAGGTTCTGAGTTCAATCCCTGGAAGCACATGTACCAGAGTGCTGTCTGGCTCTTGATCTCTCTTTTTAAATTTTATATTTGTGGACTTTAAAATATTTTATTGCTGTTTTGTGAGGTTTCTTTTAATGTATGCTAACTTTCATACTATATATGCAGATATCTACAATTAATATGTTCTCTTCATAAAGTTGCACATGTGAAACACTTATTTTTTAAATTATTTTAATTATTTATTTGATAGAGACAAAGATTAATCCAGAGGGGAGGGGAGAGAGAGAGAGAGACACCTGAGCACTACTTCATTAATTGTGAAGCTTTCCCCTGAGGTGGGGGCCACCGCCTTGAACCCAGGTCCTTGTACATTATAACATATGAGCTAAAACAGGTGTGTCACTTCCTGGCCCAGTCTTTATCTCTCTGCCTGTCTTCTTCATGAATAAATAAATAAAATCATTTTTTAAAAAAGGCAATGGGACACAAAAATATCCTTGAATATAATTTATACAGAATAAATAAAAAATATCAGAAAAATTAAGAAATAAAATAGAAGTAAAATTTTAAAAAAATCAGAAGTTCAATAGTAACCTTAAATTGTAGACATACAGAAGAGATCCAAAAGACTAACAAACACATGAAAAATTGCTCCAAGTCACTGATTGTCAGAGAAATGCAAATAAAGACAACATTGAGATACCACCTCACCCCTGTGAAAATGGCATTCATCAAAAAGGGCAGCAGCAACAAATGCTGGAGAGGCTGTGGGGACAAAGGAACCCTTCTGCACTGCTGTTGAGAAGGTAAACTGGTCCAACCTCTGTGGAGAGCAGTCTGGAGGACTCTCACAAGGCTAGATATGGACCTTCCACATGACCCAGTAATTCCCCTCCTGGGTATATACCCCAAGAATTCCATAATGCCCAACCAAAAAGATATGTGTACATGTATGTTCATAGCAGCACAATTCATAATAACTAAAACCTGGAAGCAACCAGGTGCCCAACAACAGATGAGTGGCTGAGAAAGCTGTGGTATATATACACAATGGAATACTATGCAGCTATTAAGAACAATGAACCCAACTTATCTGACCCATCTTGAATGGAGCTAGAAGGAATTATGTTAAGCGAGTGAATTCAGAAAGATAAAGATGAGTATGGGATGATCCCACTCAAACAGAAGTTGAGAAAGAATAACAGAAAGGTAAACTGAAAGCAGGTTTTCACTGAATTTGGAGTAGGGAACCAAAGTGAAAACCCTGGGGTGAGGGTGAGGGTGAGGGTGAGGGTGGATGTTTGGCTTCAGGGGGTGGGGGCTAGGGAGGTGGGCTGGGACACAGTCTTTTGGTGGTGGAAATGTGTTTATGTACACTCCTATTAATTTGTAGTCATCTAAACCACTATTTAATTAATACAAGAGGTGAAAATTGATTATATGTCTCAAACTTATTAAAGCACAGACTGTCTTATTAATGCATAGGCTGAGTCTTTGATATATTGACTCTCTTAAAAGCCTAGACCAGGGAGAACAGAAACAACCTGTGGCACAGCTATATGCAAATAATATCAAAGGGCATAAATTATGGTGATGTTGTGTATGATACAGCAAATCCTAACAAAGTTATATTTCAAAGTTAACCCAATTTCCAAATAAGGTGATTATAGCAATAACTATTGTCTTCTTAACCCTAAGACAGCAGGAACATTGTGTTTCCTCTACAAAGCCTGTATTTCCCCAGTACTGGTACCTCTAGAGTGGGGCTCACTTTCCTGCATGTTTCTCTCAATTCATACCAAATGATATTGCATCTGCTGAACCCAACCTAATCAATGCAACAAGTACCACCTCAGCATGCTTCACTTCAGAGTGTGTCAGGAGATGTCAGGCATGTATATCAACCTTCAGCCTCATTACTCAGGTGAGACCTTTCCTTTCATAGTATTGTCTAATTCCATTTCAGGTGGTTCACTTCCTAACAAAATCCCAAAACCTAGATATAGACCAGGTCCTGTGAGATAGAGCATATATTCGCATGTATCCATAAATTACGGCAAAATAGGGTTGCATTGGATCGACCTTCTCGTGGTGCATCCCGTGAGTACCCATTCATTGGGGAAACTGACGATCCTTCCTAGCCGACTGAATCCACATATATCCCAGTCACTTTCAAAGCCAGCAACAAGCAGCTCCTGACAGCTTTCAACCTGACGCTGTTGACTGGCTACGGAAGAAGGGCAAACGCTAGAAGAAGAACGGCAAAATATATACCTGAAAGCAAAAGTACACAATAGTTTTCAGTGAGTCAGTATGAAGTTCATAATGAAATAGTGTCTACTTAGTCTTAGATAACCTCCTCACCTACTTCCTATTATACTTCTGTCACTCACTCCAAAGCTGACATCAGCAAAGCAAGGCCTGCAAAAGCTGAATGAGGGCAAGAGACTGGCATACTTTAAGGATGACTCTTAAGTCACTATCAGGCCACCCCATCAGCTGGGCCCTATTCAGGGAGTCCTGAGATTCCCAAACAGACATGATAGGCCTAGACCTGGAGTAAATCCCTCTCTACATTGTTAATAGTCATCTCTATCAGGAATAACAAAATGAACCCCTTTGTCACCCCCCATAGGACCTTGCCCTCATCTTGGATCAACAATGGTAGAGTATGTTCCATTCTCTGAAGGGAGGATAGACAACATACTCTATGCTACACCTGAGGAAGATGGGTCCTGAAATTGGGACAATTTGAAATGTTCCTCCTCATGACCACAGAATGTGAGGTCAGGTCTACAAGGGATGCAGAGTTCACATAGGCTCCTAAGCTGAATATAGACCCCAGACTACATCAAATCGATGGGGTTTACAGTCAACAATATTTATACACCTTTCCCATATTAGGGAGCTACTCTCCTCCCTGATCCAGCTTTCTATTCCTTTTATAGCCATGGCATCATCTCCCCAGACAATAACATGGATCTACCTGCATATCAGATTTCAGGCTCGGGAAAAAAAAAACAAAAACTAGTATATCCATAGGCCCTTTAGAATATATCTAAAAATGGAGGACCCTCCAACTCTTCATCTGCACTATTCCAGCCTTTAGGTTGATGATTGTTCAACAATTTGTTTGGCTTTGTTTATTAATTCTCTTTTCAGCCACCAGGTTTCAGATGCTAGCATGATGCTGACCAGACTTCCCTGGACTAACAACCCCACCAATGTGTCATGCATCTCCAGTTTTCCAGAGCCCCACTCCACTAAGGAAAGAGAGAGGCAGGCTGGGAGTATGGATAGACCTGTCAACTCCCATGTTCAGCGGGGAAGCAATTACAGAAGCCAGACCTTCCATCTTCTGCATCCCACAATGAACTTGGATCCATACTCCCAGAGGGTTAAAGAATACGAAAGCTATCAGGGGAGGGGATTTGATATGGAGTTCTGGTGGTGGGAATTGTGTGGAGTTGTACCCCTCTTATCCTATGTTTTTTTTTTCAATGTTTCCTTGTTATAAATAAATTTAAAAAATGAACAAAAAACAAAAAAATGTAAACATAACTCTCATCATCTCTATGCATAACAGATGGTTGGTATGAGGTCACATTTGTGAATAAATAACAGTGATACTTTCCTGTTTGTTTGGTTTTTTTTTTTTGCTTCCGGGGTTATTGCTGCTGCTCAGTGCCTGCACTAAGAATCCACTGCTCCTGGAGGCCATCTTCTTCCCATTATTGTTGCTGTGGTTGTTGTTGTTGCATAAGACAGAGAGAAATTGAGAGAGGATGGGAAGATAGAAGGGGAGAGAAAGACACCTGCAGACTTGCTTCACTGCTTGCTAAAGGACACCCCCCTTCAACTGTGGAGCCAGTAGCTAGAACTGGGATCTTTGCTGGAGTCCCAGCGCTTCTCACTACTGCTTTTAACCTGGTGCACCACTGCCCAACCCCCTGTGTGATACTACATATATATATATATATATATATATATGTATATATATGTATATGTATATATACATATATATATACATACATATATATGTATGTATATTTAATAATCACTAGAGTTGTTGTTGGGGTTTGATGGCTGCATGATGAATCCACCACATGTGATGGCCACCCCACTCCAACCCCCCACTTTTTTTTTGATAGGACAGAATCTGAGAAGTGAGGAAGGAATAGGGAGAGAGACAAATGCCTACAGTACTTGCTTCACCTACGTAAAACTTCTCTCCTGTAGAAGGGGAGTTGTGGCTCCAATCCTGGTGCTAGGGCATGATAACCGTGCACTGGAGAAGGTATGCCACTGCCTAGCCCCCTATCTTTTTCAAGGGTGACATTTTCCTATTCTTTCTTTAGATTCATATTTACATAGATTGAAATGTACATATTTTATATCTATAATTCAATAAGATTTGACAAATGTATACACTCATGTAAGGTAGACCTCTATTAAGATACAGAACACTTTCTTCATCTCAAAGGACTCCCTATGTCTTTGTAGCCTATGCCTTGACTAGTAATTTAGGAATAATTCTTATTCTATTTTTTTGTAAAATTGGACTGATTTTAATAGTATTAGAACTTCACATACTGAAATGCTCTAGTCTATATTCACTTTTATGTGGCACTTGTACAGATACCATATTTAAAAAATACTACTCTTCTGATGATGTGCATATAAGCCTTAGAGATATAAGTAAAGTTTTTATAAATATTCTTAAATATTTATTATGTGAATATACAATATTTGTTCTTGAATAACTACTTAAAAGTAGAATAGTGAGTCACAGAATTGGTATATGGTTTGCTTCATAATATGTGAGGGGAAAAATAGATTGAAACTTTTAAACTTTTTTTATGAATAGACCCCAGTATATATTCTTTCAATCTAAACACTTTAGGTTACAAATTGGTAACCTGATTGAATTTTAACAGTGGGCCTAAATTTTTAATTCACTTCTAATAGTGACTGTTTAATTGAAATATTAAATCACTTATAGTCTTAGATCAAGGGCATCAGAAGCAACTGGTTGTGTCATTATATACGATACAGCTACATGTAAATAGCCTTAAATGGAATAAATAATGGTAAGTTCTTGTAGGATATAACAAATCCTAAATATGGGAATTTCAAAGTAAACAAAATCCCTAATAAATTGGTTGCAATAATAATTATCTATTGCCTTATTAAACTCCAAGACATCAGGAACCCTCCCCATTCTCTATAAAACCTATATTTCTCCCAGTCCTGGAAACTCCAGAGTGTGGCTTGTCTTCCTGCATGCTTCATTTGATCCATACCATTTGATACTGCATCTGCTGAGCTGAGCCAAATCAATGCAACCAGCACCACCTTGACACATTTCACTTCCAACTGTGACCAGAGACACCAGGCGTGGAATAGAATGCCAACCCTTCAGCTCCAACACTCTGGTGACACCTTTTCTAACTCATAGGACTCCTCAATTCCGTATTGGGTGGTGCACCTCCTAACAAAGGTACTGATATAGATCAGATATAGGTATAGATATAGATCAGGGCCCTTGAGACTGAAAACATGTTCACATGTACCTATAAGTTAGGGGAAAATATACACCTTAAAGCAAAGTGCATAATATTTTGCAGTGACCCAAAACAGAAAACAAGTAGAAAGATCTACAAAAAAAAAAATAGACACCATAAAATGATACTTATATACCTTTTCCATATTTGGAAGCTACTCTCTTCGCTGATACAGCTTTCTAGCCATATTTCCAACTCTAACACCATATCCTCAGAAAATACCTTTGGTCCACCTGCATGTTAGCTGTTGTGCTTGGGCAGAAATTAGTAAAGTTCTGGGCCCCTTAGATGTACCTACTAGCCTTTTTCCAAAATGGAAATCCCAAAACTCATCTGCTATATTCTTTCCTTTAGGTTTCTGACTGTTAAACAATTTCTTCTGCTTTATATTTTAATGCTTTTTCAGCCACCAAGTTGTAGATGCTACCATGATGCCAACCTGACTTGCCCAGACAGAGGACTTCACCAATGTATCCTAAATACCCACATCTCCAGAGCCCTGCCCCACTAGGGAAGATAGAAACAGGCTGGGAATATGGACCAACCTATCAATGTCCATGTTCAGTGGAGAAGCAATTACAGAAGCCAGACCTTGCACCTTCTGCACCCCATAATGACCCTGGATCGATACTCTCAGAGGGATAAAGAATAGGGAAGCTTTCAAAGGAGGGGTTGGGTTATGAAACTCTGGTGGTGAGAATTGAGTTGAATTGTACCCATCTTATCCTATGGTCTAGCCAGTATTTTTTATTTTATAAATAAAAAAGTGTCAAACTATTTTCAAAGCAGATATACAAATTTGTAATACTTCCAGAAATCTTTGAGAATATCTGTTGTTGTGCCTTCTTCTGAACATGTAGTAGTTAGCTGATTAGTTTACTAGCTTGCTTACTTACGTAAGTCATTCTAGGGCATAGTAGAGCTGTGGCATTAATTTTCTTTTACATGACATGATGTATCCATATTGCATTTGTCATTGTTTGTATTTTTATTATTGATGGAATACTTCCTCATCTTTTTCTGTGTTATGTATATGGAATGATTACTAATTGCTTATACATATTCTTTCATTCAATAGTGATAACATAGGTACATGATAAGTCTCATTAACTTTGTGGAGATGGGAACTATAAAACTTTACTCAATGACAATATTTTCTTCAAGGATACACATCTTAGGGCTGCAAAATATCACTGCAATTTATGTTCCGACTTTCATACCTGAGGCACTAGAAGTCCCAGGTTCTATTGCTGGCACCACCATAAGTCAGAGTTGAACAATGCTTTGAAAATAAACAGAAATTAAAAACTAAAGAGTCTGAATTTGAGTCACCTTATTACCAAAATATACTTGTTTTAACAATTGTTTATTAGTTTGTTTAACAAATTGCTTATTGCCTTTATCTACTGCTGGTGCCTATAGTCAGTATTGTATAACAAAATTTTATGGATGCTTGCTATGTATAAGATGTTAAGTGATTAAATTTCATTTCTAAAGATAGTTTTGAAATGTTGCTATATCTCTTTCACTCTGGCTACATTAATTCTCTTTGTAGACAGATTTTGTATCACAATGTCTTCTCACATTCTGAGTTAGACAGTGCAACCTTCATTATTCATTTCTAAGACTTAGCTTATAGATAACATGAAATATGTATAGGTATTTTGCACAAGTCAGCCATGGCTCTGTATAAATAGATGTATCAAAATATAGCCTCCCACCCAGATAGATGTAAAATGTATACATGACATGCTATAGCATCCCATTTGCCCTAAGGCTTCTCATTCATACAATGTTCATATCTGGTGTCAAAAATAAATCATGGCTTAATCCAAAATAACTTTAAAACATTTATATAATATTGATAATAAATATGAAAAGATGTAGCATCCGTGAGCTATCATCACTGGAAGTCAGCACATAATTTGTTCAACTAAATCATCAGATACTGACAATATCTGCTAGCTTCCTTTCATTAATTTAGCAAACATTTATTGATTGGATAATTTGTGTGAAACACTTTGACTTATACAGGGGAAAGTGGTGATAAAAAAATAAATGTGGTCCCTACCACTCCTTAAATAACTTGTTTCTGCAAGTGCTATCTGTAAATCTCTGACAGATTCTAGCAGGTAAATGATGGTGGTGTTATTGCTACAAAAAAATCACTTTTTAAATATCTCTTCATCAGTTCCAGGATTAGAATTAATGACATATATTGGAAAAATCTTTGTTTTATAAAACACAAATCTGGATCTTAAGTGCAAGTAACCTGTCCAACGATATGCTCGTGACATATCATGACAGTACTGGTATATATGTCCAGTCATCATACTCCTTTCTTCTTAACTATTGTGTTTCACAACCACAGTAAATAATGTATAATATGTTAGCAGATGAACGAGATAGCTCACACTGTAGGGCACCTGTATTGCCAGTGTGTAACCTATGTGTGAGTCTCTGATAGACCATATGGGATTACTATAGCACTTGGGGAAACTCTTCCTATCTTTCTCTACCTGAAAAATTTGCCTGCATTGATGAAGCCTTGACAACAAGAAAAAGAATAACAGTAACACACACACGTACACACACCAATATACATTGGATTTAAGAAGGAAACTGAATTTTTAAAAAACATTTCTGTAACAATTTGTACTTTAAATCTCTATAATGATGTCCTCTCCACGGAATCTTGCCCCCCTCCCCACCTCATACTCTTTTTCTTCTTTCCTTTGGTTTAAAAATATACATAAGCTTTTCACTGTATGAAAGAGTCAAATCCAACCTCTGTCAGATGGCCTCTTAGGAGTTTCAGAAACTGAATCCTCACTAGCTGAATTAATTACATGCTAGTCTTTCTTTGTTTCCCTCAGTCTTGTGTCATAGTGGCTTTCTACTACGTCCTGTCCAGATAGGAGTCAGAGCTCATTACTTTCCAATCCACAGCTGTTCTTTCTGCCTGGTTTGAGTACTGGAGAGAAATGGCAGATATTTTTGTGGGGAAGGTAAGTTAACATATCTTTTGGGGAGACATGAAATTGTAATCATTAGACAATGACTTTGTTCAATAAAAATCAATGTAAAAAATGAGTGTTTCCTCTTCACCTGGCTGTCAGTTCAAAAGTTCCTTCCTATTAAGTTTTTGTGATTGTCCTGTGACCACCTCTTCACTCCACTCATTAATTATTCATCACCTAAAACATTATTTGGCTGACATTTTTATGTTGCTATCTAGAATTATCACATATTTATTTGCTTCTAGTTTATTCTCTGTCTCCTCATCTTGTTCACACAAGCTTCATGGGAATAAAAACACTGTTTTTCTTATTCATAACTGTAATCCCAGTTCTAATGTTTGGTACATAAAATGCTTAATCAGTATTCTTTGATTAAAGGGATGGGTATATGGGTGGATAAACAACTGACGATACTAACTGTGCCACAGCGTTTTTTTCCTGCCCTATCCTGTGAAGAGCTTTTCATTGTCCCTTGAAATATAGCAGGTAAAAATTCTGCAAGTAAAGATAGAACACAAGTTACAACCCACAAACTGATCAAACCAAAGGGAACCCCTGATATTAGTAGGAACTGGGCTATTTCAAAAAGGTTTGGTTTTCTGGTGTTTGAGTTAAAACATAGCTCCACATGTATTTATACATATTCACTCAAAATGTTGGCTCTCAATTTTCAGCTGACATTTGAACTCATAAACAATATGAAATTTTACAAGTTTTTTTTTAATGAGGATACCACATAATAAAGATGTCTATGCTTATCTCTATACAGGTTTCATCACTGCTTACTTAATGTGATTCAGACAAATGAACAAAGCATCACCAAATAAGAGAGTCAATCAAGAAATATGTGTCATACTAAGCTCACTGAACAGGGTCCAAGAAAACAAAACAAAGAACCTACTATATGAACAAAGAGACCAGCTTCCAAAAGAGCAAGAGAGAAATTACCAAGGAGAAAAGAGAGCATATGTTCACACATATCCATAAACAAGTGCAAAATATATACCTGAAAGCAGAAATACACTAGAGTTTGCAGTGAGTACCCACCAACACTTCCTCTCCACTATTCCAAGCTTTGGGTCCATGATCGCTCAACAATTTGTTTGGCGTTGTGAGTGAACACTCTTTTCAGTCACCAGGTTCCAAATGCCATCAGGATGCCAGCCAGGCTTCCCTGAACTGAAGACCCCACCAATGTGTCCTGGAGCTCAGCTTCCCCAGAGACCCACCCTAATAGGGAAAGAGAGAGGCAGACTGGGAGTATTGACCGACCAGTCAACGTCCATGTTCAGCGGGGAAGCAATTACAGAAGCCAGACCTTCCACCTTCTACAACCCAAGACCCTGGGTCCATGCTCCCAGAGGGATAGAGAATGGGAAAGCTATCAGGGGAGGGGATGGGATATGGAGATTGGGTGGTGGGAATTGGGTAGAGTTGTACCCCTTCTACCCTATGGTTTTGTTAATTTATCCTTTCTTAAATAAAAAATAAATTTAAAAAAACTAAATGTAAATGCTATTTACCATGTTTTTTTATTGTTGTTGTGGTTTGCTTTTTTGGTTTTTCTTCTTTTTAAAAAATCTTAAGGTCAGTATGGCTAAAAAATTTACCGTAGTTCTGTAGTTAGTTTTCCTTATGACTGTATAATCCCAGTTCTTTGGTCCAATCAGAATTCCTTAGGATATAGAATGAATCTGCTATCTAAATTTATTTCAGGCAATGAAATTCGAATAGTTTAATAAGTAAAATATGTAAGACACATTACCTCTTTGACATTTCTCAGTAGTCCTATACTTATTTATTTTTTGTCTTTTCTATAACAGACTGACAATATATTGTAAATATAATGCAGAGAAGTCTCAGTAGCCATCACCTTGTTTTTTAAATGGTGGGGTTTTACTTAATAGTAATGCATTATATTGACTGGCATAATAAAAATAACTAAACGTTCTTCTTTTTTTATTTTTATTTTTTATTTTTTTATTTTTTATTTAAGAAAGGATTAATTAACAAAACCATAAGGTAGGAGGGGTACAATTTCAAACAATTCCCACCACCCAATCTCCATAGCACACCCCCTCCCCTGATAGCTTTCCCATTCTCTATCCCTCTGGGAGCATGGACCCAGGGTCATTGTGGATTGCAGAAGGTAGAAGGTCAAGGTAGAAGGTCTGGCTTCTGTAATTGCTTCCCCGCTGAACATGGGCATTGACTGGTCAGTCAATACTCCCAGTCTTCCTCTCTCTTTCCCTAGTAGGGTGAGTCACTGGGGAAGCAGAGCTCTAGGACACATTGGTGGGGTCTTCAGTCTAGGGAAGCCTGGCCGGCATCCTGATGACATCTGGAACCTGGTGACTGAAAAGAGAGTTAACATACGAAGCCAAACAAATTGTTGAGCAATCATGGACATAAAGCTTGGAATAGTGGAGAGGAAGTGTTAGGGGGGTACTCGCTGCAAACTCTAGTGTACTTCTGCTTTCAGGTATATATTTTGCAGTAATTTACGGATACGTGTGAACATATGCTCTCTCTCACAGAAAATGGTGTATGTCTAGGTGGTGGGACTTTGTTAGAAAGTGAACCACCTGAGATGGAATAAGAGTATACTATGAAAGGAAGGGTCTCACCCGAGTAATGAAGCTGAAGGGTTGTCATTCCACACTTGAAGTCTCTGGACACAGTCTAAAGTGAAGTATGTTGAGGTGGTAATCGTTGTGTTGGTTAGGTTGTGATCAGCAGATGCAATATTATTTAATATGGATTGGGAGAGGCATATGGGAAATTGGGCGCTATCCAATGGTTCCAGGACTGGGGGAAGTAGAGGCTCTATAGTGGAGATGTGAGGTTCCTGCTGTCTTAGGGTTCCAAAAGACAATCGATAGTTAATGTTATCATCACAATATTTGGTAATTGGGTTAACTTTGAAAAGTCCTTTTGTTAGGGTTTGCTGTACAGTACCCAGTATCTTGGATATAGCTGTGCTATTGGTTGCTTCTGATCTACTTGGTCTAGGCTTTTGAGAGAGTCTGCATATCAATACACAGTCTATATATTAAAAAGATTCAGTTTGTGTTTTGAAAAACTTTGAGACATACAATTAATTTTCTCCCTCTCGTATTAGTTAACTAGTGATTTATATGACTACATTTTACTAGGAGTGTACATAAACACCATTCCCACCACCAAAAGACTGTGACCCAGCCCTTCCACCCACTCCCACCCCCCACTGGCCCAGGAAGCTGCAAGTCTACCCCTCACCACAGGGTTTTTATTTTGGTGCCCTACTTACAATTTGGTCAGGTCCTGCTTTTAGTTTCCTTTCAGATCTTCTTACTCAACTTCTGTTGATGAGTAGGATCATCCCATACTCATCTTTATCTTTCTTACTTAGCTCACTTAACATAATTCCTTCTAGCTCTGTCCAAGATGGATCAAAGAAGGTGGGTTCATTGTCCTTGATAGCTGCATAGTATTCCATTGTGTATATATACCACAGCTTTCTCAGCCACTCATCTGTTGTTGGGCACCTGGGTTGCTTCCAGGTTTTAGCTATTATGAATTGTGCTGCTATGAACATAGGAGTACACACCTCTTTTTGGTTGGGTGTTATGGAGTCCTTGGGGTATAACCCCAGGAGAGGAATTACTGGGTCATATGGAAGGTCCATGTCTAGCCTTCTGAGAGTTTTCCAGACTGCTCTCCACAGAGGTTGGAACAATTTACTTTCCCACCAACAATGTAAAAGCATTCCTCTGTCCCCACAACCTCTCCAGCATTTGTTGCTGCTGTCCTTTTCGATGTATGCCATTCTTATAGGAGTGAGGTGGTATCTTAGTGTTGTCTTAATTTGCATTTCTCTGACAGTCAGTGACCTAGAGCAGTTTTTCCTATGTTTGTTAGCCTTTTGGATCTCCTCTGTAGTGAATGTTTTGTTCATATCCTCTGCCCATTTTTGGATGGGGTCATTTGCTTTTTTGGTGCTAAGTTTGCTGAGGTCTTTATATATTTTGGTGATTAGTTTCTTGTCTGATGTATGGCATGTGAATATCTTCTCCCATTCTGTGAGGGGTCTCTTTGTTTAATAGTTTCTTTGGATGTGCAGAAGCTTTTCAATTTGATGTAGTCCCATTGGTTTGTTTCTGCTTTAGTCCTCCTTGCAATTGGGTTTGATTCATCAAAGATGTCCTTGAGGTATAGGTGGGAAACTGTTTTACCAATGTTTTCCTCTAAGTATTTGTTTGTTTCTGGTCTGACATCTAGGTCTTTGATCTATTTGGAGTTGATTTTTGTTTCTGGTGAGATAAAGTGGTTCAATGTCATTCTTCTGCATGTTACAACCCAGTTTTCACAGCACAATTTATTGAAGAGAGCCTCCTTTTTCCATTTAATCTTTGGGCCCCCTTATCAAAGATTAGATGCCCATAGGTTTGGGGATTTATTTCTGGGCTTTCAAATCTCTTCCACTGCTCTGTGTGCCTATTTTTGTTCCAGTACCATGCTGTTTTGATAATTATGGCTTTATAATATAGTTTAAGGTCTGTGAGTGTGATGCCTCCATTTCTGTTTCTTTTCCTTGAGATGGTTTTGGCAATTCTAGGTGTTTTCAGGTTCCAGATAAATGATTGTAGTGTTTGTTCTATTCTCTTAAAGAAGCTTGGTGGAACTTTGATGGGTATTGCATTAAATTTGTATATGGCTCTGGGGAGAATATTCATTTTGGTCATATTTATTCTTCCAATCCATGAGCATATGATATCTTTCCATTTCTTGGTATCAGTTTCTATTTCCTTGAGTAGTGACTCATAGTTTTCAGTATATAAGTCTCTCAATTCTTTGGTCAACTTTATTCCTAGGTATTTGATTGATTTTGCTGAAACAGTAAATGGGAGTGATTTCTGGATGTCTTCTTCAGATTTAGTGTTTGCTTAAAGAAATGCCACTGATTTTTGTACATTGATTTTGTAGCCTGATATCTTGCTATATTGCCTAATAAATTCCAGTAGTTTTCTGCTGGATTCTTTAGGTTTTTCTATGTATACTATCCTATCATCTGCAAATAGTGAGAGCTTGACTTCTTCCCTTCCAATCTGTATTCCTTTGATTTCTTTCTCTTGCCTGATTGTTATGGCAAGAACTTCCAATACTATGTTGAAGAGTAACGGTGACAGTGGACAGCCCTGTCTAGTCCCTGATCTGAGGGGGTATGCTTTCAGCTTCTGTCCATTGAGTATGATGTTGGCTGTATGTTTGCTATATATAGACTCCACTATCTTGAGGAATTTCCCATCTATTCCCATTTTTTGTAGAGTTTTGAGCATGAATGGGTGTTGGATTTTGCCAAAGGCTTTCTCTGCATCTATTGAGATAATCATGTGGTTTTTGGCTTTGCTATTATTGATGTGGTGAATGACATTGATTGACTTACGGATGTTGAATCAGCCTTGCATTCCTGGGATGAATCTCACTTGGTCGTGATGAACAATCTTTTTGATATGTTTCTGTATCCGGTTGGCCAAGATCTTGTTTAATATTTTGGCATCTATGTTCATCAGAGATATTGGTCTGTAGTTTTCCTTTTTTGTTCTGTCCCTATCAGCTTTTGGTATCAGGGTGATGTTGGCTTCATAGAAGGTGGAATGGAGTATTCCTGTTTCTTCAATCTTATGGAATAGCTTAAGAAGTATGGGTACGAACTGTTTCCTGAAAGTTTTGTAGAATTCATTTGTGAAGCCATCTGTTCCAGGACTTTTGTTGTTGGGGAGGTTTTTAATAATGGTTTCAATTTCTTTGTCTGTGATTGGTTATTTAGATTTTGTAGTTCTTCTTGGTTCAGTTTTGGAAGTGCATAGGTTTCTAGAAATTGTTCCATTTCTTCCAGATTCTCTAGCTTGGTGGCGTATAGTTCTTTATAGAAGTTTCACAGGTTTCTCTGGATTTCTGTGGTCAATTGTGATATCTCCTCCATCGTTTACAATTCTATTAATTTGAGTCTTCTCTCTTTTTTGTTTTATGAGTCTGGCTAGGGGTTTGTCAATTTTGTTTAATCTTTCAATGAACCAACATTTGGCTTCATTGATTTTTTTGTATGGTTCTTTTATTTTCGATGTTGTTTATTTCTGCTCTAACTTTAGTGATTTCTGTCCTTTTGGTTGCTTTAGGGTTCATTTGTTCCTCTTCCTCTAAGTCCTTGAGGTGTGCAGTAAGGTCGTTCATTTGAGCTTCTTCTTGGTGCTTAATATGTGATTGTATGGCTATAAGTTTCCCTCTTAGTACTGCTTTAGCTGTGTCCCAAATATTTTGATAGGTTGTGTCTTCATTTTCATTAGTTTCCAGGAACATTTGAATTTCCTGCTTGAGTGAATCTCTGACCCAGTGTTTCTTAAGGAATATGTTGTTTAGTTTCCAAATTCTGTGACTTTTAATAATTGTCTGTTTGTTGGTAAATGTTAGTTTTACTCCACTGTGGTCTGAGAAGATACTTGGGATGATTTCAGTGTTCTTGAATTTATTGATGCTGTCTTTGTGGACTAACATGTGTTCTATCCTTGAGTATGTGTTATGTGGATTTGAAAAGAAGGTGTATTCCAGTTTTTTGGGGTGAAGGACTCTGAAAATGTCCAAGAGGTCTAGTCTGTCAATCTCTTCATTCAATTCTCTTGTATCTTTGTTGGTTCTCTGCTTTGTTGATCTGTCTAAGTGTGAGAGTGGGGTATTGAAGTCTCCCACTATTATTGTATTACTATTGATGTATTTTTGAAATTCTTTCAGTAAGTGCTTGATGTATTTAGATGGTCCCTCATTGGGTGCATAGATGTTAATAATTTTTAATTCTTCTTGGCTGATTGATCCTCTAATCATTATTTAATGTCCTTGCCTATCTTTTATTACCTTATTTAGTTTAAAATCTATTGTATCTGAGAATGGCTGTTCCTGCCCTTTTTTGTGGTCCGTTAGCCTGTATGATAGTTTTCCATCCTTTCACTTTAAGTCTGTGTATATCTTGTTGTGACAGATGGGATTCTTGCAAGCAGCACATGGTTGGATTATGTTTTCTGATCTATTCCCCTACTCTGTGCCTTTGGATGGGTGATTTTAAGCCATTGACATTTATTGATATTATGGATTTAATGTATTGTAGTGCCATTGTTTAAAAAAATATTTTTGTTTGCTCTAATATATTGCCATTATTATAGTGATGTTCTTGTTTATAAGAGATCTTTTAGAACCTCTTTCAGGGCCGGCTTGGTGATGGTTGCCTCCTTTAACTGTTGTTTGTCTAAGAAGGTTTTTATCCCTCCACCTAGTTTGAATGAAAGTCTAGCAGGATATATTATCCTTGGTTGAAACCCTTTTTCATTAAGGGCTCCATAGATATCTTGCCATTCACTTCTGGCTTTTAGAGTTTGAGTGAAGAAGTCTGCAGATAATCTTATGGGTTTTCCCTTGTATGTGACTTTTTGTTTCTCTCTTGCAGCCTTTAGGATCCTTTCTTTATCCTAACTTCTTCTCATTGTGACTATGCTGTGTCTTGATGTCTTCAGGTCTGGGTTGATTCTGTTTGATACTCTCTGGGCCTCTTGAATCTTGATGTCCTTTCTGTTATTCAGTTCTGGCAAGTTTTCTTCTATTATTTCCTCTAGAATGTTTGCTTCCCCTTCCTCTCCTTCTTCCTCAGGCAGGCCAATTATGCGAATGTTACTTCTTTTGAGTTCATCCCATATGTCTCTGTTGTTGTTTTCAGTGTCTCTCAATCTCTTTTTAAGCTCTTTCACCTCTTTCTTAGTTTTCTCTAACTCATCCTCTGTCTGACTAATTCTGTTTTCTGCTTCTGTTAGTCTGCTTTCCCTTGCCTCAGCTTCTTTCTTCATTACAGCTATTTCAGCTTTCAGTTCTCTAACTGCCTCAAGATAATCAGTATTTTCTTTTGGTGTCTCACCTGTTGTTTCCCTAATACTGCCATTCCTTTCCTCCAATGTTGTTTTCATTTCTGTGATTAATAAGTTTATTATTGCTTGCATACTTTTCTTATCTATGGTTACTTCTGGCTGATTTGTAGTTTCTTCTGGGCTCTTGTCTTCATTCATTGGAGTAGCAGTTTTATTTGTTTCTGATCTACCCATTTTTTGATTTTTGTGTTTTTTTTTATGCTCTATTGTTCCTCAGTTGTTGTGTCTTGAGTACAAGCAACACTGTACTAAATACCTTTATGACAATTGCACTCACCAACCTCAGGAATTACACTAGTAACTGTAGCAATTATTGAAGCAGTTTAATCACTACCAGTTAGCCAAACAATTTCTCCAGTGCATGAAAAAATAGTAACCAAATCGCAGTGAAGAAGAAAGAGAAAAGAAAGAAGGGACAGCAAGAATAGACAGTTATGCGAAACTAGTATCAACTGTATATTCTAGGGGTAATGAGAGGGGAAAGGGAACTAGAGCAGATATACACATTTAGAGAGTCCACTCTGAGTCAGATTTCTTCCCCAAAATAATTCACAAATTCAGAAATGCAAAGAAGAGGAAGGAAGAAGTGTATGACAAGATAAAAAAAATTAAAAAAAGAAAAAAGAGACAAGAGAGAGAAAAGAGAAAAGATAAGAAAAATAGCTGTAATTAAAGAGCAGTGAAAGGAAAGTTTTTTTGATTACTTTATTTTTAATTTAATTTAATTTAATTTTTTAAACTAACTAGGAGGAGGAGGGAGGGGAGAGTCTATAGAGAAGGTAGGAGTAACAAGACAAGTTCCTCCCACAATAGATAAGATGCCCACTACCCTAGCAATGAAAGATATACTAAGAGTTAATTATGATCAACCTAAAGGGGGGGGAAGATATATGCCTTTATATAATATTAATAGTAAAATATAGCAGGGTAAAAAAAAAACCCTGTCCCAGATGACCTCAAACCTTGTGTTCAGAGGCAGGAACCGGCGTAAGGATCCCGGTTCGAGCCTCCGGCTCCCCACCTGCAGGGGAGTCACTTCACAGGCGGTGAAGCAGGTCTGCAGGTGTCTGTCTTTCTCTCCCCTTCTCTGTCTTCCCCTCCTCTGTCCATTTCTCTCTGTCCTATCCAACAACGAATTGCGTCAACAAGGACAATAATAATAACCACAACTACAACAAGCTACAACAAGGGCAACAAAAGGGGGGAAAAATGGCCTCCAGGAGCAGTGGATTCATGGTGCAGGCACCGAGCCCAGCAATAACCCTGGAGGAGGAAAAAAAAAAAAAAAAAAGGAGAGAAAAAAAAAAACCTCATGACTATATAAGGATAGCTGAAATAGACAGTTATGCAAATCTACTATCCACTGTATATTCTAGGGGTAGCTAAAGGAGGAAGGGAAGTTGAGCAGAGATACTCCCAGTGAGAGTCCAACTCTGAGTCAGAATTCTTCCCCCAAATAATTCCCAAATGTGTATCAGTGAATTCAAAAAAGCAAACTGTTTGGTGGTGTGGGGGATGGGGCCTGTGGCTTTGGAAGCTGTAGGATTAAGGAAGAAAGGATGAAAAGAATGAGAAAAAGAAAAAAAAAGAAAGAGAGAAAAAAGAAAAAGATAATAAAAAGAACAGTCATAAAAGAGTGGTGAAAGGAAAAAGTTTATTTATTTATTTATTTATTTTTAATTATTTAATTATCTATGTGGGGTGAGTAGGGGGTTTTGGCTACTTAGAAAGAAAAAAAGGCCAGAGATTTCGTAAGGGTATAGACTTAGAATGAATGATACTCCCTGGTGGGACAGGAAAGAAAGAGGCTCAGCAGGGGAGCCTGCTAGGAGCTGGTCCCCAGGGACTGGTTATGGGGCATTGGGGAGGGGGAGGAGGTGTGCTTAATATTTTAAAAGAAAGAAAAAAATTTTTCCTTTTTCTACTCTTTTTTAACCCAAATTAAGTTGTAGTCACCTCCTTGGTGTCACTGCTATGACCCCTTATTGACTGGCCTACTAAAGGCAGAAAATCCTACCGTTTCCAGAAGATGTGGTCAGAGCTCAAGCCACTAGCAGCTTCTCAGTCCTCCATATTCCAGGAACCCTAACTAAACTTTCTTGTAATATAACTAAAATATGCATACTAGGTATCTACAAAATGGAGGACCTGCCCCCAAATCTTCATCTGCACTATTCCAGCCTTTAGGTTCATGATTGGTCAACAGTTTGTTTGGCTTTATATGTTAACTCTTTTTTCAACCACCAGGTTTCAGATGCTAGCATGATGCTGACCAGACTTCCCTGGACTGACAACCCCATAAACGTGTAATGGAGCTCCCCTTTCCCAGAGCCCCACCCTAATGTGGAAAGAGAGAGGCAGGCTGAGAGTATGGATCCACCAGTCAACACCCATATTCAATGGGAAAGCAATTACAGAAGCCAGATCTTCAACCTTTGGCATCCCACAATGACCTTGGGCTGGGTCCATACTCCCAGAATGTTAAAGAATAGGAAAAATATCAGGGAAAGGCATTGGATATGGAGAGCTGGTTGTGGGAATTGTGTGGAGTTGTACCCCTCGTATCCTATGGTTTGTTTAGTCAATGTTTCCTTTTTACAAATAATAAATAAATAAATAAATAAATAAATAAATATAACTAAACTTTCATAGTTGGAAAAAGGACTAGAAAGCTGGATCAGGGAAGAAAGTAGCTCTAAAATATGGGAAAATATATAAATGCTGTTAATTGGAAACCCCATCAATTTGATCTGGCACCCATATTCAGCACAAGAGTATAACCTTTGCTTCCCTGTAGGTTTGAGCTCGAATTCTAGGGTCCCGGCTAGACTATGACACTCTCTCACCAGACAATAACTTGGGTCCATTTGCATACTAGATGTTAGGCTCAGGCAAAAATTATTAAAGTCATGGGCCCCTTGGAATATACCTCAAATGTACCTACCAGCTATTTCTAAAACAGAGACACCAAATCTTCATCTGCAATACTCTTGCCCTTACGTTCATGATTAGTCAACAATGTGTTCTGCTTTATATCTTGACTCTTTTTCAGCCACTAGGTTCCAGATGCTACCAAGATGCCAGCTGGACTTCCCTGGGCAGATGACCCCACTAATGTTTTCTGGAGTCCCACCTCCCCAAACCTCTGCCCCTCTAGGGAAAGAAAGAGACAGGCTGGGATTATAGATCCATCTGCCAATGCCCATGTTCAGAGGGGAAGCAATTACAGAAGTCAGACCTCCAACTTTCTACACCCCATAATGTCCATACCCCCAGAGGAATAAAGAATAGGAAAACTATCAATGGAGGGGATTGGATGTGGAGTTCTGGTGGTAGAATTGTGTGGAATCGTACCCCTCTTATCCTATGGTCTTGTCAATATTTTCATTTTATAAATAAATAAAAAATAACTAAACTGCAGTTCTTATTCAGATTTCAACCGCTTTTTTATATACTCTGTATAGTTTTCCTAAGGTTACTATAACAATGAGCAACATTCATTGTTTAATAACGGAAATGTATTTTTGACTCTTCTGAATTGGAAGTTCTATATGAAGATGTCAACAGGACCTTATTCCTTCTAAAGTGATTAAGAAATCTTTGACTTTTCTGATCTTTTGTCTTCAATCTTTGCTGTTCCATAGTTTTCTGCTGTGTGATTCCAATATCTGCTTCAGTTATCACACAGCATTTTCCTAATTGTTGCTATGTGTAAATTTCTACCTTATATGAACATTTATATTGACTTAGTAACAACAGTCTTACTCAGGATCATTGGGGAAACAGAATAATTTGCTAAAACTTATTAGAACTCAATGTCTTAAAAGAAATCTGTGACCTAATAAAATTCCTTCTGCTGACAACAGGTATTTCTGCCATTTGGTTCTAGGAATTAAAGGCACAGAAAAAAACTTTAGCTAGTGCCTAGAATATCTCTATGAAACAAAGAATTAGATGTTATCAACTTACCAGTTGCATCTCCAATGGAAGATAGTCTTTACAATTTCCTGCTCCAAAGAGATCAATATCTTTGACCAGCTGTTAACTTTCTCTTTGTGAGAAAATACAATCCTATGAATCAATATGAATATAATTTGCAAACAGAATTTACATCATTTGCCTTTAACTCTCTCACTCCTTAGTAAACCCTTTTTTTTATCTCCTTTAATTTTCACCTTAGTCGTCCTTGATATTCAATTTAAACCTCATCTCCTCTAATGAACTAATTTATTTTTTAAAATATTTTATTGGGGAGATTAATAGTTTATAGTCAACAATAAAATAGAATTTCTTGATATTTCTCCATGATCTCCTATAGCAAGACTCAAAATACACAATTTGACATCATTTTGCATATTGTTTTGTCTTCTGTATAAATAGTATTTTCACAATTTATGTTTTAAATTTTCCCAATATTGGAATTCTAAGACATCTTTTTTCAGAGATTTTTCATGAAACAATACTAGGAACATTAATAATTATTTTCAAAATACAGTCATAATATAAAGCAGCTTTCTCAGAGAACAGTAAATTCCCTCAAGTCAGAAATTTAGTATGTTTAAAATGTTTTCTTATGCAGAATTTAGAATTAGAATAATAGTTTCTCTTCTGTGCTAGACCTATTATATTCTCTATTATCTCCTCTGTATACTTGCAATAAAACTACATTATAAAAATATTGCATAGAATAAAGTATAATTAAGTATAAGAAGAAAATAAAATAGTACGCGGTAATGTTATTTACTACAAGGTTTTGCATATACTTCAAGTTATATATATTTTTTCAAACCACAATGGGAATAAATTAGACATTATTTTATAATTGGATTTTTCACTTAATATTTCACGAAAACTTAGCCATATTATAAATGCATTAAACATATTGGAATATTTATTTAAAAATAACTGGAGGGCATTCTATTTTATGGAAGGGATATGTTTTTTATCATTGTTGTGTTCATTATTATTGTTGTTATTGATGTCGTTGTTGTTGGATAGCACAGAGAGAAATCCAGAATGGAAGGGGAGACAGATAGGGGGAAAGAAAGATAGACACCTGCAGACATGCTTCAGGTGGGGAGTCGGGATCTCAAACCGGGATCCTTGCCAGGTCTTTGCGCTTCGCGCCATGTGCAATTAACCTGCAGAGCTCCTGCCCAATCATACCCCTTGATATGGTTTTTGATGGACATTAAATTATTTGTTCATTTAAAAAATAATAGACTTATAAGTTACTTGATTTATGGAAAGCACTAAGTGCCAGTGATACGGTCTGAAAAAAACAGGTGTAAAACCCCCTTCACGCCAGATATAGATGTTTTAGTAAGGAAGTATTTCCGGGTCTTTTTAAAATTTACTTTTGCCACCAGGGTTGTGCTTAGGGCTCACAGCCTACACTAAGAGTCCACGGCTCCAGATAGGCATATTTTCCCATTTCTCTTTCTATATTTATTTGATAAGAAAGAAAGAAATTGAGAGGGATGTGGGAGACAGAGATAAAGTGAGAAGGAGAGAGAGAGAGAGCTGCAGACCTGCATCACCACTCATGAAGCTTTCCCCCGCAGATTGGGAATGCAGGCTCAAATCTGGTCAAATCTGGGTCCCTACACAAGGGAGAGGAGACAATGCTAGCATCTCATGACTAGAAGTCAGGTATGCTGCTAAATATCCTTTATTATATAAGGTAACATTCAAAAGAAAACTAAAATCTGGTCTAAAATGCCAATGGTGTCATGGTCCAGAGAGAGAACAGTGGATAATATGTTAGACTAACAAACATGACGGTCTGAATTTTTTTTTTATAATGGTAATAATGTCTTTTTTTTCCATTTTTTTAAATTGGGGAATTAATGTTTTACATTCAACAGTAAATACAATAGTTTGTACATGCTTAACATTCCCCAGTTTCCCATATAACAATAAAACCCCCACTAGGTCCTCTGAATCCTTCTTGGACCTGTATTCTCCCCACCCACCCAACCCCACCCAGAGTCTTTTACTTTGGTGCTATACGACAATTCCATTTCAGTTTCTACTTCTGTTTTCTTTTCTGTTCTTGTTTTTCAACTTTGGCCTGAGAGTGAGATCATCCATATTCATCCTTCTGTTTCTGACTTACTTCACTCAACATGATTTTTTCAAGGTCCATCCAAGGTTGGCTAAAAACTGTGAAGTCACCATTTTTTACAGCTGAGTAGTATTCCATTGTGTGTATATATATATATATATATATATATATATATATATATATATATATATATATATATACCACAACTTACTCAGCCGCTCATCTGTTGTTGGACACCTGGGTTGCTTCCAGGTTTTGGCTATTACAAATTGTGCTGCCAAGAACATATGTGTGTTGCTATGCTTCACATTGGTTTGGTCTCGCTCTCACCTGCCAGGAAATTTGGTTTGGTCCTTGCTAGTTTTTGCACTACTCCCTTCTCCCCGCCCCCTACCCTATGTACTTCCTGAGTTCCTGTGGCAGCTGCCGGAGGAGAAGGATGCAGGACAGATTTGTGTGGTGATTAGTTTAGCAGTCCCTCTCTGCCACCGGAGGAGAAAGACAGAGAGAACATGTTTGCCCGCTTGTGAATAACGATTAAACTGCATTCTCAGCTCAGCCGTGTGTCTCTGGTTGTCTCTGTTACCCACCCGTGAAGCCAGCCCAGGTTAAAACAACATATGGTGCCCACATGGGATCTGACATGCACATCTCTCAGATAAGTGAATACAATTTGGCTACCTATGCACTATGGTCTTCTCTTCTGCTTGTGAAGAGATCTCCAAAGGCCTCTGCCCTTTCTTCACGAGACTGTTCCACTGTTTCTGGCACATTTATCTCTGGACCACTCTGTGGTTTCCGCCCAATGCCAGCCCACAGGAGCCCAACGCCAGCCTGCATGAGCTGGCTTTCTGCCAAGTGGCACGGGGTATTGGGCATGGGCTCCCCCCACGCTGCTTGAACTGCAGCCCATCCTGGCCACCACCCCGGGGCACCTCGGCCTGTGCCTTCTGCATGGCTGACCCACCCTCCCTCCTGCTATGAAGTCTGGACAGATCCTGGAACACCTGGAGACCACAGGCTCCCTGTTGAAACTGGGCCCCCTGGCTGAGATCCCCAACTCGGCTCTGAAGTCAGAAAAGCTAGAATACACAGAGATTCCTGCAGAGATCACTACCTACAATTCCTGGAGCTGAAGTTGTGCAAGAAGCCAACACTAGACAACACACTCCCCAAACGGCTAAGACAGTATAGATCTAAACTCCTGTTTAAAATGACATGTCATCATAACAAAAGTTTTTCTCCTTGTGTGTTAAAGACCATGTTTACGTGTGTGTTTAAAGTTTGGTAAACATTAACTTTAACGTTAAAAATGTAACTTTAAGGCTATATTCTTACCAGACAGAGTTAAATGAAAAAGGTTTTCAACATAGTTCTCATAAAGATAAAATTAACTTACATTTAAAGTCTAAGTTAAAAAATTAGTTAAAAATCAATATATTTTAACTAAGTTAGTCTAAAAAAAAAAACCTGCGCACACCTAGGGTGTGTCTCCATCTTCAGTGGGTGTAACAAAAGGTTAAATAGACTTGTTGATATGTAAAACCCTCAAATCCTTCTCAATTAGAAATGGTAGATTGCACAATGGTTATGCTAATGATTCTTGTGCCTTAGGTTTTTTTTTTTTTCCCCATGGTTCTTCTGTTTCCCTTTCCACATTTTATTGTTTAAACTTTAAACAACCTTAAAATCATACTAAAAAAGACTTCCAATTGTAATAGAGTTATCAGTTGTGGTAAACTTCTAACCTGCTACAAGTTTTGTTTCATAAGTAAGTGAATTGCAGCTGTTAAGTTCTCTACAGAAAAGCAGAATTCCAACAGCTGACCTTCCTCATACAGTGTTCCACCCCCTGGCATTCTTCAGGGGACATCTGCTTTGGATTGACACTTCTATCGTACTCACCGGTACACCTCTTGGACACTTTACACAACTCTACAGCAGCTTCCCTTTATGCTGCTGGGTTTCTCAAAGACTGACTGTAGCCAGCTGCCTTGGGACTCTAGGCCATACCCCCCCCCCCATGCTAGGTAATGCTCACAGGAGGGAAAAAATGCCATTGAGGCAAAAGCCCACAGAGGCAGCAAAGGTTCTTTAGCTGATAAAGCTTTGCCCCCAGAGGCAAAAAAGGTCCCCTTCAGGCCTTCCCTTGGCAGCACATTGGTTCTTGTTGCTCACTTACATGTTCCTCCATGTTTGTGACAGTTTCTTTTTTGAAAATGTCTGTACGATATAGGTTTCTTTTCACCCCACACTCCTGATACTGTGGTCATTTAGTTAAAAAGAAAAGGGGGAATTGTTGCTATGCTTCACATTGGTTTGGTCTCGCTCTTCCCCGCCAGGAGATTTGGTTTGGCCCTTGCTAGTTTTCGTGCTCTGTCTTCTCCCCGCCCCCTACCCTATGTACTTCTTGAGTTTCTGCGGCAGCCACAGGAGGAGAAGGATGCAGGACAGATCTGTGTGGTGATTAGTTTAGGAGTCCCTCTCTGCCATCGGAGGAGAAAGACAGAGAGCACATGTTTCCCCACTCATGAATAAAGATTAAACTACATTCTCAGCTCAGCCGTGTGTCTCTGGTTGTCTGTTACCCACCCGTGAAGCCAGCCCAGGTTAAAACAACATATGTTTACACAGATCTTTTTGGATGGATATGTTGGGTTCCTTAGGATATATCCCCAGGAGAGGAATTGCAGGATCATAGGTAGGTCCATTTCTAGCCTTCTGAGAGTTCTCTGAATTTGATTCTGGTCATAACATTTTCCAAACCAGTGAGTCTTATGCTTTTGCACTTATAATATCTTAAGCATATTAACTGGTAGAGTTCAGGATTTGCATGCATGAGGCTCCTGGTCTGATCCCCAGAACTATATACACTGGAGTAGTGCCCTAGTTTCTCTCTTTCTGTCTCTCTCTTCCTCCCTTTCTCCCTCCCTCTGCACCTCCCTCCCTAATTCCCTCCTTCTCTCTCTCTCATGTGTAACCCTTTCTAACTACATGGCAGGAAATAAATAGTTGTTTTTTTAAATATTAATAATAAGTCAGTTTAGTTACTTTACTAACTCTGTCCCCAATACTGCTTTCTCAACCCTTTGAAGTTTAAGGATTGCCAATTAACAACTTGATCTTTTCTCTTTTTTTCCCTCTTTTTTTTGTTCTTATTCTTATTCTTTTTCATTTTATTTTATTTTAGCATTATTATTATTATTATTATTATTATTATTATTTTAGGGACTGATCCTGGGACTCTAGAGTCTCAGGTGTAAAATCTTTCTTGCTTAACTTATGCTATTTCCTCCACCAACAACATATTTTCTAAAAGAAAACAATAATGGTAGATAAGGACCTAAGCTGAGGGAAGGAATTATATACATAAGCCTATCATGGAGAAGATAAATTATATCAACATGTCAACAACTGTATTATAAAATGTTATTTCTAAATAAAATGATTTGAAGAGAAAAAAGGAGCATAATGAATAGTAGAACTTAAGTCACCAAACAATAGATAATGAGCAGTGAATGAGCAGAGTCATGTAAGAGTTATCCAGTTATCTTAGTAGTCTTCATTGGAGTCATAGTTCATTGCCTGACCTCTGATGCTGGTGTGCAGACTTTTGCTTGGAGGTTATGATGTACTAAACATACTTTTATTATAGAAAAATTAACTTGAATCCCTTTTCTCTTCATTTTTGTAACATTTTGGTAAAAACAATCCTTCAAAAATAAGTAAATATTGATGCAAATGCAAAGGAATCCATTATTTAAATTTCCTCTTTTATGAATAGAAGTAATACCTTTCAAATATATGTTGCAAATATATTTATCTTAATTCAGCAAAGCATGGAAATGTATAAAGGACATGGTGAAAAATATGCAGGTGACCATCTAATTGAATATATATTTTATGAACACAGATTTCTTACCAGGAGTATACATTTTATATAGACAACTGTACCCAAATTTCACTCACTCAAAAAATCCCTTCAGGGTTAGGTAGAAAGAAAAATATTAATACAATACAAACAAATTTTTATTTCAAATCTCTCAATTTATCTTTGGAAAATTAATCACTTTTTAGGTCTTGCTGTTACAAGTGAGATCTTCTTAAATCAATTTTACTAAATTTTAAATATTGTTATAAACTATTTAGAGGTATGTGAACTATTAAAAAGTATTTCTATCTAAAGAAAACTTCATAAAATTGAATAATAAACTACATGTGGTTTGGGAGGTTTGTATTATGGTTTTCCTTATGTTAAAAGAAACACATTTTGAACAATAAATTGTTCCACTTAATTATGGGTTTACATACATAGACTTTATAAAATTAGATGTGGAGAATACATTTCCACATCACTTTGTACGATATGATTATTATGATGGTGTTCTAGTATGCAATATACTTTTTATTTAAGCCAAAAAATACAGTGGAAACCTCTAATAGTCACCTTTACTAACTCTAGTTTTCTATTTTCAAGAAATGTTTCAGCATTTACTTAGTACATTTTATAACAAGTGAAACAAGACATATTTATTTTCCAAAACTGAATATGTTCTTCAATATTTGCACTTGATAGGTTTATTTTTTCAAATTTATTTATTTATAAAAAGGAAGCACTGACAAAGCCATAGGATAAGAGGGGTATAACTCCCCACAATTCCGGCCATCAGAACTCCGTATCCCATACCCTCTCTTGATAGCTTTCCTATTCTTTAACCCCCTGGGAGTATGGACCCATGGTCATTGTGGGATGTAAGCATGATGGATTTATATTCTCTAGACACATTTTTCCCAAACATGCAAGAAATAGGAAAGATGAAATTAATATTTCAACTTTATTTTGCTTATACTAGACAAAGTCAAATGACTTAGTAATGGTGATTAGTGTAGAGAATGGGGGTACAAAGTTCTTTGTTTTTGTAAGTGATAAATTAATATTCTTTTGATTATTATTCTTTTGGGGTTCAGTGCTAACACTGAATTCACCATTCCTGGCAACCATTTTTTCCTTTATTTATTTATTGTTCATTTTATTAGATAGGACAGAGAAAAATTGAAAGAGGAGGAGGAGCTCGAGAGGAAGAGAAAGAAAGATACTTGCAGACCTGCTTAAATGTTCATGAAGCAGACCCTCTGTGGTTGGGGAGCAGGAGCTCTATCCTGGGTCCTTCAACTTGGTAATATATGCGTTTGCCCAGAGGCACCACGGCCCATTCCCCTTAATTGGTCTTTCTAATAAAGATGGGATTGGTTTATATCATATCTCAAAGGTTGTTTTTGTCTCTTTTTTTTCTTTTTAATTATGTCCTACATATGAATGAGATCACCTGGCACTTGTATTACCCCTTCCACTCATTGCATTTAGGCTTAAGTCCTCTATTTTTGTTTTTTATTATTTATTCCCTTTTGTTGCCCATGTTGTTTTACTATTGTAGTTATTATTGTTGTCATGGCAAACGCTAGAAGAAGAAGAATTGTTGTCATTGTTGTTGGATATCACAGAGAGAAATGGAGAGAGGAAGGTAAGACAGAGAGGGGAAGAGAAAGTGCAGGTGGGGAGCCGGGGACTTGAACCAGAATCCTTAACTTGGTCCTTGAGCTTTGTGCCACCTGCGCTTAACCCACTGTGCTACCACCAAACTCCCAAGTGCTCCAATTTTAAGTATTGACATTAACAATGCTTGGAAATTCTACATTGGATCAAAAGAAAATCAAATAGAGGAAAAGTGTTATTGGAGAAGAAAAGCTAAGGGAACTTTATCCATGCATGGAATGGGATGTCAAATATGTAAGAGAGGCAGAGAAAGGGTAAGAAACCACAGCAACAAAGCTTTCTTTGGAGTCAAACTTGAACCTAGGTCAGACACATGGCAAAGTAAAGCATTATCCAATCGAGCTATTTTGCTCACCCATTTAGTGATTTTTATACCCAGTAAGAATGTTTTCTTCATTGAGAGACATTGTAAGGTTTTCTCTGCATTAATACTTGAGCTAGATATCTATCTATCTATCTATCTATCTATCTAACATCTATCTATCTATGTATCTATCTTTTCTATCACCCTACAATTACTTGTGTCGAGCAGGAAAAAATGTGATATGCACAGTATGATTCATTGTCAATCATCTAACATTTAGTGATATGTTTTTGGCATTCCAAACCAGTGAGTTATATCTTATGCTTGAAGCCTTTACTGGATGGATCTCATCAATGCCTTTCATATAGGGTTGTCTTAGTACTGGGTAAAGATTCAGGGCTTTTATATAATTCAAGATAGTGCTAATGATATTAAAAAATAATAATAGGTGGCCAGGCGGTTATGCAGTGGGTTAGGTGCACATGGGGCAAAGCATAAGGACCTGCATAAGGATCTGAGTCAGAGCCCCTAGTTCCCCACCTGCAGGGGCATCATTTCACAAGCAATGAAGCTGGTCTGCAGGTATCTTTCTCTCCCCCTCTCTGCCTTCTCTTCCTCTCTCAACTTCTCTCTGTCCTATGCATCAATAAGAACAACAACAATAATAATAATAATAACAACAATCAACAACAAAGGCAACCAAGGGGAAAACGTGAAATACAGGAGCAGTGGATTCATGGTGCAGGTACCAAGCCCCAGCAAGAACCCTGGAGACAGAAAAATAATAATAAAAACTAATGACTTCAGATTATTATTTTTTAAATTTTTTATGTTTTATTTATTTATTTATTATTGTATACAGACAGAGAGAAATTGAGAGGATGAGAGAGAGAGAGAGAGACACCAGCAGCTCTGCTTCACCACTCATGAAGCTTCCCCCTGCAGGTAGGGACCAGGGGCTTGAACCTGGATCCTTGTGCACTAAATTATTAGTTTTTAATTCCATTATTTTCTAACTAAATTTCTAAATAAACATTTCACTTATTGATAGTTAGTATGTGTTCTAATTTGAAAATGAAGTTTATGTTGACCTACATATTGTCGAGTAAGTCTATTTACTAATAATTAGATTTAACTGGTTTTAAAATTTGGATGTTTTTCTGACATCAAACATTTCAAGCTGTATATATTTTACTACTTAAAAGGCCTTCTAAGAGTACAGATAAAAAGTATGTTCCATTAACTTGTCAGGAATTTCTGTAAGAAAACATTTAAAATTCCAATTGCTGAATTTGAAAACAAATTTTTCAAGAATAGTAAAATTCTGTATTTTATATTCTGATTTCTGTGGTACACATGATATTAGCTTGTTTTTATATCATAGATTGATTACATGTCTCTTGGTTGTCTTTTAATCAGCATCATCATTAAATACCACTCAATATGGATCCCAAAACAGAAGCATAAAAAGTAAAATTAGACAAGTGGGACTACATCATAAATGAAGGCCGGAATATGGTGATGTCATGTATGATACAGCAAATACTAACAATGGGGTTTTCAAAGTTAACCCACTTGCCAAGTAATCTGATTATAGCAATGACAATCTATTGGCTTCTTAAACCTTAAGACAGCAGGAATCTCCCGCTTACTCTATAAAGGCCGTATTTCCCCCAGTCCTGGAACCTCTAGGGTGGGCCTCAGTTTCCTGAATGTTTCTTTCCATTCATACCAAATGATACTGCATCTGCTGATCCCAACCTACTCAATGCAACAAGTACCACCTCAATAAGCTTCACTTCAGACTGTTCTAGAGATTTCAGGTATGAAATATCAACCCTTCAGACTCATTACTGGGGTGATACCTTTCCTTTCATAGGATTCTCTAATTCCATTTTAGTTTTGACATTTTTCTCCAAAGACTACTCAAGAATTTAGAATAAAAGTTCCCTGACCCTTGATGATTTTTTAAAAAAATCACTCCAGTATTTGCAAATTAAGTACAGTGGGGTAAATTCTAAGTACATTAATGGCTGTAAAATAGGTGAAGTAGAGTAATTTGAGAAATGTTAATGCAAGAGTTTTCATATTACTAATCTCTCATTTTATGTTGCCATTTTTAACTGCTTTGGCCAGCCATTTTAATTTAAAAGACTGCATGAGTCAAATACTCTCAGAAGGTTATGGGCAAGAGTGTTGTGATTTGTTGACATGATCTCTCTAGAAAAGAAAATCACTGTAAAAAGTGTTCTCAAAACCAGATGTGTCAGCTCCATACACACTCCATTTTATTCACAATAAATATAAATATTGATACAAGCTATCTTTATATTCAATATGTAAGGTCCATATCTGCAATGAATCCCTGTGTGTAGTTTTAGTAATTTGCAAGCAGAAAATATCTAGTTATCCCGTCACCTCATTCATGTGTTAAAATCCTTGGGGTTATAATGGGCATCTTTGGATGAGATACCTTCTGCATCTGGCTGTCTTTGTTGTCTGCATGCTGGAAGATAAGGGCTTTGGCAATGAGAGAGGGCTTGTACAGGGGAGTCCACAGGTTCTCACTCATGTCTGGCAGCATTTGAACATTCAGTGTCATTATACAAGTTATCATCAATCAGCAGGCAGCTGCTTTTAGGACTTCCAGTAGGCAAGGCAAACATTTGTGCTTGTGGCTTCCTCCCCAAGCATGCTGGAATTAGGGTCTATCAGACAAGAGAACTAAACACACAATCACTACCCGTTGCTCTGGACCACTTGAACAGCTGTTCCAGCCTGGTGTCAGGATGCTCACCTGGCAACCCTGTTGGAGCTCAGAGGAAGATGTGCAGATTAGAGTCTGTGTGCTCAACACAAAGGGCATTCTGTGAAAGAACCATAGGGGAGCCTGGAGGGAGAGGCAAAGAGCTGAGGATAAATCTAACAAAACATTCTTAATAAAACAGACCAGATGATGTAGACACAAAAGTGTACAAGATTAGCCAAAAATAAAATGCTAAGTAAAGAAAAAAAAAAAAAAGGTTTGGATCTCTATTGACTGTGAGACTAGCTAAAGGTGTTAAAAAAAGAGGGGAAAGTATTCTGGGTCCATAACTGATTAATAAGACATAATAATAGTATATAAATGTACCATGTGGGATACTTTTATTGGGCAGGCAAGACAAAGCTATAGCAATAAAGATAAGCATAAAAAGTGCCAGGAGTCCAGCGGTAGTGCAACCGGTTAAGCACAGCTGGCAAAAAGTGCAAGGACCGGTGTAAGGACCAGCGTAAGGATCCTGGTTCGAACCCCCAGCTCCCCACCTGCAGGGGGTTTGCTTCACAAGCTCACAAGCGGTGAATCAGGTCTGCAGGTGTCTAGCTTTCTCTCCCCCTCTCTGTCTTCCCCTCCTCTCTCCATTTATCTCTGTCCTATCTAACAACAATGACATCAATAACAATAGTAATAACCACAACAATAAAACAAGGACAATGAAAATAAATAAATATATATATTTTAAAAAGTACCTACTAAAAAAGCTGAATTTCAGCACTGATGGCAGAGAAACTGGCACATCTGCTTTCTAAAAAAAGTGGATTTCATAGTATGGAAAGATAGGGAACAGGGTATGCTAAGTGATTTACCATAAACCATACCTTTAGGTAGACAAATGTCACCTATAGTTTAAGGTTTACCTGCTGGGAAATTGTGCAGATGCAGTCACATCTGCCATGTTGCCCCCTCAGGCTATTACCAGTTCTCGTGAGAGTTAGGACATTCTCTGAGCACCTTTTCTACCAAGCTGTTGGTTGTGACATAGAGGAGAGAGAGAGGAGATCCAGGGCTGAGAGGGAACACAATTCTTTATTCTTGTGGGCACCTCACAGTTGGGTGAGAGCTCAGTGGTTATGGCCACATGGAGCTAGCCAAAATGGCCGCCTTCCGCTAAGCACCACACCCTCCTTTCACAGAGGTGAAAAGTGGGCAAGAGAATGAGGGGCAGAAGAAGAAGGGCTTTATAGGGCAAAAACTGAGAGTGAGGAGCTGGGACAGGATTGGTTGGGAAAGACACTCCGAGAATGTCCCAACTCTCGCGGGAACTAGCAATAGCCTGAGGGGACAACATGGCAGATGTGACTGCATCTGCACAATTTCCCAGCATCTATCTTAAACTAAATGAACAGAAAAAATCCTGGGGTTTAGGGTGAATGTGTTCAAGTATTCTAAGAAACATTAGTTTCAGAATCAGAATTCCACAAATGCTAAAAATTAAAGTCCTGGATCCTTCAGTACAAAAAGTATTTTTATATTGTGAAATGGCATACCAGAATCTGCATTTTAAAAAATATTTTATTTATTTATTTATTTATAAGAGGGATAAGAGGAGAGAGAAAGAACCAGACGTCATTCTGGTACATGTGCTGCCAGGAACTGAATTCAGGACCTCATGCATAAGAGTCCAACACTTTATCCACTGTACTACCTCCTGGACCAGGAATCTGCACTTTAAGCAGACATTAAGACATTTAATATTGACTCACAGTGCTCATTTTGAGACACACAGCTTTAATGGTGGGAGTGACAGAGGAAATTTAGCTTAAATTTTCTTTCAGTCTTGCCACTTCTGTAAGACATTTTATAACCTCACTGAAATTAAATTAAACAAAAAAGTCTGTGTATTTATGTGTCTACTTTATTTTTTGCCTTCAAGGTTATTTCTGGGTCTTGGTGTCTGCATTATGAGTCAACTGCTCCTGGAGGCCATTTTTCCCATTTTGTTCCCCTTGTTGTAGTTGTTATTGTTATTGTTGTTATAGTTATTGTTGTTGTTGGATAGGACAGAGAGAAATCAAAAGTGGAGGGGAACACAGAGAAGAGAGAAATATAGACATCTGCAAACCTGCTTCATCACTTGTGAAGCAACTCCCTCCTTACGCTTACACTTATGCCAGCCCTTGCAATTTGTGTCATGTGTGCTTAACCCGCTACACTACCTGCCCAGCCCCCTATGTGTCTACATTTTTAAGAACATTATTTTCTTGAGGGAAAAGGTCTATAAATTCCATTACATTCACCCTTCCCGCTTAAGTTAATAATCTCCAAAGATATTTTTGATTTTGTCATTGGTCTTAAGATCAGTTATTCAATTTCTCCATCTCCAATCTATTGATGGACTGCTATTTTATTTTATTTTTATGGTTTCCACAAAACATGCAAGTATCCATGTTTTCCAACCCTTGATATCAAGCTACCTTATAAGATACATCACAGTCCATTATGAATAGTTCTTTAAGTGGACTTTCTCGGTGGATGTTTGAGACAGATGAAGATAGAGACAATGCCATTGAATTGGTCTATATATCTTGCCTAATCACCAGGTAATGTCTCTGAGTCACAGAGCTCAATTCATAATTTTAATAATGGGTTGGATGAATATGTATTTGAGGCTGGACAAAAGAAAGAGCAAGTGAGGAATTAAAAGAGGAGATTAATTAGTGTTTCTTCTAGTCTGAAGCTAATAATTAAGAATAATTCAGTCTTAAAGACTCTCCAAAATAAAGCAATTTTAGCTACCAAGATAAGGTCCTTATACTCATGGATACACATCTAGAATCTTGGCACCTGTAATTCTTTTGTTACATAGTTCACTTTTCTAAGATATCAGGGAAAACAAACGTTTGCCATAAGGTATGATTGCATCAACAAATTTCACCAAACTCAACAAGAGAGGTTTGTTTTTACATTTCATTTCAAGAGAAACAGCTAGATCTTAAGCTCCCAGCCCTGATTGCTGTCAAGCAGACACCTCCCTGGCTTGAGGAATGACTGCTAGTCACTTTCTCCCATGCTTCCTGAAGCCAGCAATCCATGCTCCTTGCCACAAGGCCTGCCTAGATTTTCCTCAAAACACATTTATTTTTCAGCTGTGGAAGAAATTTACTTCTCTTCAAATAGAGAGCTGTTTCTAGCCAGAGGCTTTTAGGGGGTGAACAAGAGTTATAAACAACTTTTCATCCCCTTCTACCTGTAATCCAGCATTTTCAGTCACTGGATCTCCGCATTTGAAGACTTCAGCTTGGCAGAAGTAGCAACTTCTAAACCATGTTTACAGTCATCAAATAATGAGGCTGTTTGTGAGGCTGACAGAATATATTTTATTGACACAGCTTCTGTTTTGTGCCACATCTCTAGAAACTAAGAAAAATAAAAGACTCCATCTAGGAGCTGTTCGAGACTCCTTGTAAGAAGACAGCTGTTAGGGAGCCGGCTATAGTACAGCAGGTTAAGTGCACATGGCACAAAGCACAAGGACTGGCTTACAGAGCACGGTTAGAGCCCCGGCTCCCCACCTGTAGGGTGGTCGCTTCACAAGCGGTGAAGCAGGTCTATAGGTGTCTTTCTCTCCCCCTCTGTCTTCCCCTCCTCTCTCCATTTCTCTCTGTCCTATCCAACAACAATGACATCAGTAACTACAACAAAAATAAAAAAACAACAAAGACAACAAAAGGGAATAAATAAATAAAAAAAAATATATATATATATATATAAAAGAAGATAGCTGTTCTTGCTGTTCTTCTCAATGTTGGGAGACAAATGGCTTTAATTGTTGCTCTGTGCATCACAAATACTTCTACTGGAAGGCTATAGTGGTGGTAGAATTCTGAGCAGAACATTGTTCTTCGTAGAAAAAAAAGTTAAAAGGCTTTCAACCAAGAATACTGTATCCTGCTAGACTGTCATTCAGACTAGATGGAGGCATAAAAAACTTCTCAGACAAGCAACAGTTGAAGGAATCAACTATCACCAATCCTGCCCTTAAAGAAGATCTGAAAGGTCTCCTATAAACAGTCAGACCACCATAAATAGACCATATATCAGAATACTCTAAAAGTCTACAAGAATGGTGTTAAAATATCTTCAATCTTTGATATCAATAAATGTCAATGGCCTGAATTCACCTATTAAAAGACATAGAGTAGGAAGATGGATCAGAAACCCAAACAATATGCTGTGTACAGGAAACCCATGTAACTCCACAAGACAAATACAGACTCAAAGTAAAAGGATGGAAAACTATCATCCAGGCTAGTGACCTACATAAAAGGGCAGGAACAGTTAGTCTCATATCTGACATGAAAGACTTTCAAATAGATAAGATTTAAAAATATAGAAATGGACACTACTTAATGTTCAGAGGATAAGTCAGTCAAGAGGACTTAAGAATTATTAACATCTATGCACCCAATGAGAAGCTATCTAAATACATCAAACGTCTACTGAAAGAGTTACAGCAATATATTAACAACACAGTCATAATAGGGGACTTCAATACCCCACTCTGTCAACTGGACAGATCATCCAGGCAGAAAATCAATAAAAATATGAGGGAGCTAAATGAGGAGATACATAAACTAGAACTATTGGACATTTTCAGACTCATTTATCCCATGAAACTGGAATACACATTTTACTCAAGTCCGTATGGGTCATTCTCAAGGATAGACCATATGTTAGGCCACAGAGACAGCATCAGCAAATTCAAGAGCATTGAAATCATCCCAAGAATCTTACCAGACCACAGTGGAATTAAACTAACACTTAACAATCAACAAAAGATTAGTAATAGTCCAAAATGTGGAAGTTCAACAGTACACTCCTTAACAACTACTGGGTCAAAGAGGAAATCAAGGAAGAAATCAAAAGTTTTCGAGAGTTCAATGAAAATGAAGACACATGCTATCAAAGTATTTGGGAAACAGCTAAGGCAGTACTGAAAGGGAAGTTCATAGCCATACAAGTACACACTAGGAAACAAGAAAAAACACAAATAAACAGCCTGATCTCACATCTTAAAGACCTAGAAGAAGAAGAACAAAGGAACCGTAAAGCAAACGGAAAGACAGAAATCACTAAAGTTAGGGAAGAAAACAATAACATTGAAAATAAGAAAACCATACAAAAGATCAATGAAATTAAATGTCGTTCTTTGAAAGAGTGAACAAAATTGATAAACCTTTAGCCAGACTCACAAAACAAAAAAGGTAGGAGATCCAAATAAGCTGGATAATAAATGAAAGAGGAGATATCACAACAGACACCACAGAAATTCAAGATATCATTTGAGGATTCTATGAACAACTATATGCCACCAAGCGAGAGAACTTGGAAGAAATGGATGATTTCCTAAATACCTACCAACTTCCAAAACTAAGTAAAGAGGAGGTAGATAATATGAACAGGCCCATCACAGCTAATGAAATTGAAACAGTTATCAAAGATCTTCCCAAAAATTAAAGTCCTGGACCAGATGGTTTTACAAATGAATTCCACAAAACCTTCAAAGAAGAACTAATACCTCAACTTTTAAAGTCTTCCAGAAGACTGAAGACATTGGAATACTCCCTTCCAGCTTCTATAAAGCCATCACTTTGATGGCTAAACATCACTTTGATACCAAAAGCAGACAGGGACGCAACCAAAAAGGAAAACTGCGGACCAATATCTCTGATGAACATAGATGCTAAAATCTTGAACAAAATTCTAGCCAACCGGTTACAGCAGTATATTAAAAAGATTGTTCATCATGACCAAGTGGGGTTTATACCAAGCATGCAATGTTGGTTTAATATATGAAAATAAATCAACATGATCCACCAAATAAACAGAATAAGACAAAAAACCACATAGTCATATAACAGATGCAGAGAAAGCCTTTGAAAAAACACAACATCCCTTTAGTCCCTTTATGATCAAAACACTACAAAAATAGGAATAGATGGAAAATTCCTGAAGAAAGTGGAGTCTATATATAGCAAACCTACAGCCAACATCATACTCAATGGTGAAAAAAATGGAAGCATTTCCCCTCAGATCAGGTACTAGACAGGGCTGCCCACTATCACCATTACTATTCAACATAGTGTTAGAAGTTCTTACCATAGCAATCAGGCAGGAGCAAGGAATTAAAGTTATACAGATTGGAAGATAAAAAGTCACACTCTCCCTATTTGCAGATGACATGATAATATACATAGAAAAATCTAAGGAATCCAGCAAGAAGCTTTTGGATATCATCAGGCAATACAGTAAGATGTCAGGCTACAAAATTAACATTCAAAAGTCAGTGGTATTCCTCTATGCAAACACTAAGTTAGAAGAAGTTGAAATCCAGAAATCAATTCCTTTTACTATAACAACAAAAACAGTAAAATATGTAGGGATAAACCTAATAAAAGAAGTGAAAGACTTGTATACTGAAAATGATGAGTCACTACTCAAGGAAATTGAAAAAGATACAAAGAAGTGGAAAGATATTCCACGTTTTGGGTTGGCAGAATTAACATAATCAAAATGAATATACTACCCAGAGCCATCTACAAATTTAATGTTATCCTCATCAAAATCCCAACCATATTTTTAGGAGAATAGAATAAATGTTACAAATGTTTATCTGGAACCAGAAAAGACCTAGAATTGCCAAAACAATCTTGAGAAGAAAGAATAGAACTGGATGCATCACACTCCTAGATCTCAAACTGTATTGTAGGGCCATTGTTTATAGGGCCATTGCCATTAAAACTGCTTGGTACTGGAATATGAATGTACATACTGACCATTGGAATAGAATTGAGAGTCCAGAAGTAAACCCCCACACATATGGACATCTAAACTATGACAAAGGTGCCCAGACTATTAAATGGGGAAAGCAGAGTCTCTTCAACAAAATGGCATTTGAAAACTGGTTGAAACTTGCAGAAGAATGAAATTGAACCAGTATATTTCACCAAGTACAAAAGTAAATTCCAAGTGGATGAAGGACTTGGTTGGATGTTAGACCACAAAATATAAGATACTTAGAGGAAAATATTGGCAGAACTCTTTTCCACATAAATTTTAAAGACATCTTCAATGAAAATCCAATTACAAAGAAAACTAAGACAAGCATAAACCTATGGGACTACATCAGATTAAAAAGCTTCTGCACAGCTAAAGAAACTACTACCCCTCACAGAATGGGAGAAAATCTTATATGCCATACATCAGACAAGAGGCAAATAACCAGAATATATAAGGAATGTGCAAATCTCAACAACAAGAAAACAAATAACCCCATCCAAAAATGGGGGGAGGACATGGACAGAATAGTCACCACAGATGAGATGCAAAAGGCCAAGAAACACATGAAAAAATGCTCCAAGTCTCTGATTGTCAGAGAAATGCAAATAAAGACAACAAAGAGATATCACTTCACTCCTGAGAGAATGAAATACATCAGAAAAGGTAACAGCATCAAATGCTGGAGAGGTTGTGGGTTCAAAGAAACCCTGCTACACTGCTGGTGGGAATGTCAGTTGGTCCAGCTTCTGTGGAGAACAGTCTGGATAACTCTCAGAGGGCTAGAAATGGACCTACCCTATGATCCTGTAATTCCTTTCCTGGGGATATATCCTAAGGAACCCAACACACCCATCCAAAAAAATATGTGTACACATATTTTCTTGGCAGCACAATTTGTAATAGCCAAAACCTGGAAGCAACCCAGGTGTCCAACAACAGATGAGTGGCTGAGCAAGTTGTGGTACATATATACAATGAAATACTACTCAGCTATAAAAAATGGTGACTTCACTGTTTTCAGGCGATCTTGGATGGACCTTGAAAAATTCATTTTAAGTGAAATAAGTCAGGAACAGAAGGATGAGTATGGGATGATCTCACTCTCAGGCAGAAGTTGAAAAAAAAGATCAGAAAAGAAAACACAAGTAGAACCTGAACTTGAATTGGCATATTGCACCAAAGTAAAAGACTCTGGGGTGGGTGGGGAGAATACAGGTCCAAGAAGGATGAAAGAGAACCTAGCAGGGGTTGTATTGTTATATGGAAAACTGAGAAATATTATCCATGTACAAACTACTATATTTACTCTTGTTTGTCAAACATTAATTTCCCAATAAAGAAATTTAAAAAAGATAGTGAGACTAGATCACCACTGAATACCACACACACATGAACCAGGTAAAAAAAATGTAAAACATTAATTCCTCAATAAAGCAATTAAAAAAAAAGAAATCGTGGATGGATTAACAAAGATATTTTACTGAATGAGTGGAAAATACAGAAAGGAGTGGAGGATAACTTGGAATTTTTCATAATTCTATTTTTGCTTTTTCCTTTCTTTTTTTGCAAGAGAAATCAAGACAGATTTTTCTCCCCATTCTCTGATAAATTGGATTATGTGAAGATGGTGGAAGATAGTTTCTGACTAATTATCAGGAAAAAAAAGAGAGAGAGACATGCTTCCTTAAGGAGACATGAATGGTCATGTGCACAGCAGGTACTTAAGGTAGTTGTTGAATATTTAGGGGAATAATATATTAAAGGAAAACAAAGAAAGAGAAGTGGCCTCCATGACCTTATAAGATGGACAGACAACCCTAACAATGTGTCCTGGAGCCCCGCTTCTCCAGAGCCCCACCCGACTAGGGAAAGGGAGAAAGAGGCTGGGAGTATGGATCGACCTGCCAATGCCCACATTTAATGGAGAAGCAACTATAGAAGCCAGTTATCTTCCATCTTCTGCACACCACAATGACCTTGGGTCCATACTCCCAGAGGGATAAAGAATAGGAAAGCTATCAGGGAATGGGATGGGATATGGAGCTCTGATGGTGGGAATTATGTGGAGTTGTACCCCTCTTATCCTATGGTTTTGTCAATGTTTCCTTTTTACAAATAAAAAAAGTAAATAAAAAGATTTTTTTTTTAAAAAAGTACCTTTCCTCATCAACTGGGGCATCTTTACTTAAAATACATTTTATTTGTTTCCAGATACCTCTCTATCCAATACCATACTTTCTTTCCCTAAGTTAAATTTTGGTGGGATACCAAAAGCTGATATTTTCCATTATAAGGCAAAATTCAGCATTGCAGCAGTAACTAGCTTTTATATACTTCCACTTCAGGTCCTACCACTGCAAGAGGAAGAATTCTCCCCAATAAAACATGCTTCCTAGAAAAGAAGACTTTTAAAATGTCCTTACTGCTTTATCCCAAGTTTTCAAACTCGTGTCATTGTGGCCTTTTGTTTTTTAACCATGACGTACACATGCACTCATCAGTTGAGTGTATTTGGATAGCCAGATTCATTTGGCCCCCATATGGTGGTGGCAGAAGTCCTTTGTTTCCCTTCTTCCTCTGGCCATACATATATTGTTACTTTCTTATTTGATGACCACACTGTGGGACTTCTTTGAGTTATGAGATTTGTACTCAAGTTCTAAAGGTGTCAATCATGTTCATTGTAATTCCAGGTCACTGGACACAATCAACTTAGACAGATATTCTATAGGATAAAGCTCCTCAATTACTCTTTGTATTTTTTTTTCAAAAAAGTGGTTTTATTTGTTCCATGTTCAATGTTGTTGAAGACATCATGAATGCTGATATGAACAAGTTTGTGCTATCAAAGAATTTGCAACTTAATAGAGAAATACTCAGAAATTTGTAGGAGTTGGTTAAAGATACATCAGAGGACAATCAGAATTTTACTAGACTTGATAATGTGTGTTTTTATTTTTTCACCCAGAACCTGTACCTGAATAGATTAGTCTATTCATAGTACAGATAGGACCAAGTAAATGTGCTGAAAGGGAAGGAGTAGTTAGTTAGCTAAGCAACTTTGTGTCACTTTTCAATTGTATGAAGGCACTAAATTTGTACTCAGAGAAGGCTGTTAATCTATTTAATTTTTTAACCCTGGTATGAAGCAAAGTGCACCACAGAATTCTTCAGACATGCATTCACACAGCACCTTTAGATACTGTCATCAATTCTTCTCTTTGTTTTCTCTAAATAATTTGTAGTTTCAGAAAGTTGCTCTCTTTCCCCCTTTCTTATAGTGGAGCAATCTCTGTAAAATACACATTAAACTGCTCATGCTTTGAATAAAAGAAGACTACAGGCTCTCTTGTTCCAATCTTGGAAACAACCAACAGATGGGTGGCTTAGGTGAGTGCCAAATACAATCCACTATCATCACAACAGAGCATGATACTGACACTTGTGTTCCAGCACAGTGCTGAAACTTTTATATTTAGTAGGCATTTTGGTTCTTTCTGGTACATTTTTGTTAACAGTTATCTGATAATTCTCTGTCTAAGGATATAAGAAATGAATTTGAACGCTTGGGAAAAAATGCTCCCAGACCTGCATCTGTTTTCATAGCTATTGCTGGTATTGATATTCTGGCTTGGCTTTTTTCCTTTCTCCTCCTTTTCAAAGACAAGTTGCAGACTTCTTACCTGTGCAACTCTTTGTCATTATTGTTACACTCATTAGTAAATATAGGTTGGCATTGTAGATTCCCTTCTTTAGTAGCTTGAAGCACTTTCCTTTGATATTAATTCAATTACTTTCTCAACTTAATTTTTTTTATTGAAAAGAAATTGGAATAGTAGGCAAGGTAATGGAGGTGATGAAAAATGCAGGGACTTATTTAAGTCCCTGGAAAATTTAAACTTACACTATTTACACTAAAATTCATTCATTTCCCCCTCTGCATTGCTACTCCATGACCGATTTTCTTTTTCACTCAGGCTCTATTCATTTTTTTACGTATCACACTTCAAGAACTGTTAAATAAAATGTTAAGTATGGAAATAAATATTCCCATCTTAGTCTAATTGTACCTGTCTTCTTGCCATTTTCATATAAGTTCAGATTATCTTGTTTATACTTAATAGTCTCAATTTCAGAAATGATCTTTAGTGATAATGCTTTTTTCTAGGTTTCCTATACATCTAAAATGATTATTATTGCTTATCCCTTTTAGCCTTGTGGATGCAATAGAGATCACATTAAGAATATTTTAACCTTTATCCTGGTCTTTACTATTAGTATGCTCCTTGTTTTCTTAATGTTCATAATGACTTTTTTCATCTATATTTTGACCCCAATTAATCTCAATCTACTTAATTTTTTCATGCACTAAATGTCATCTGCAGTCAAATTATGTTACTGTCTTAACACTCCCCACTCTCCAGTTTATGTGAAAATAATTGTCTTGTTCTCTTCCTAAAACATTTCTGCCCTCTAACTAAATCATTTATTTATCTTTGAAGAATCAACTTAAATTCAACCTTTTTCATTAATTATTTTGTAACAACCATAATCATTAAAAAAAAAAAACTGTGGGGGTGTAGAGAATAAATCATTCTGAGGAAAGATAAAAAAGATGGTAGAAAATAGGGAAGAAGGAAAAAGTATACTATAGAAAAAGTATCTAAAGTATCATTTGACATTTAAGACTTCCACATTTTATTTATGGAAAGTACTATCATTTCCTAAATTGATGTATTACTTTCATTCTAATGGAAAGTGCTTAATATTCTGTATCAGTTTTAAGCTGGAAGGTATTAAAAATAAAAAATATGGGGGTCTGTTGGTAGTTCATCAGGTTAAGCACACATGGCACAAAGTGCAAAGACCAGCATAAGGAACCCGGTTTGAGCCCCCCCACCCCAGCTTCCCACCTGCAGGGGAATCACTTCACAGGTGGTGAGGCAGATCTTCAGGTGTCTCTCTTTCTCTCTCCCTCTTTCTCTCCCTCCTCTCTTCAGTTCTCTCTGTCCCATCCAACAATGATAACATCAACAACAACAACAGTAATAACTACAACAACAATAAAATAAAAAGGGCAACAAAAGGGAAAATAAATAATAAAAAATGTAAAAGATAGGAGTCAGGTGGTGGCACACCTAGCTGAGCACAAACATTACACTGTCCAAGGACCCAAGTTCAAGCCCCTGCTCCTCAATTGCAGTGGGGAAGCTTCATGAGCAGGGAAGCAGTGCTATAAGTTCATCTCTCGCTCACTTGCTTTCTCTCAGTCTCCCTTTCCCTTCCTCTCTACTCTCCCTTTCCTTTCAATTTCTCCAATAACTTCATTCAAAATAAATAAAGAAATTTAAAAAGGTGAAAAAGTAGATGCTTCTGCAGAAATGCTAAAGATAATAAAATTAATTTATTTAGTTTTCAAAACAAATATACTTTGGCAGGCCAGTCCTAGATCCATCAACCATAAATGAAGTGACTTGTAAATGACAATATATTTGATGCTTTTAACTCATAAAGATTTAGAGTCAACTGTATTCAAAAAGAAAAATAAAACAGCACAGCTCATATAGGCATATCTTCCTGTTCTCTAGAACATAGCCCATGAGAAAGAAATAGCAAAAGCATTGCAATCCCCAGTGTTTGCTAACATGAGCTTATGTTCACTTATATCCCATTCGCCACTGGCTACTTTCCCCTTTCCCCAATAAACAATTTAGTCAGTTTTCAATATGTATCTCAGGTATAGTTGCATGGTGACTTTAGAATTTTCTCTTAGAAATTTGTCATTTTTTGGAAGCTGTGGCGTGGCACATGGAGTTAAACTCACATAATACAAAGTTCAAGGACCCACACAGGAATCAGGTTTTGAAGCAGGTGTACAGGTGTCTATTTTTTCTCTCTACCTCTCTATCCCTCACCCCACCCCAAATTCTCTCTGACCTATCCAATAAAATGGAAAAATCCTGGACTGTGGATTTGGAGTCTGGAACCAAGCCCAGTGATAACTCTGAAAGAAAAAAAAAAAAAAAAAAAAAAACTACAGCAACAATAAAAAGACAATAAGGGCAATAAAAGGGAAAATAAATTAAAATTAAAAAAGAAAGAAAGGAATTTCTCATTTTTGTATCTTATAGAATATGTAGAATGTGGCTGGGGAATTGGCGCACAGCATAGGATGTACCTTGCATGTATGAGAATCAGTTTTCAATCCCTGATACCACATTTTTTTTTAAATAATAAATTTAGAACATTACAAATGGTGGAAAGAGGGCATGGGCAGAAGATGCTATGAAGCTGGAGAAGCTAAATTCTGACAGCTGTGGAGTAAATGGCATGAGAGCTCTGATGGATGAGCCTTCTCCTGATTGCCAGAGGAAAGCAGAGGGGACTTAATCCTGATGTGTCTGACAGAGACTGAAAATAGAATGAGGATTTTGAAGGCGTGACAACAGTGGTGCAGGGCTGGCCAAATTCTTCACTTGAATAATATGCTATTTAGCCATGTTTATGACCCAGGTTTGAGCCAAGTCCCACAGTACTGAAGGAAAATTTGTTACTGTTCTCTCTCTCTCTCCTTCTCTTCTCTCTCTCTCTCTCTCTCTTCCTGCCTTGCTATTCTCTTTTTCTATCTCATCAAAAAAAAAAAAAAGATAGAGTTTGCAGCTAACTAAAGTAAAGATCCTATTTATACAACTGAGGTCTGATAGAGGCAAGAAGGCAGGAAGTATGATGCAGGTCTTCTAGGAACACACCTGCGTGCACACCTGTGGACATCAAAGTGAGGAATTCAAAGCTCTGGTCTATGGATTCCAGAGTGTGGAGAAGGGTAAGGACTCTATAAACAGGTATTAACAAACTGGAATGAAAATTCCTTCTCTTTGATTTAGAAGAAAGTGCTGAGTGGTTATGCTCTGAGCTTTCAATGTCACAGTGGCCCTTGCTGAGTCCTTAAAGGACAGTGAAACATATTCAACATCTAATTATTGAGAATGTAATATATGTCCCATTCCTCTAGACTTTGCAGATATAATGGCAACAAGATAGAGAAGATCACTGTTTTCTTGGAGCCTAAATACCCTGGAGAAGTACACTACTGACTCCAAGTGATTAAAGTTTGGGGACATCTGTCATATCATCCAAGGCAGCTCATGAGGTAACAATAGCAGAGAGCAGTCATGCAGATGTCTGGAGAAGTTAGGTGAAACCAGTCACCCACATAAAAATAAAGTACATCAGAGGTTCAGTGAAGAGGTGGGAAATGAAGGTCATTACTGTTTTTTTCTAACAGCTTATAAAATTGCATCATCCTCCTGTAGGATTATTTGCCTTCCCACTTCTGCTGGTGGACTATCACAGAGCTTTGTAGCTAGTAAAAGTTCAGAAGGTACTGTTACGAGCACTGCAATAATGGAAATGGATTTCATGTTATGGCACTGCTGCCTGCCTTAGACTCAGGGCCCATCTGACTCCTCTCTTTGGCATTTCTAAATGCTTTCTCAACTTGATGACTCTGCTCTGGTACACCTATTAACCCCCCCTAATCAACTTAGACAGTCTGAGGAGACCACTTTATAGGCTGGGTCTGAGGAAATGCCTTTCTGCTTAGATGAGAACAGAATCAACAAATCTGTCGGGAAAGTATGAGGATGTGGTTGAGCTTGGCAGAGCTTGAATTGAGGGGCCATCCATCCTCTCCTCTTATCAGACTTACTATCTACATAATCAATGTTTTGCCTGAAAGATCCCCACCCATTCCATTCCTTTGATCTATCTTCTTTCTACCCTCAAGACCCTCCCTGCCTGCAGGATATTATTAATCCTACAAGTTAAAACCCTTGCAACAGTTGCCAAGGAAGTTTCTACCTTTCCAGCCCCTTTTGCCTTTCCTCACCCCTTTCCTAGCCATTTCTGTTTCTGACTTGCCACTTCCAGGTCTGCCCTTTAAGAGCCTGGGGTCTCTGATTAATAAAGAATTGAATTTCCTTGCCACCACGAGTCTGTTCCTCAGTCATCTCTCTTGCTTCACTGAGTGAGTAGCAGCCCAGGCTGGCTCCAGTGGTGTTGTCTCCAACCCAGAGAGTGCGCACCAGGGAAGAGGCACCCCCATGCTAGCCTGGCGATGTTGGGTAGTATGCCAGCTCCCCCCACACACACACTTAAAGCCTCTGTCTCTAATCCTGCTTAACTAAGCACTGCCATGCCTGCAGTGCATTGGTTTAATCCCACTTAAAGCTGCAGTCTATTTACATAAACCACTGTTAACTAAGCACCGCCCTGCCTCCAGGGCATTGGTTTAATCCCGCTGGTTCATACTCTCTTTTTGCTCTGCCCCCTCTCCTTGTCATACCCTGATTTCCACCAATCTTTTTTTGCTCCACCCTCACTATGCCACATTCTGTTTCCACCCTACTTGCTGGGTATATATACAGCTGCTCTTCTGTTTTAACAGACTTGGGATTGCTTTTCAGCTCTGAGAGCTCCAGAGTGTATATCCTGAGACACTAGCTCGGCATGAGTTCCTGATCCCTCTCCCAAGCAGCAGCCTAGGTTGGCTCCAGTTGAGTTCTCTCCAGCCCAGAGAGCTCTTGCTCGGGAAGAAGCACCCTCAGGCCATCCCGGCATGGCACCAATCCAGAAAGTGTTCTATTTGAATCTAGAGTACATAATCCACAATGCCCCAAAACAGTGTCTAGAAGGTAGCTCCCCTGGATGGTGCAACTGCTTTGCTTCATAGGAAATACAGGTTCAAGCCAACCCCCACACCACTGCAGGAGGCTGCACTTGGTGCTTTTTCCCTACCTGTCTCTGTCTATCTATTTAAGAATGTTGACTCAGTTTATTAGGGAAGCCTTCACAATGGAGAGAGAAAAAAAAAGCAACATGAACAATATCCTACCTAAAATGATGGGTAGAGAAATATAATTAGAATCATTAGGTTTATTTTATGTTTTAAAAAGGCAGGCTAAATTGGGGGTGAACGTTTTTTGTAGATACCTGTTACAGGGAAATGATATATTGTATCCATGTGTCAACAAATGTACTGTGAATCATTAAATACCCAATACAACAATTTTTAAAAAACAGCATTTGTTTAGATATTCTGCCATAGGAACTTTAAAATACAGTAGAGCCAATTTCACATTTGATCTAAGTTTTGAAGTTAGTAGTATAATAAACTTTAATGTAGTTTTATAAAGTAGTAAATGAGTGGTGTTCTAGTCTTCCTTTCAGTTAAAAAAGAAAAATGAGGTATTATTCTAGACATTAGACTAATATCTAATAATAATATTTAAATCTTATTTTTAAGAAAGATAAAAATAAAGGATTATATTGTGAACTATAGATACATTAGGGTAGGATAAGGGAGCATATGTCATGGACAATTTCAAATAATGTCTCTTAGAGGTAAGCAGAAGAAAGCATAATCAATGATATACAGACTGAAATACCAATTTGATGTGTTTAAGACAAGTAAACTTATAAAGGTATTCTTATCTTTTCATATAATGAGAGAATGATGAAATGCTATTTTCATCTGTCATATAGGAAAAGTAACAGCGTTGGCTAAAATTTAGTATAAAGAGCTTGATAAAACACATTTTAAAATTTGATTGGGAAAGCTTTTCTAGAAGACCATTTTGAATATGTATTATTTGTTTTGAAATATATATGTATATAAAAGAGTAAAAGTTATTATACCAAGTTATATTAAGTAAATAATAAAAACATAAATGTGCATAAAGTTTATGTATTAGCTACATATGTGGAAAATATTATAAAATATATATACACTGAATAATAAAAACAATGTTGAGTGTATGATTTCCACATTAAACTATGATATAGAAATATCATCTTAATTGGGAATTGGGAGGTAACACAGTGGGTTAAGTGCACATGGCACCAAGTGCTAGGACCCCTGAAAGGATCCTGATTCGAGCCTCCTGCTCTCCACCTGTAGGAGAGTCGCTTCACAAACACTGAAGGAGGTCTACACTGAAGGTCTACACTGAAGGTGTCTATCTTTCTCTCCCTCCTCTGTCTTCCCCTCCTCTCTCCATTTCTTTCTGTTCTATCTATCCAACAATGATGACATCAATAACAACAACAATAAGGACTACAACAATAAAGCAATAGGGGCAATGAAAAGGAATAAGTAAATAAATAAATATTAAAAAATTTAAAAACTAAAATAAGAAAAGAAATATCACATTAATGGAATTTCCTACCCATTACTGTAATAAATTTTCAATGCTGTAGGAAATGCTTACAATTCTCATCATTTAAAAAAATGAAACACAATATTTAGCACTATTGAAACGAGATATAAAAACCATATCCATAGTTTAAAAGAATATCTAGAAAAAATAAATGTCTAGTAAAACCATATATTTTATTATCTTAGTTATTTTTTCCTTCAGTTATGCATTATTTATCATTAAAAATATTCATGGGGGCTGAGTGGTGGCACACCTGGTAGAGTGCACATGTTGTCAAGTACCATGACCCTGGTTCGAGGCCCTCTTCTCCTTCAGAAGTGAAGATGCATGAGTAGTGGCGTGAGCTTCAGGGGTCTATGATTATTTTCCCCTTCCTATCTTCATCCCCTTTCTTAATTTCTCTCTGTCGTAAAGAAAGAAAAAAATAAAAAGGAAAAAATGGCCCTGAAGGAATTAATTTGTAGTGACAGCACTGAGCCCTGGAAATAACCCTGGTGGCAAAAACAAACAAACAAATAAATATCCATTAACTTTAGACTCTTTTAAACCCTAAAATTTTAGAGCATTTTCAGCATGTATATTAGGAAAGTCTTCTTCTTTTTATATTTCTTTCTTTCTTTTTTAACTTTTTGAACCAGAGCACTGTCATCTCTGGCTTATGGAGGTGTGGAGGACTGAACCTGGGACTTTGGAGCCTCAGGCATGAGAGCCTGTTTGCAATATGCTATCTACCCTCTGCCCCTTTATATTTCTTTATTGGGGGATTAATGTTTTACAGTTGACAGTAAATACTATACTTTGTACATGCGTAACATTTCTCAGTTTTCAACACAATACAACCCCCACTAGGTCCTCTGCCATCCTGTTCCAGGACCTTAACTCTCCCCTCCCCCACTCCACTCCAAAGTCTTTTACTTTGGTGTAATACACCAAGGAAGTCTTCTTTAAAGGATATTCTACCTAGCAGAGAAATTCTAAGGGTTCACATATTTACTTGTATGGTTCATAACATCTGTAAAGCAACTAAGCATTAAAAACTGTTCAATTTGCTTATTTCTTTAGCTTCAATTTGCTTATTTATTTCTTTAGTGGATTTATAGAATTTATTATTATACCCTATTTTAGGTCAACAAAAGACAGTAAATCTTAAGTATCTGGAGTTTGTATTTAAAACAATAGATTGTAAATACTTGTTCTTATATGATATTTTATCTACAAAATGGGAAATAATATATATATATATATATATATATATAGTAAACTTCGTTTTATTACCAATTGAAATCACTCCCAAAAGAAACAAAATAGGAATAATAGATATAAACTTAAGTTATATATACAAGGTCTTTACACTGAAAACTACAAATGCTACAGTGCATAAGAACCCAGGTCCAAGCCTCTGGTACTTGAAACAGTAGTACAGGTCTCCCCCCAGCTCCCTCCCTCCCTCCCTTTCTCCTTTTCTCTCTCTCTTGTTATTTCCCTCTTACCTCTCAGTTTCTCTCTGTCTCTATCAATAAATAAATAAAATAAAATGTTTTTAAAAAGAGAAAGGTATAGTATGTTCACAAAATTGTGCTTGAACAATTTGGTAATCTTTTTTTTTATTGCTATCTTCCCTCCCTTATTCCTCCACCCCCTTTGTTTTCTTCCTCCTCTTTCTCTCTCCTACTTTCCTATCTCTTTTTTTCAGTGTTATTTTAGTTTCTCTGAAAAAATAAACTATGTACATAATTTCTTTAAAAATGCTGTGAAGGAAACTCAAAATTCCAAGAATTTCTGGTATAGTGGATTTGATTATTTCTCACAATTCCCAAAATCTGTTTTTTTTTTTTTGAGCTTTGTCTTTATGAAATGTTTGAAACATCTTTTCCAGAGAAAAATAACTCTCCAGTGAGATATGAGGGACCATACCTAATATTTCAAAATGCCAGTACTTATTTATTTATTTATTAGAGAGGAATCAAGAGGGAAATAGAAGACAGTGAGGGAGAGAGACACCTACAGTATTGCTTCACTGCTTGCAAAGCTTTTCCCCTTCAGGTGGGGACAAAGGATTTGAAACTGTGTCTTTGTGAATTGTAATATATGTCCTCAACCAGGTTTGCCACAGTCTGGCTCCCCTAGTAGTCTTTTTAAAAATATTCTAACATAATATTATTTTTGCAACAAGGAAGGCGCAGCTCTAAAATGTAATGAGAAATATTGCTGTTTCCTCTGGTACCTTTACTGTCTTTAAAACGTGTTTTGTTTTTATTTTTTATTATATTTGTTTATTTTCCCTTTTGTTGCCCTTGTTGTTTTTAATTTTTGTAGTTATTATTGTTGTTATTGATGTCATCGTTGTTAGATAGGACAGAAAGAAATGGAGAGGAGGGGAAGACAGAGGGGGGAGAGAAAGATAGACACCTGCAGCAGACCTGCTTCACCACTTGTGAAGAGACTTTCCTGCATGTGGGGAGCCAAGTGCTCAGCCAAGATCCTTCAGTAGGTCCTTGTGCTTCACGCCATGTGCACTTAACCCGTTGCGCTACCACCCGACTCCCTAAAAGATGTTTTAACCTCTAACATTCCTCCAGTAATGTATAGAATGTAATTAGCTAATTGTACCATTAAAAGCATTATACAATACCTGGAGCTGTACATATGCTGCTGTTTTGCCATTACATTTCCTTTTTTAAAAATGTATGTATTTATAAAATGGAAACACTGACAAGATCATAGGGTAAGAGGGTTATAATTCCCACCACCAGAGCTCCGTATCTCATCCCCTTCCCTGACAGCTTTACTCTTCTTTAACCCTGTGAAAGTTATGTATGTCCCACTTTGGACTGTGTCCAGAGACGTCAGTCATGGAATGTCAACCCTTCAGCCTCATTACTCAGGTGAGACCTTTCCTTTCTCATAGGATTCTCTGATTTCATTTCAGGTGGTTCATTTCCTAACAAAGCCCCCAAACATAGATATAGACCAGGTCCCATGTTGTACACATGTATCCATAAATTAGGACAAAACATATACCTGAAAGCAAAAGTACACAATATTCTGAAGGTGTCAATAAATGAAGCAAGCAAGTAGAAAGACCCAAAGAGATGCCATAAAGTTCCTAATGAAATAGTTTCTACTTAGACCTAAATACCCTCCTCACCTACTTGGCATTACATTTATATATCATATTGGGAATTAGTCTTAATGCAAAAGCTGTTGAATATAAAAACAGATCATGGGGACAGCATTGTGCTATCTTTATAATTAGAAATCAGTGTGAAATCACTCATAATTTTGGTATAATAGATCCAACATATCTCAAAACGGTGCTAGAAACAGAGAAGAAATCAAAAGTCACAAGTGTGGGTTCTTACATTTCTTTTTTTTTTTCTTTTTTCTTTTTAGTTATTGTTGTCGTCGATGTTGGATAGGACAGAAAGAAGTGGAGAGAGGAAGGGAAGACAGATGGGGGAGAGAAAGACAGACACCTGCAGACCAACTTCACCACTTGTGAAGCAACTCCCCTGCAGGTGGGGAGTCGGGGGCTCAACCCGGAATCTTTACACTGGTCTTTGTGCATGGTGCCACCTGCGCTTAACCCTCTGTGCTGCAGCCCTACTCCTGGGTTCTTACATTTCTAACTGGACAGTTCTAAGATGTATTTCAGGATGTATGGTGTAGGAGAAAGAACATTTGATACAAAACTTTCAGGCAGTTGATATATTTCAGTCTCTTGATTATTTTCCACACAACTCTACATTGCTCATTTGTTATAACTTTGATGTTCAAGGCAGATTTTCAAATTTGCAGAAACTGACATCTTTTCCACACACATTTGTCATACTGAAATTATCCATAGGATTCAGGCAGATGCTATGATAGTGGTGCAATTTAAGAAAATCAAATGCACAAAAATTTGAATGCTGAAATACATATATTGAATATGAATACTACAAGATAAAAATGCAGCAGGAAGACTTGTCAAAGACGCCTGTTTGTAAACAAGGTTTATGAATCCTAGGACCAAAAATTCTTTCTTTAGTTCTCACAAACTAAAAATTCTGGGCTTTAACATAGAAATATGGCTAAATCTATTACTCATTTGGAACTTATGGGGCAGGGGTAAAAAAAAAAATTCAAATTTAACACTTATAACATTTATTTCAACTAACACATTGAGCATTACATATTAAGTTATTGTTTCAAAGGTACTATCTTATTTTATCAAAATATGATTTATTTTTGTCTTCAGTTTACTGTTGTAATTCTTTGAAGCACCTTCCATTGTTTGGTAGTCTTAAAAATATTAGGAGGTAATAATAACATTTAACTTTGTCTAATTCATTGTTTAGGTTTTAGATCTCATACAATCTTATGTATTCAAATACTACTAAGAAACAACCCAAAATTATGTAGCTCTATCAAACTTTGGACATGAGGTTCCTCATCTAGATAACTACTCAAATATTCATTTGTGTGTCCAGCTCTTATTTAAAATTTTAACAGATATTAAAATTAAATTTATGATTTTACTTTATATCTCTCTCTCCTACTTTCATTTCATTTCACACACTGCCTAACACTGTCATATTTTACATCGAATCAATCAACACATTAATTGTACATTTTATTTTATTTTATTTATTTTCCCTTTTGTTGCCCTTGTTGATTTTTTATTGTTGTTGTAGTTATTATTGTTGTTACTGATGTTGTCATTGTTAGATAGGATAGAGAGAAATGGAGAGCGGAGGGGAAGACAGAGGGGGGAGAGAAAGACTTCCCTGCAGGTGGTGAGCAGGGGCTGGAACCAGGATCCTTACTCCAGTCCTTGTGCTTTACGCCATGTTTGCTTAACCCGCTGCACTACCACCCGACTCCCTGATCGTACATCTTAGATCTATCCCTATGTAGTTAAAATATTTTAATTCAATGTAGAAAGTGCTTTTGGTTTTATCTAGGCAGCACAATGTTGAACACAGTTGTTTCTCCTACAAAACATAACCAGAATTTGACTGAGTTTTCCATTTCTACCTTTAACATCTTAGTCCATATCACCACTATCTTTCATGTTGGTTATATAATAATTTATTGCTTCCACATTTATACTCTATAGTCTTTGTTTTAACTAATTTTGTTTTATTTTATTTTTATTTTTTTAGATCTTTATTTATTTGATAGAGACAGCCAGAAAATGAGAGGAAAGGGGAGATAAAATAAAGGAGACAGAGAGACACCTGCAACACTGCTTCACCACTTGTGAAGCTTTCCCCCTGCATGTGGGGACCAGGGGCTCGAATCCCAGTCCTTGAACACTATAACATGGGTGCTCAATCAGGTGTGCCACCACCCGGCTTCTATTCTATAGTCTTTGTAAAGCATCCAAAACAATAGTGCTAGTTGTATAAGGTTATTATACTAGTAAAAAAAAAAAGATCATAAAATAAGTTTCCTAAAATAATAGAAATTTATTCTATTATATTTCAGTAATCTAGAAGTTCAAATTTAAAATTTTGACAGGGGCATGGTCCTTCCAATAATATATTGAATATTCTATCCTTCCCAGTTTTTCAATTTCTAGTGGTTTTCAGAAAACCTTGGTATGTGCGTTATTTGCTTGCATATTTGTTATTCACTAACTCATTTTCACATGATCTTCATAGTGCTCAAGAAATATTGTGAACAAAGATTTGAATCAACATTTTGCAGAGTGTCACAACTCAATAGATAACAATGAAAAGTTTAAAAAACAGTAACACTATATTAGCAATGGTGTTTTCTTTACCAATGCTAAGATAGTGATCTGTGTTGCCAGTAAGATTTGTACAAACTACTATCATAAGAATCCTAACAAGTGGTCTGGGAGGTGGCACAGTGGCTAAGTCACTAAACTCTCAAGAATGAGGTCCTGAGTTCGATCCCCCGGCAGCACATGTACCAGAGTGATGGCTGGTTCTTTCTCTTCCTATCTTTCTCATAAATAAATAAACAAATTCTTTAAAAAAAAAAAATCCTAACAAGATGAGGTTAAAAAAAAAAGAAAAGGAAGGAGAACATACACATCATGATCATTATCATCACCTGATTCCCCTACAGGAAACCATAGTAAACTTCACCAGACTCTTCTTGAGTTTTAATCAGCCACTCCACATTCTATTAGGGCCATTACCAGAGATCTCAGCCACAAAAACATCACATCTACACTCTACAGTGATCAACACTTACAACACTTACAGGGGAACCACATCAACTACTGAAGCTATAACACAACATCTGCTTCTATATATAGAACCTAAAACCTGACTTAGGATTCAGTGGCAAATCCCATTTGACTGATAGACTGCAGTCAGAGAAACATTGAGGCATGAGGGTATATTGATCTATTACTTGAAAGCTGCTAGTTTAGATATACTTACGTCTATAGAAGGGCCTTGGTATACCTCAACTTTATCTCTAGGGGAAAAAAGTTGTCTCTGTGGGGTCCCTCTTTCCAGGATCCATTTGTAGCTTCAGAGGAAACAGGATCCACACATTTGCACACAGAGATAAATACATTGAAGAAAACCTCTGCACAAATCTATGTAACTAAACTCCCAGAGCATAAGTCCCAAAAGACAGCCAATACAATGGTCAAGAAAAAAGAGCTACTGCAGTAATGAACTAGGACAGAAACCCAGAAAAAGAAATCATCAAAAAGCCAGAAATAAATAAAAATGATGAAAACATACACACATTAATCAATGTGATAATCACAGGAGTGCAGAAAGTCTTTAATGGAAATATTATCAGACATCATGGAAAAAAACAGATGAGGCAGTGAAAGAAAATATAAACTATCTCAAAGTATTTAGATAGCTAAAGGCTGAAATAGCTGAGTTAAGAGTCCAATTACATGAACAAACAAACACTAACTGAATACACTAACAAAATAGCTATACAAGGATAGAAATGGGCCTGCTTTATGACTCAGCAATACTGCTCCTGGGGTTGTATCCTAAGGAACCAAACACACTCATGTGAAAAGATTTATATTTATAGCAGCAGGATTTGTAATAACTAAAACCTTGAAACACCTAGATGTCCAACAGCAGATGAGTACTTGAGAAAGTTGTGGTATATATACAAATGGAATACAACTCAGTACTATTAAGAATAATGCATTTCCTTTCTTCACCCCACCTTGGATGGAGTTGGAAGAAATCACATTAAGCCAGAAAGAGAGGGATGGGTATAGGATGATCCTACTCATAAAAAGAAGTTGAGAAATAAGAACAGAAAGAGAAACACAGAGTTGGACTTGGTTTGGAGAACTGCACCAAAGTAAAAGACTCCAGGGGGAAGTGGATTATCATGTCCACTGTAGGAGAATGTCCACTGTAGGCACACAGACTTTTGGTGTTGCGAACAGTGTTAAACTTCTATTAATTTATAATCTTACAAATTACTAGTCAATATATCAGAAGAAAAATAGATTGAATGTCTTCAATTATTTGCCTAGATTTCACTTCTGAGTATATATTCATTTAGTTTAAGAACTTAATGATTCAAAAGTATAAACTGATTGAATACTGACATTGGACTTAATTGGTAAAGTATTTTTTTTTTTATTAAAGAAAGGATTAATTAACAAAACCATAGGGTAGGAGGGGTACAACTCCACAGAATTCCCGCCACCCAATCTCCATAACCCACCCCCTCCCCTGATAGCTTTCCCATTCTCTATCTCTCTGGGAGCATGGACCCAGGGTCATTGAGGGTTGCAGAAGGTAGAAGGTCTGGCTTCTGTAATTGCTTCCTCGCTGAACATGGGCGTTGACTGGTCGGTCCATACTCCCAGTCTGCCTCTCTCTTTCCCTAGTAGGATGGGTCTCTGGGGAAGCTGAGCTCCAGGACACATTGGTGGTGTCTTCAATCCAGGGAAGTCTGGCCGGCATCCTGATGACACCTGGAACCTGGTGACTGAAAAGAGAGTTAACATACAAAGCCAAACAAATTGTTGAGCAATCATGGACCCAAAGCTTGGAAAAGTGGAGAGGAAGTATTAGGGAGGTACTCACTGCAAACTCTAGTATACTTCTGCTTTCTTACTTTGGTGCCATACTCCAAACTCAGTCAATTTCTGCTTTGCGTTTCTACTTCTTTTTTTTTTTTTTTTTTTTTTTTTACATGCATAACATTCCCCAGATTCCCATTTAGCAATACAACCCCCACTATTTCATTCATCATTTTTCATGGACCTGTATTGTCCCCACCCACCCACCCACCCCAGAGTTTTTTACTTTGGTGTAATACTCCAAATCCATTTCAGGTTCGACTTGTGTTTTCTTTTCTAATCTTGTTTTTCAACTTCGGCCTGAGAGTGAGATCATCCCATATTCATCCTTCTGTTTCTGACTTATTTCACTCAACATGATTTTTTCAAGGTCCATCCAAGATCGGCTGAAAACGGTGAAGTCACCATTTTTTACAGCTGAGTAGTATTCCATTGTGTATATATACCACAACTTGCTCAGCCACTCATCTGTTGTTGGACACCTGGGTTGCTTCCAGGTTTTGGCTATTACAAATTGTGCTGCCAAGAACATATGTGTACACAGATCTTTTTGGATGGATGTGTTGGGTTCCTTAGGATATATCCCCAGGAGGGGGATTGCAGGGTCATAGGGTAGGTCCATTTCTAGCCTTCTGAGAGTTCTCCAGACTGTTCTCCACAGAGGTTGGACCAATTGACATTCCCACCAGCAGTGCAGGAGGGTTCCTTTGACCCCACACCCTCTCCAGCATTTGCTGCTGTTACCTTTTCTGATGTGTGACATTCTCACAGGAGTGAAGTGATATCTCATTGTTGTCTTGATTTGCATTTCTCTGACAATCAGAGACTTGGAGCATTTTTTCATGTGTTTCTCGGCCTTTTGGATCTCTTCTGTGGTGAATATTCTGTCCAATTCCTCCCCCCATTTTTGGATGGGGTTATTTGTTGTCTTATTGTTGAGGGTAAAGTATTTCTAACATAAATTTTTTTCAAATAATGAGTTACTTACAATGTAGACCAGATAGTACAGAATCAATTCATCCTGTCATTATCTAAGATACAGTTATTTGTAGATCACATTAAATTATATAAATCATGGTAAGGTCAAATATGGTACAGTAAATCCTAGTCACAGGATTTTCAAAGTAAACCAACCTCCCAAATAGCATAGTTACTATAATAATTATTAAAATAATGGCTATTCACTGACTTCTTAAACTCTAAGACTCCAAGGAACCTTATCCATTCTCTTTAAAATATGTATTTCTCCCAGTCCTGGAACCTCTGGGACTTTGCCTGTATTTTTTTTGTAAATATTTTTTAACATTTATTTATTTCCTTTTTGTTGCCATTATTGTTTTTATTGTTGTAGTTATTATTGTTGTTATTGATGTTGTCATTGTTGGATAGGACAGAGAGAAATGGAGAGAGGAGGGGAAGACAAAGAGGGGGAGAAAAAGATAGATACTGGCAGACCTGCTTCACTGCCCGTGAAGTGACTCCTGTGCAGGTGGGGAGCAGGGGGTTTGAACCTAGATCCTCATACTGGTCTTTGTGCTTTGTGCCACATGAGCTTAGTCCGCTGCACTACCGCCCGACTCCCTTTGCCTGTAGTTCATAATGCCTCTCCTCTTGATCCCATAATTATATATATAATAATTATTGCCCCGATGACACACTAAAAAGCCTTGGTCTATTTACTTCCTCCCTTGAGGCCTGACCCCATAAACCTAATACTAGATTAGATACAACCAATAACACTCAATACTTTCACAACTGGAAGAAAATCTCGAAGCTCATAAGATAAAGAAAAGACTACAAAAGGCGAGAGACTGCCTCACTTAATGATGGTTGTTTTGGTCAATACCAGCCTACCTCATCATCTGGGGCCTTAGCCAGGGGATCCTTGTATTCTCCTATAGATATTATGGGTCAAGACCTCTACTAGATCCCTCTCTCCACCATCACCCGTCACTTCTGTGGAATGTCATTATAAGACCTCTTGTGGGCCTCAAAGGACCTTACCCTCACTATAAGGTAGCCAAGGTAAGGACAGTCCCATTTTTGGAAGTCCCTTGATGAAGACTAGTCCTAACATGAGTGCAGCCTAAATGTGCCAAGCCTAAATGTGACTTTGGCCTGTGAGCTCAAACTGACAGGGACTCAGAAATTATACAGGCCCCTGTGCTAAATATGAATATATACAGGGCCTGGAGCAGATCAATGGGGTAAACAATTAATGGTATTTATGTACTTTCATCAAGTTTGGGAGATAATCTCTGCCCTAACCCATCTTTCTAGTTCTATTCTCAACTCCTTTTTAATCTTCTTAGACAATATTTTTGGGCTACCTGCATATTAGCTACTAAGTTTAGGAAAAAAATACTGAAGTCATGGATCTCTTGAAACATACCTATAATAGACTTTCTAGCTTCTTTCCACTCCAAAAATTCCTAAAGTTATATATTCCATTCTTACTTTTAGGCTCCTGTTTATTAAACATTGTGTCCTGCTATATATCTGACTGCTTTCAGCCACCAAGCTGCAATGCTACTATTATACCATTCTTTTTAATCTGGTCAGAACTTACCAGAACTTTATCTCTCTGGAGCCTTACCCCACTAGGGAAAAATAGAAACAGGGTTAATGTATGGATTTAACTGTCAACACCCATATCCAGTGAAAAAGCAATTACAGAAGCCAGAACTCCTACCTTCTGCACCTCATAAAGAATTTTGATCCATATGCCCACAGAGGGGAAAATGTTAGGGGAAGATGACTAGAGGGCTCTGAACTCCAGTTCCATCAGGACCCATAGAGAGAAGAGGAAAAAAAAAAAGACATTTGGAAGTCGCAGTGGGTGTAGATTTAAGTTGGAGGGGAGGAGAGGTCAGTGCCTTGGAAGAAATAGGCAAATATATAAAAATATAAACAGATAGTTATAGAAATAATAGTTAATCCATGTCTGTGACCTTGGAAGGGCTACTGCAGTTTCCAATGAATGGAATGGGGACCCAGAACTCTGGTGATGGGATCGATGTGGAATTATACCCTTATTGTCCCATCATTTTGTAAATTAATATTAAATCACAAAAAAAAGAAAGAAAGAAAGAAAGAGAGAAAGAGGAAGAAAGGAAGAAAAGGTAGAAACCTACAGACGTGCTTCACAACTAAAAGTTCTGCCTACGGTGGAGGGTGGGGAAGCAGGTGAGCTCGATGGCTGGTGCTTGAGAATGTAATGTGAGCACTCAACCTGGTGCACTACCAATTGAAGCAATTTTTTAAAATTGATCAAATTATTGACAGCAGTGTTTCAATGCTAAATTTTCTAATGAGGATCAATGTACTGGAGCTATATAAGAAAATGTTATTGTTTTTAGAATATATACACTGGAGAATCTAGAATAAAGCATATAATGTCTTACCCCATTAAGAGAGAATTATAAAATTTCTAGACAAAAACTTAAATAACTAATAACTCTGGGTGAAAGTTAAAAGGGGGAGTCAGGCTGTAGCGCAGCGGGTTAAGCGCAGGTGTCGCAAAGCACAAGAACCGGCATAAGGATCCCGGTTCGAACCCCGGCTCCCCACCTGCAGGGGAGTCGCTTCACAGGCGGTGAAGCAGGTCTGCAGGTGTCTATCTTTCTCTCCTCCTCTCTGTCTTCCCCCCCTCTCCATTTCTCTCTGTCCTATCCAACAACGACAACAACAATAATAACTACAACAATAAAACAACAAGAGCAACAAAAGGGAATAAATAAATATTAAAAAAAAAGAAAAAAAAAGAAAGTTAAAAGGAAGTTGCTGGCGTTGTTTTTCAAGTATATGTACATTTGAAATCATATCAAAATAAAATCCCAAAGTATTATTGACATTTTATAATCTCATTATGAATTATTTTAAGTATTAAAAAAAGAAAATTCTCAGTTGGAAACTTTCATTAATGCAGTATACAAAATTCTGGGAAAACAGGCAATGCTATTCATATGACAGTCAGGAAGTATATTCTGCTGTGCATATTGAGTTTAAAGTGCTTGATTCAGTGTAATGCTTGGAAATCATAAAAAAGTTCTAATAAGTGTCTATTTAAACACTTATAATCAATATATGGGCTAAGACTTCTGACACTTTCCCTAATGAAATCAAGAAGCAGTAATTACTAATGGACTTTTACCTAAGAAAGAAACAAATGAAGATAATTTAGTTAAATAAGTCACCAGTGGAGGAAAGCGACTCTTGTGAAAATACAGTGTTAACTCAGGAGAGCAATAGTCAGAGATAATATCTGCTTTCATAGCCATAATAGATAAATTATTAATGATTATTCTCCCAAATGTTTTTTCTGTTCTTCATTCTCTCTATATTTTTTAACTAATTTATTTAAAAAGGGATACATTAACAAAACCATAGGATAGGAGGGGTACAACTCCACACAATTCCCACCACCAGATATCCATATCCCATCCCCTCCCCTGATAGCTTTCCCATTCTTTATCCCACTGGGAATATGGACCCAATATGCCTCCCATTGTGGGAGGCAGAAGGTGGAAGGTTTGGTTTCTGTAATTGCTTCCCAGCTGAACATGGGCGTTGACTGGCCGATTCATACTCCCAGTCTGCCTCTCTCTTTCCTTAGTAGGGTGGGTCTCTGGGAAAGATTAGGTTGGGATTCGCAGAAGCAATATTATTTGATATGAAATGAGAGAAGCATGGAGGAAAGTGTGCCCCACCCTAAGGTTCCAGGACTGGGAGAAATATAGGCTCTATAGTGGAAATGTGAGGTTCCTGCTGTCTTAGGGTCCAAGAAGACAATAGATAGTTTTTGTTATCATCACATTATTTAGTAATTGGCTTAACTCTGAAAAGTCCCTTTGTTAGGATTTACTGTATAATACCCAACATCTTGTATATAGCTGTGCCACCGGTTGCTTCTGTTCTCCCTGGTCTAGGCTTTTGAGTCAACATATCAAAGACTCAGCCTATGTATTAAAAAGACTCAGTCTGTGCTTTAAAAAGTTTGAGACATACAATCAATTTTCCCCTCTAATATTAATTAAATAGTGATTTATATGACTACAAATTAATAGGAGTGTACATAAACACCATTCCCACCACCAAAAGACTGTGTCCTATCCCACCCACCCAGCTTCCGCTGCCTTGGCAGGCTGAATGTCCACCCTCACCCTCACCATAGAGTTTTTACTTTATATTTTTCAGGGACTCCTCTAATACAAATAGGCCTCTTGATGTTGTCTCAGTCTTAATTAGGTACCTTCATTTTTAAACCCCCCCCCTTTTTTTTTCTTTTTCCATTTTGCTATGCTACCTGCTTTGTCTCTTAGTTTATTTACATTCCCTTCTGCTTTACTGCAGCTGCTATTTGGCCACACCATTTTGTTTTTTAGTTTTGTTATAATCTTCAACACTATCAATTTTGTTTGGAGGTTTCATGGGTTTTCTAACATCCATTTTTCTCCACAGATTGGTGATTATCATTGAAATAATTTATTTGAGTTCTCTAGAGCCTCACCTATAGTTTTGTTTGGCTTGCTTATTTGTCTGGGGCATATTCTGTTTCTTCCTTTAGCCTGGGTCTTTGTAATTATTTCTTATATTAGGCAATACTTCTACTAGGTGTAGTTCTGAGATTGCTCATATGTAGTTGATGTCATGTAGAGTGCAGAAATACCTAGCTTTGAATTTTCATATTAGTTATTTAAGGATTTTTTTCTCATCAACAACATTCATACGTCTGCTATCTCATGGCAGCAATATGGTAGGACTAACAACCCATGAGTAATTGTACATTGGTTGGGTTTGGCTTTCATCCTAAGAAGTTTTCAATAAATGACTGTGGTTCTAACCTTGGCAAATGGCTGTCTGGAGTTCCTTTGGGATAAGTTTCGGTACATGCAGGCTGCCTATGATGTTAATATTGGCTAGTTTAGCAGAAGTCCTAGGGGCATCCCATAGTGTAATGAGGATGGCTAGCTGCTATAATTGTGATTCTCAGTTTGCTAGGTTATAAAAAGTGTGCTGTTTTAACTAGGCTACTGGTGGTACTAACAGAAATATATGCTCATGGAAACTTTCTGGGGCCTTGCAGAGGAGCTAAAATTTATAAATGGTCCAGCAAGAGGTGAAGTTTGCATTCATTGTTAATGCCAAGTAGTAAGGAGGGTGAGTTTGAGTTTAGTGCCTTGCTCCACTATTACCAAAAAGGTTGTTAAGATGGCACCTGCTGGTGACTCTACATTTATTTCCTATCATTTCTGACCCTTCAGGTCATTAATGGAAGGATAATATCCATGATTGCTTCCTTTGTAGGTCAGAGGCTGTTCAAAATAGTGTTACTTCATGGAAATTAATTTTTCTCAGGGGCTTGCTAAAAAGTGGGTCTTGGGTTCTACTTTTTTCTTTTCTTTGACATACATATTTTCTTCTCATCCAGTTCAATTCCAGGAATGTGACTCCACATTGCTAGATTATAGGACTGGGATGTCAGGTATTAGGAACAACTCTCACTTCATTCCCCCATGGAAAAGTTCTTCACCTTAGACATTTGCTTTCCCAATTCCATGCCAAAGATCATGCATTGGGATTTAATCCTTGATGATAGAGTATTTCTGCCTCTCCTACTTATCCAAATGCTACCTTTATTAGTGTTTGTTATAAATGTTTTATGTATCAGGCATTAGATCTACTTTTGAGCTAATTAATCCATATTAATAATACATAAACATTTGTTTTGATCGTGGTAGGAAGCATGTATGGGTTCTCTCTTAGATCAGCTTATACCTACACCAAAATAAAATATTGATATTTGAAAATCTAATGATTAGACTTTGAACAACAGTGACTTTTTTTAGGGTGTAATTACCACAATGCTTTAATTGGAAAGCAAGACAATCTCCTGTTGGTATAATATAGTGAAACACTATGCCGTTATTCTCTCTCTCTCTCTCTCTCTCTCTCTTATTTTCTGGGTAACAGAAAAACAAGAGGGTTTTCTTTGATAAACTTCTTGTCTTCTATTTTTATTTTATTCCTTATATTGGGGAGGCATAACACCTAATTTTCAAGTCTATCCATTTGCATTATACCCTTGAATTGGTTCGAGAGGTCTAGTGAACATCATCACTGACTTTTATTATAAACTCTGAAACAAGTAAATTATTCTTCCCTGGGGACTGCCTTCAGCTAATTATGGCTCTCTGGTTATCACTTAAGAATAGCCTGAGGGGGCCAGGGTGTGACACACCTGGCTAAGTGCACATAGCCTGAAACATAAGGACCCGTATAAGGATCAGGGTTCTAGCCTCCTTTTCCCACCTGCAGGGGGGATGCTTCACTAGTGATGAAGTAGGTCTGCATGTGCCTATCTTTCTCTTTCCCTATATCCCACTCCTTTCTAAATTTCTCTCTGTCCTGTCCAATAAAAGGTAAGAAAAATGGCTGTCAAGAGCAGATTCTTAGTGCAGGCACCAAGCACAAACAACAACCCTACAGGCAAAAAAAAAAAAAAAAAAAAGAAAGAAAGAAAGAGAAGAAAAGAAAAGAAAAGAAAAGAAAAACAGTCTGAGAATGATGCCATCAGTTGCAAAGAGGAGACTAGATGATGAAAAGGTACAAATTCAGAACAACAAATTTATGCATTCTGGTCCAGCCATGCCAGAATCTTCCAACAATGTGAGTTAATAAAATCTGTTTATTGACTTAAGGAAGTTTAGGTTAATTTTTTTCTCATTTTTGATTAAAACATTCTTGTCTGAAGCATAACATTACACTGAAAATTCTAAAACCAGAATATGCTTGAAAATAAAACTAATTAAAAATCATATGTTGGGTCTCGGCAGTGACACACTCAGTTAAGCTTGCATAGATAGTACTATATGCAAGGACCCACACAAGTATGTGGGTTCAAGCCCTCATTCTCCACCTGAAATGAGAACACTTTATGAGTGTGAATAAGTCTGTATCTGTCTGTCACTATGTCTCTCTCCATCTCTATATCCCTCTCCCTCTCAATTTATATTTGTCCCACTGAATTAAAAAGAAAGAAAGGAAAAAAGAGAGAGAAATTACCGCCAGAAGCTGTGGATTTGTAGTACAGGCACCAAGCCACCCTCAAGGCAATATATATATCATACATGTGTCAATTCTTCAAAAATTGCGTTCTAGTTCCTTTTCAATTGGTATTAGTGTTCATCAAAATTACACTGGAAAAATTGCATTGGAAAGAGAGAGGTCCAAATTGTTTGAGAAAACTCTGAATGGAAAGAGAGACAGAGAGGGAAGGAGAGAAGACAGAAGTTTTTTGTTCATAAGCAACGCTATGTGTTTACCACACCATTTCTATATCTTCCTAAAGACAAAGTCTGACCACAGATAGCAGAGATAACTAGTAACCACAATGTCTAACTGTCCTCTCCTCCCAAGGCATGTATAAAGACTTCTATGATGTTAGTTTGGGTTATGAGCCCATTTTTAGCTAAAACATGGAAATGGGATATATTACCTCTCAGATTGAAGCATTTGAATTGGATGTATCTCTCTATCTATCTATCTCTTTCTCTATACCTTTCTCCTTTATCTATCTTACTGTTTGGAAGTAGCAATGAAGACCACGACATAGATTCACAAAATGAAAGCATGCTGAATTGTGAGTCACTACATGAAAGAGAACTACTGATAAACAGGATTGCTCAAACTACTTTCAAGTTGATAAAAAAAAATGCATCTAAATTTCTTAAAATGGAAAATCAACTGCTCTTATGTTAAGAATCAGTGTGTTTGTCACCAAGTACAGACTGCCTAGTTTAGTTTTTTTCTTCTTCTAGCGTTTGCCCTTCTTCCGTAGCCAGTCAACAGTGTCAGGTTGAGCCTGATGTAAAGTTTCGAGACCTCCTTTGAATCTGGAGAGGTGGCAGTCGTTGACTATGTGGGTCATAGTCTGTCTGTAGCTGCAGGGGCAGTTTGGGTCGTCTCTGGCTCCCCAGCGATGGAACATAGCGGCGCACTGGCCATGGCCTGTTCCATAGCGATTGAGGAGGGCCCAATCATAATGTGCTAGGTCAAAGCTGGGTTGATGCTTGCAGGGGTCTGTGATGAGGTGTTTGTTCTTTACCTCAGCTGACTGCCAGCTCTGTTTCCAAGAGACTGGAACAGAGAAGTTCAGTGTAGGCATAGGGGACCAGATTGGGTGACGAGACGTCAAGCGTTGAACAGAGTGGGCGAAGATATCCGTGTATATTGGCAGGTCCGGTCAAGCGTAGACGTGGGAAATGAACTTAGATGATGCCGCATCCCGACGAATATCTGGTGGGGCGATGTTGCTAAGAACTGGCAGCCATGGAACCGGGGTGGAACGGATGGTTCCAGAAATTATCCTCATGGAGGAATATAATTTGGAATCGACCAAGTTATACTAGTTTATACTAGTTTAGTATAATTATTAGACAACTACTTCTTGTTTTACAATTTATTTTGCATGAAACAGACAGTGTCAGACTATTGCTCAGCTCTGAAATATGGTGATGCCTCAGGCATGCAAGTCTGGTGTACTGTGGCTGTGTTATCTTCCTACAAAACTATCTATTCCATACAATACTTCTTAAAATCCCTTCAAATTAAGCTAGTGGAATAGGATCAAAATATTTCATGGCACTTCAACTATATCTAGACCTCAACTCCCCAAATTATGCCATTCATTACATTCTTTCTCTTTCACCACTGGTTTAATGGATGGAAACTATTGGATATGGATAATCCTAAACCCCTGAAATAACAATACATTTGGTTCAAATGGCTTGTTCCTGGGAATAGTTTTATGGAGTAGAGTTCAGTGCTTTCAAAACATTTTGGCAACTTTTATTCAACCATTAGAAAGTGATAATTAAATTAATTTAGTATTAAGTTTTTTGATCATATATGCATTCTTACTAGAAAAGTATACATGTTCTGGAATGAGTTAATCCATTGTTTAGAGGAACTTGAGGTTGGGGAAGTTACAGATATAGGTGGAATTCACACAAATTAGACGTACCTTCAGATGATGTTACTAATGATCATGGGCTTTGATGGGATCTAAATGAATAAGATCTGAGTGATATTCTGGGGCTTTGCACTTTCAGACACAAAGAATACTTAGCTATGGAAAAAAATGTAAGGGACTATACAAAGAGTAGAAGTAGACACAACAAATTCCAAATAAGGATCACAAAGACAGTACCACTACAGTAAGAAAATATATGCTAAAGTATCATTGTGTCTGTCCACACAAAATAATAGGATGTGGAGAAAATTTGGATCCATATCTCACATTTTGGTCCAAGAGGTCCCTATTGGTCTATACTGCAGGCTTCTTAGGGGTACATGCAGGATGCATTGGATCGACCTTCCCGTGGTGCATCTCGTGAGTACCCATTCATTGGGGAAACTGATGATCCTTCCTAGCCGACTGAATCCACATGGATCCCAGTCACTTTCAAAGCCAGCAACAAGCAGCTCCTGACAGCTTTCAAGCTGTTGGTCCTGCTCTTCGAGTCCTCCAACTTAATGTTGAGGGGCTGTCCTTTGCCAAACGCGTTCTTATTGGTCAATTGGCGATACAGCATCAGGCAGATGTTATCTGCCTACAAGAAACACATATAGCAGTCGATGAAGCTGCTCAATTCACCATCAGTGGATTCAATTTAATATGCTAGAATCTGCATCCTAAACATGGCCGAGCCATCTACGCCAAATCGTGTCTTGCGGACGTTTACCATACGGCTTCTTCGACCTTCTATGACTCCATTACTATTGGAACTATTCAGCTCATCAACGTATATAAGCCTCCCAGTGCCTCATGGGATAATGAGGTCCTGCCTAGCCCGAATCACCCAGCCATTTACGTTGGAGACTTTAATAGTCATCACCAAGACTGGGGATATTCCTCCACTTGTGCTGACGGCTCTATCTTAGCCTACTGGGCTTCAGCGAATGACCTCTCCCTATTATATGATCCCAAACAGCCAGGCTCTTTTCACAGTGCTAGATGGAATAAAGACTGTGCTGGATTAGCACAGTCAACGGCCAAGCCTTTCCCGCTATGAGCCAAGTCATCACTGCCCAGCAATCATCCACATTGGTCTCCAGCTCCCACTGATTCTGTGCTTGCAGAAACTAAGATGGAACTTTCGTAAAGCAAACTGGCTTCTGTTCAGTGATCTTACCAACAAATCTATTCCTGCAATTCCAATTAACTCTATCCCCTCTGAAGATTCCTACAGGTGGCTTCCGCCAAGCCATCTTCAAAGCAGCTTCCCAAGCCATTCCTCGTGGGAGACAAGCTAACTATACGCCTTGTCTTGATGCTGAATGCGAGCAACTACTAAAGCAGTATGATGAGTCGGGCAACCCAGATGTGGCTGACCATCTCATTGCCTCCCTGGATGCAGCACGCCAAGCCCGCTGGCAACAACTCACGGAAAGTCTGAACTTCACCCACTCAAGTAGGAAGGCCTGGAAGCTTCTTCACAGACTGGGTGCCGGTAGCCAACCCCCTCCCATCTCCCATCCTCCCGTATCTCCAAACTCAGTGGCCAGTCACCTAACTCAAGTTGGACGTGCTAAGATCGATCCAGTCTGGAAAAGAGAAATGTCCCATGAGTGGTCATCCCACTTCCGTTTATCTTGTCCATCTCCAAAACTCTCTTCCTTTACCTTTACACTGTCTGAACTGGAAGACACTTTAAAGAGGGTTAAACCGGAACAGCTGCTGGCTATGATAACATCACCCAGAACTCATTCTTAACTTGGGACCCGCGGCAAAGAAGTGGCTCACTTCATTCCTGTCCCACATCTTGGAATCTGAATCTATGCCCAAAATTTGGCGTCGTGTGAAGATAATAGCAGTTTTGAAACCAAAGAAAGACCCAACACTGGCCGCCAGTTATAGACCAATTTCTCTCCTCTCCGTGTGTTACAAACTCCTTGAGAGGCTGCTTCTGTCACGTATTTCTCATCTTACAGAGAAATTCCTATCACCCGCCCAAGCTGGTTTCCGCCCAGGAAGATCTACCTGCGAACAAGCCCTGGCCCTCTCAACTTACATTGAAAATGGATTCCAGAAGAATTTAAAGATGGGTACTGTCTTTGTTGATCTCACAGCAGCCTATGACACGGTCTGGCACCGTGGTCTCCTAGTCAAGATCTCAAGATGCCTGCCTCCATGGGTGGCCAACACTATATCATTTCTTCTCCAAAACAGAAGATTCCGGGTGCATCTGGGTGACAAGTCTAGCAGATGGAGACCTGTCTCAAGTGGCCTCCCCCAGGGCTCTGTTCTGGCTCCTACGCTATTTAATATTTACATCAATGACCTCCCAGAAACTTCTTCAAGAAAGTTCATCTACACCGATGACATCTGCTGTGCAACTCAGGCATCCAAATTTGACATCCTCGAGGAAACACTCACGAAAGACATGTCTCTGATATCTGATTACTGTAAAAAATGGCGGCTAATCCCTAGCACTGCAAAAACAGTATCATCTGTTTTCCATCTACACCATGCCTCGGCCTCGCGTGAGCTTAATGTGCAGCTTGACGATATGAGAATCCGGCATGGAGCCCAGCCAGTCTATCTTGGCGTTACTCTTCATCGCACCCTGTCATTTCACAATCATCTCATAAAAACTGCAGCAAAGGTGAGCGCGAGGAATAACATCATTGCAAGACTGGCCAGCTCCTCATGGGGCGCGAGCACTTCCACACTACAATCATCATCTCTAGCATTATGCTGTTCCACTGCAGAATACTGTGCCCTAGTATGGTTCCATAGCCCCCGTGTCCACTTGGTCGATTCCAAATTATATTTCTCCATGAGGATAATTTCTGGAACCATCCGTTCCACCCCGGTTCCATGGCTGCCAGTTCCTAGCAACATCGCCCCGCCAGATATTCATCGGGATGCGGCATCATCTAAGTTCATTTCCCACGTCTATGCTTGACCAGACCTGCCAATATATGCGGATATCTTCACCCACCCTGTCCAACGCTTGACGTCTCGTCACCCAATCTGGTCCCCTATGCCTACACTGAACTTCTCTGTTCCAGTCTCTTGGAAACAGAGCTGGCAGTCAGCTGAGGTAAAAAACAAACACCTCATCACAGACCCCTGCAAGCATCAACCCGGCTTTGACCTAGCACGTTATGATTGGACCCTCCTCAATCGCTATCGAACAGGCCATGGCCAGTGCGCCGCTATGTTCCATCGCTGGGGAGCCAGAGACGACCCAAACTGCCCCTGCGGCTACAGACAGACTATGACCCACATAGTCAACGACTGCCACCTCTCCAGATTCAAAGGAGGTCTCGAAACTTTACATCAGGCTCAACCTGACACTGTTGACTGGCTACGGAAGAAGGGCAAACACTAGAAGAAGAAGGGGTACATGCTATACCATTAGTAGAGAAAGGGGTGCAGATACCTTAGAAAACATGAGCAGAGGCATGCATATTCTCTGCAGAACCTAGATATCTACAGAATTTGAGGCTAGATGAAAACTGGGGTTCAAATGGAATTTTCACAATAACTTTATACCTGGTCTAAGGGCATTGCTCTAGGTAAGAACCATGCCTGTGTTCTTTACCTTTTACACATTCAACATCTATACAATGTCTACTAATAAATATAAGATTATTGAATTTTAACATTATTTATATAAAGGAATGAGTAAATCAATAGCAGAAGGGGAACTCAAGTGACTGTAGATAATGTGGAATCTAAATCTTCCCCCATAAATGGTATTTTGAGAATAATTAAAGATTAATGGACGGCGATGGTGATGATGTTCTTTAAAGACTCTTGTGAATTCTGGTGACTCTCCTGGATTATAAAGGATCTACATTTTGCTGGAAAGTGTCAGAAGCAGCAATAGTAGCAGAATGCCAGATGTTTTTGTCTTGTTCAAGGCACTGCTAATGTCTAGGGCTGTGGGGCACTTAGTGCTGAAAAAGACTGTTCTCTATGTTACTGAACCTCCTCCCAGAGGCTTTCTTTCCTCTTCATTCTTGATCAAAAAAATGTAGCCATAACTCCAAGTTCCTGGATCAGATGACACAGTCTCACCTTTGTTTTTTACCAGAGCTAAAAAAAGCTGTATCTTTAAAACCAAACCAAACAGTCAGAAAAGCTTTCACTGTTACCCTCTGATGTGCCAAGAAAAACAGAGAATGTTTGTTGCTGCACTGACTCTTTATGTGCTTGACCTGACTTTGTAAGTGTGATTTAACAGACTTGAGTAGCAATAGATAATATGAATAGATAATATGAAAAGCAAACCTATATTTACTTAAGTTTAATATAAGATTTTTAATATCATAAAATAAAAAAGATACTTTCATGGAAAGAGCATCTGTTCTGGTGGTTCTGAAACCCTAGGAATATCAGTGCAGTAGTGATGGTATGTAAGTAAAGTCATTTCAGCACACGAAGAGCATGACGCAACTTAAACAGTTGCATAGACAGATGTGTTTCTGTACACACCAGATGTAGCATTTTTCAAGCTGTACATAAAAAATGCAGGGCTTTTCAGTCACTGATGTTTTCCTTACCCTCTTTGATATGAGATGTTCAACTGCAGTTCAAAAGAGAAATTCCCACAGGAAAGATTTAGAATAAATAAACCATTTATTTGCACTGTCTACAAAAACTGGAGCATATCTAAATAAGATATTTGTAGTGACTGTGTTTGAAGCCAAAAAATAAGATGTAGTTTGGATATTTTCTTAAGCAAGATTTGCCACCACTGAGTTAGCCGTAGGAACAGTGACAATGACTGGAAATGGACAGATGCGAACTGGCAGAATATCAGTAAGAATGATTCAGAGGCATTTTTTTAAAAGCACATTCATGTGCCTACTATTTCTATTCATAACTTCACCACACTGGGTTGATTAATTAAGATGTTACCCACAATAAATTGAAAATCGTCTCAAGCAATGGATCTGATTCAAGGAGATATATTTGAGTCTCAGTAGATTTTATATTGGAATATATTCATAGTAACTCAATGCAGTATCCTGTTATAGGCATCATAAAATATTTTAAGTAAGTAGACTTAATGTTACATCACTTAAGGGGCCAGGCTGTGGCATATCTGTTTAAGTGTTCACATTATAATGCTCAAGGAACCAGGCTCAAGGTCCTAGCTGAAGCAGTGCTGCAAGTGTATATTTGTCTTTTCCCCTCTCAATTTCTCTCCCCTCTCAATTTATCTATCTCTATCCAAGAGTAAATTAATAAAATTAAAAAAATACATCACTTAAACTATATAAAGTCTCAACTTGTGACAAAATTAATAAAATATATCGAATGGGACCAAGAGTAGATCACCCAGTAGGGTTCTGTGCTTTTCCATACATGAAGCCTTGGGTGTGTTCCTTGGCACCATATGGAAATAGCACAGCACTGGGAAATGCTCCTTTGATAGTGAAGCAGTCATGTAAGATCGCCCCTATTGTGGGCCAGGTGGTGACGCACCTGGTTAAGCACACACATTACAGTGTACAAGGACCCAGGTTCAAGCCCCTGGTCCCACCTGCAGTGGGAAAGCTTCAGGAGTGGTGAATTAGGGCTGCAGATATTTCTCTGCCTCTTCCCTCTCTACCCTCTGCATTTCAGTTTCTCTCTGTCTCTATTAAATAAAAAATTAAGTTCTCTCCAACTCTCTGTCTTTCTATCTGAAACATAAAGGTAAAAACATTGTCCCAGAAGAAGTGGAATTACATGTGTGAAGCCTTAAATTAATATATATATATATTAACTTATAATATAACTGATATATATATATATATATATATATATATATCACATTAAGTGGCCTATATAAAGGACTAACATAATGATTAAGAAGTGTGAAAGCAAAATTATATATAAAACAAATAGTTTGTAGCATTTATACATTTAAAACACTGCTACTTTAGTTATAGTTATTGGCATATAGGCCATCAGAATTAATAGAAAGTTTATTACCTGCAAGATTCTCAGAAATGCAAAAGTGTTTCCCACTCCATACTTACTGAATATGATTCTGTAATTTAGCAAGATACCCAAGTATTAGGCTTAGGGAAACACTACAGAAAGTCATGTCTCAAATCCAAAGAAAGTAGTTTTTACCTACAGAATATGAGTTTTTCTCATGGTACCTAAGAAAGAAATGGGATGGGTGATCTGGAAGCTGAGATTATGAGTTCTGGTGATTCTTCCTTTTACAGTTGTTCTTAAACTATATTTATATTTTCTCATTTTATATGGACTTTCTTTTTTATTTATAAAAAGGAAACTGAAAAAACCATAGGATAAGAGGGGTACAATTCCACACAATTCCCACCACAAGATCTCTGTATCTCATCCCCTCCCCTGATAGATTTCCTATTCTTTAAACCTCTGGTTGTATGGACACAGGGTCATTATGGGATGCAGAAGGTGGGAGGTCTGGCTTCTGTAATTGCTTCCCTGCTGAATATGGGCAATGACAGGCCAATCCATACTCCCAGCCTGCCTTTCTCTCTTTAGTAGGGTGCGGCTCTGGGGAAGCAGAGCTCCAAAGCACATTGGTGGCGTTGTCTGTCCAAGGAAGTCTGGCTGGCATCATGCTAGCATCTGGAACCTGGTGGTTGAAAAGAGAGTTAACATACAAAGCCAAATAAATTGTTGAACAATCATGAACCTAAAGGCTGGAATAGTGCAGATAAAGAGTTGGGGGGCCTCCATTTTGTAGAAAACTAGTAGGCATACTTTAGTTATATTCCAAAGGGCCTGTGGCTATACTAGGGGATTTTTTGTTTTTGTTTTTGTTTTTGTTTTTTTCCCCTGAGCCTGATATCTGATATGCAGGTAGATCCAAATTATTGTCTGGGGAGATGATATGTCATGACTGAAAAAGGAATAGAAAGCTGGATCAGGGAAGAGAGTAGCTCCCTAATATAAGAAAGGGGTATAAATATTGTTGACTGTAAACCCCATCAATTTGATTTGGTCTGGGGCCCACATTCAGCTTAGGAGCCTGTGCAACCTCTGCATCTCTGTAGATCTAACCTCACATTTTGTGGTCATGAGTAGGAACATTCCAAGCTGTCCCAATATTGACCCATCTTCTTCAGGTTTAGCATAAAGTATGTTGTCCATCCTCCCTTAGGAGGATGAGGAACATTCTCTACCATTGTTGATCCAAGTTGAGGGTAAGGTCCTATGGGGGTCCACAAAGGGGTCTATTTTGTTGTTCCTAGTAGAGATGACCGCTAGCCATGGAGAGAGGGATTTAGTTGAAGTCTAGGCCTATCATGTTTGCTTGGGAATCTCAGGACTTCCCACCTAGGGCCCCCACTGATGGGGTGGCCTGATAGTGACTAAAGAGTCATCTTTAAATTATGCCGGTCTTTTGCTCTTATTCAGCTTTTGCAGTTCTCACTTTGCTAAGGTTAGCTTTGGAGTAAGTGAAAGAACTGTAATAGGAAGTAGGTGAGGAGATTATCTAAGTCTAATTAGATAGTATTTCATTAGGAACTTTATACTGACTCACTGCAGGCTATATGGGCTTTCTATATTACCCTTTTATATTTAGATATTAGAAATAAATCCCTTTTGTGTAGTAGGAACAATTGCCAGGATGCTTTGTGTTATTCATTTTTAATTCTATCAACTTTGGCAAATTATAATTTTCCCATTTATAGCTATAAACCATATCACCAAATTCATGTAGCTAGATGGAGAAGAGATAAAATCAGAAAGAAAGGGACAAAGTGAAGATATCTTCTTCACTATATAAGTAATGTTTACTACATATGCTAAAAATTTATTTCTAGTCAACAACTTTGTTTTGACATAGATAATAAAATAATATCAGCAAGGAATTAAAAATTCAAATAAGCAGTGGCTTAAATCCACATAATCTTATCCTGATTTTTCTATTTTTATTTATTTATTTATGTTTTATTTAAGAAAGGATTAATTAACAAAACCGTAGGGTAGGAGGGGTACAATTCCACACAATTCCCACCACCCAATCTCCATTTCCCACCCCCTCCCCTGATAGCTTTCCCATTCTCTATCCCTCTGGGAGCATGGACCCAGGGTCATTGTGGGTTGCAGAAGGTAGAAGGTCTGGCTTCTGTAATTGCTTCCCTGCTGAACATGGGAGTTGACTGGTCGGTCCATACTCCCAGTCTGCCTCTCTCTTTCCCTAGTAGGGTGGGTCTCTGGGGAAGCGGGGCTCCAGGATACATTGGTATTGACATAGTAATACTTCCACATGATGGAGAACTGGAGATAATTAAGATAGAATGGATTATGTTATTGTTACCACCCAGCTTGGTATGGCTTCTTAGTTTTTTCTACAAGAAAAAAAAAAAAATCAAAAGCAACTCAAAGAGTATAAGGTAGGGAGACATTCACTTAAGAAAACGGAAGGCACATATTTCACAAGTAGTGTGGGTTGACTTGAGGGTGATCATTAACTGATTTTTATTTTATTTATTTATTTATTTTGTCTCCAGGGTTATCACTGGGGCTCGGTTCCTGTACCACAAATCCACTGCTCCTGGAGGCTATTTTTTTCCCTTTTGTTGTTATTATCGTTGTCATTGTTGTTGGATAGGACAGAGAGGAAGGGAAGACAGAGAGAGAGAGAGAGAGGGTGAAAGAGAGAAAGACACCTACAGACCTGCTTTACCACTTGTGAACTGACCTCCCTGCAGGTGGGGAGCCAGGGGTTTGAACCTGGATCCTTGCACTTAACCCACTGTGCTACCACCTGGACCCATGGCTTGTTTCAAGGAGTGGTAATCAAATGCAATCTTGGTGAAAGAAAAGAATAGGATGATCGTTGATGACCTCCACTTTCATGGCATTCTGATATGGTGCTGGGTTTCAAATATGGGCTGCACACATGGCAAAGCATATCTCCTATTAGTTAATCTGTCTCCCAGTTACAGATGGCTATTTAGAAAATGTAAGGGTTTTTTTGATGGTCCTTTTTGGTCCTTTTACTAACCTGAATTATTCTGAATCAGCACTTTGGAAGTTCCATTCAGTAGCTTTTTTTTTTTTTTTTTTTTTTTTTGGGAGAATCTTCTCAGTTTTCCTGAATAAAGTTTCAAATTCCTGAAAATCATGCCTTTTCTGTTCTTTGTTGAGATAATGTGAGATGAACTTTTTTAAATGTTGAGGAAACAAGCACTGGGCCACCTACTCCTCAACACACAACCAGCTGTTTAGGGACATTCTCATAAAGAGATATACAAAGAGCAAAAGCAGATAAAAGGGAAACATTCATTGTCTATCATTTTTATATATAATGTGTGCAATCAGGCAAATTAATTTTTGTAGGAATTGTCAAACCCTAGGGAAGTAGTCTTTCCTCACATCTATAAAGTCCTCAAGTGCTAGATATCAATCTTACTGAGAAGCCAGAAGCATAATTCACTTGGATAGTGAGTCTACTTTATCAAGCGATCCATTCAGCTTGAGCACAGCTCCCAGCAAACTTGTGATATCTTCCCTCTCACCACCTTTTATTTTTCTGTATTTCTATACTTCTATCTAAAAAAAGTGTTAACAAATCAGTGAAGCCCTGATGATGAAAAAAGAAAAATTTGAAATCAGTTATTCAAAATCAGTAGGGAAAACCCCACTTATTAAGAATCTAAAAAACTTGCAGATTTTACTTAGAGGAAAATATTGGCAGAAGTCTTTTACATATACATTTTGAAGACATCTTCAACGAAACTCAGTTACAAAGAAGACTAAATAAAAAATAAATCAATGGGACTACATCAAATTCAAAATCTTCTGCACAGCAAAAAAAACCACCACCTAAACAAAGTGACATCCCTCAGAATGAGAGAGGATCTTTATATGCCATACATTAGACAAAAAGGGTAATAACCAAAATATATAAAGAGCTCACTAAACTAAGCAACAAGAAAACTAATGTACTCCATTCAAAAGTGGGGAGAGGATACGAACATAATATTCTTCATGGAACAGATCCAAAATACTAACAAACATACAAAAAAAATTGCTCCAAGTCATTGTCAAAGAAGTGCAAAGAAAGACAACAATGAGATGCTACTTCACTCCTTGAGAATGCCATACACTAGAAAATGTAGCCACAACAAATGCTGAAGACATTGTGGGGATAAAGGAACTCTCCTGCACTTCTGGTGGGAATGTCAGTTGGTCCTAACCCTGTGGAGATCAGTCTGGAGAATTCTCAGATGGCTAGAAATGGACCTACCCTATCACCATACAATTCTTATCCTGGGGATAAATCCTAAGGAACCCAATACACACATCCAAAAAGAATTATGTATATGTATGTCCATAGAAGCACCATTTATAATAGCCAAAACCTGGAAGCAACCAGGGTGTCCAAAAATACATGAGTGGGTATATAAGTTGTGATATTCACATACAGTTAAATACTACTCAGCAATTAAAAATGGTAATTTTTGCATATAAGAATGCCAAAGAAGATCACCTGAGAACACAACAAGACAAAACTCAGGATACTTTGGGAACCCACCAAGTCATGGGTTAGTGCAAGCACTTGTGGCTATTGGACAGAGCAGGGCCTAAGGAGAGATTCCTGGGGCTGAAAACCCTTACTTAATCAGAAGCAACTGGTATCAGTCCTGCAGTTTGCCAGTTGAGGTACCACCTTCAGTCTGAGTTTTATTAACAAATAAACTGCTGACAGGAGGAGAGTATGCACCAAGGCTTACAAAATGCAACTAAGTCTCCATTGCCACTGTCCCTAGAGGCTGGAGCAGCAGTAGGTAGGCCCTGTGCTGAAATTGGGTGCAGAGACCTGATCTCAGGCAACTCAGGTGAAGACATACAACTCCCAGTGGTTTAGAAGTGGGGATGTATAGTGGCAGCCATTCCAAATTGCTTTCCTAATGATTTCAGAGATATGTCGAATCATTGCCTCAGAACTCACAGAGTACAAACAGGATTTGTTTAGAAATTCACAGGGCCAGGGACTGCTACCTTTCTTGGCAGAAGACTGCTATCAGAGAAGCTGAATTAGCCTGGGGCTTTGGACCTTTGGGGCATGGGAGTCTCTTTGCATAATCACTGTGGTATCTCTCCCTGAACCTGGTTTATCCCTAGGTTAGGAGTGAGTAATTAAGTCAAAAATCTTTTTATATTAAAAATACCTCAGACTCCAAAGCCTATATGTAAGAAAAAGAACAAAAGATGGTTTAACAGCCACTGAGAATCACCTCAAGGATTGAGACATTGAAACTGTTAATTTTCATAACTGTGAACTCTTTAAATACCTTACTTGTACACAAGACAGTCCAGGCAAGAGTGATCCATACATCAAAATGGACTGAGAGAGGGACCTCAAAAGACGCCATATACAATGGTTAAACTAAGAATAAACATTGGAGAAAGAAACCAGGGCAAAAACCCAGATAAAACCCCCTCAAAAGTAGAAGCTCATAAGAATGAGGAAAAGATTCAAACACTAATTGAGGTATTAGTCACAGGAGTGAGGAAAGAGTTTGAAAGTAATATCAGAAATGGGGGAACAGCAAATGAGACTCAGAAAGAAAACACGATCTATCTCAAAGTAATTAGAGAGCTGAAAGCTGAAATAGCTGAACTAAGAGCACAACCAGCTGAACAAGGTAATACAATATCAGAACAGGGTAACAAAATAGCTGAGCACCAGAAAATAACAGAGGGGAGAGAGAATAAAATAAATGATACAGAAAACAGAATTAGCAAGATTGAGGATGAGTTAGAAAAAACTAAGAAATAAAAAATCTCAAAAAGATATTAAGATATAATGAAAAAAACAGCAGAGACATATGGGATGACTTTAAAAGAAGTAATATATGCATTATTGGCTTGCCAGAACAAGGAAAGGGGAAGATAAAGCATTCTATAGGGCATAATAGCTGAGAATTTTCTTACTCTAGACAAGATGGTAGATATAAAGGTTCAAGAACATTAGAGGGTCCCAAACTGAACAAACTGGACTTAAAGACACCAAAACACATCATTATTAGAATGAAAAGGAATAAGGACATGAAGAGGATCTTGAACAATGTAAGAGAAAACCCAGAGTCACCTACAGAGGAAAACTCATAAGATTAGCAGTAGATTTCTCCATACACACACTAAAGGCAAGAAGAGAAGATATATATTGAGCTCTCACTGTGAAAGGTTTTCAACCAAGACTACTGTATTCTGCTAGACTGTCATTCAAACTAGACATAGGCATAAAAACCTTCTCAGACAAGCAACAGCTGAAAGAATTAACTATCACCAAGCCTGTCCTGAAAAAAGTTCTGAAATGTCTCCTATAAACAATCACATCATCATAAACATGTCACACATCAGACTATTCTAAAATTTTAGAATGGCATTAAAATATCTTCACTCTATAATATTAATGCCAGTGGCCTGAATTCACCTATTCCTGCATAGAGCAGGAAGAGAGATCAGAAAATACATCACAACCATATGTTGTCTGCATCCCACCTAACTCAAAAAGACAAACACAGACTCAAAGTGAAAGGATGGAAAACTACCATACAAGACGATGGACCACAAAAAATAGCAGGAGGGAGTCGGGCTGTAGCGCAGCGGGTTAAGCGCAGGTGGCGCAAAGCACAAGGACCGGCATAAGGATCCTGGTTCGAGCCCCGGCTCCCCACCTGCAGGGGAGTCACTTCACAGGCAGTGAAGCAGGTCTGCAGGTGTCTTTCTCTCCTCCTCTCTGTCTTCCCCTCCTCTCTCCATTTCTCTCTGTCCTATCCAACAATGATGACAACAACAATAATAATAACTACAACAATCAAAAAACAACAAGGGCAACAAAAGGGAATAAATAAAATAAAAAAATAGCAGGAACAGCTATTCTCAATCATACATGATAGACCTTAAAATAAATTTTAAAAATATAGGGATGGACATTACTTAATGTTCGGAGTATCAATCAATCAAGAGGACTTAACAATTATTGACATCTATGCACCCAAGGAGAGGCCGTCTACATACATCAAAAATCCACTGAAAGAGCTACAGCTATATATTAACAGCAACACAGTAATAGTATGGGATTTCAACACCCCTTGGGTATTATAACAGAAACTATCAAATACTTACAAGAAAATATTGGCAGAACTCTTTTCCATCTACATGTTAAAGGCATTTTCAATGAAATAAATCCAACTAAAAAAAACAAAAATGTTCAACAATAAACACAAAGCAGAACTTGAACTGGGTCTGGTGTATTGCATCAAAGTAAAGGACCCTGAGGTGGTGGGGGAGGGTTCAGGTCCTGAAAGATGATGGCAAAGGAGAACCTACTGGGGGTTGTATTGTTAGGTGGAAGTGTTATGCATATACAAACTATTTTATTTTAAAGTTGTAAACCATTGATCTCCCAATAAAGACATTTTTAAAAAGTGATTTAACCTTCTTTACCCCAGCTTGAATGGAGCTTGAAGATGATATATTGAGGTAAATTAGAAACAAAAGGATGAATATGGAATAATTTCACTCATAGACAGAAGTTGAAAACCGAGATCAGAATGGAAAACACTAAGCAGAACTTGGACTGGATTTGGTGTACTGCACAAAGTAAAAGACTAGGGTGGGGGGAATGCTCTGGTCCTAGAACATGATGGTCAGGAGGACCTAGTGGGAAGTGTATTGTTATGTGGACGTGTTATACATGTACGAACTATTGCATTTTCCTGTTGACTCTAAATCATTTATCCTCCAATAAAGTAAAAAAAACAAAACTATATAGTATATACTATATTTATACTATATATATATATATACTATATACTATATACAAAACTATATACTTTGCCATTCTTCCTGATGAATTTCATTAACAAGGTCTGAGAAGGTTGGACTCACCATAATGTCCACATTTCAACCAGCAGAATAGACTAGAGGTAAAAAGAAAAACAAAAGGGTAGATAATCCATCTGCAACATTGATGTCAACTGTAAGTTGTAGTCACAGAAAGCCAAATACTTTCACATCAACTTTTGCAAAAAGAAGAAAGTACTTCTTTGTTGCCATGAAAACCCACAGTGAAGGTCAGAACAATATCCAAATGCCTCCTTTTCTTTTTAGGGGGCATTTATATAAACAGAAGTGGTAGAATACAGGGGAGGTGTAGGGGTAAGCATGGAACTGTCTGAGGTGGTTTGATATTCCTGGATTCAGGTTGTGCCCCCCCCGCCCGGCCCACACTTGCTCCTAGAACAAACTCTAAAAAAGGCCTTAACTTACTCTTCCTTATTTTTTTAATATTTATTTATTTTCCCTTTTGGTTGCCCTTGTTGTTTTTCATAGTTGTTGTAGATGATGTCGTCGTTAGCTTGGACAGAGAAGAAATGGAGAGAGGAGGGGAAGACACAGAGGGGGAGACAAAGATAGACACCTGCAGACCTGCTTCACCACCTGTGAATCGACTCCACTGCAGGTGGGGAGCCTGGGGCTAGAACCAGGATTCTTACACTATCCTTGTGCTTTTTTACCACATGCACTTAACCCGCTGCTCTACCACCGGACTCACCCTCTTACTTATTTTAAAAGGTTAGAGAATAGCCTCTGATGATTTCCTACTATTTTCCAAATTTAATTTTAGCATATTAACTGCTGGCAGAATGATCCTTTACAGTCTTCTTTTGACACTATTTATCAGTTTCAGGTCACTTCCCCTACCTAGGGCCAGGTCAGACCACACTGTCTTTTGGAAGTCAGGTTTCAAAGTGTATCTTACATCCTTTTGTCAAAAGTAGGTCACCTGGCAAAATCTAACCTTAAGGTTGGCTGGAAATTTAGTCTTTATTCTGGACAGGCATATTTCCAACATATGTATTGGGGAGGTATACTTTTTTTATTGATGTAAATAAAAATATTGTGTATTGAGAATGTCTTGAAGTATTTAAAATAATGGTATCTCAAAATATTCATAATGTATCTATTTTCACATAGATGCTGCCTTTCTGAAAATAGTTTCTTGGATATTTTCTTAGGAAAAGATAACTTGTGTAATCAATCCATAGGGAGAGGTAATATTAGCACCCTACATTAACAGTCAATCAACAAGAAACTTTTTTTCTGAAAATAGCTAGCTACCAAATTATCTAGTTTATAGATCAAATCAAAGGAGCTTTCTAGCAAAAGTCCATCTTTGTTCTTCGGAAGAAATAAAAACCACACACAATAAGTGAATGGAAAAATGTGTCTGTATTCTGGAAAATGGCTTTTACCAAAAAATGTGCAGTTGGGAGAATAAGCTTGTGCTATAGCCTACTGATCCTGTACTCCTATCATCTATCTCTGTGACATATATGTCGGTCAGCAAGTTAATGGCAAACGCTAGAAGAAGAAGCAAGTTAATAATATCAGAAAAGCACAGTGTATGACAGAAAAATAGAAAAGAAACCTAAGCAAAGGAATTTCCCACAGAGTCACTGTTCAGTTAACAAATAAACATCATCACTGAATATATAGAAAACAAACAGCACCAGTGTGTTCTGGAATTGCTTGAAACAGTTTGTCAGCTTTAGACTGTGACTACATTATTTAATTATTTCTATTAAGTTCACTTTAACACTTTTGGAAAAATCAAGGTCTTACATACTCTCTATGAACACCTGTAATAAAAACAACAAATGAAAACAAGCCAAAAAAAAAAAAAACACAATTACCTATTTTATTTGAGTCAGCATAAGCCATTTTCAGTACAAGTTAGGATATTGATTAAAAGTCTCATAAAAGTCTTCAGACCTTGTACTGTAAGTAACCTTCTCTGACTGCTAGGCATGACCTTCCCCAATCCTGTTAACTCTTCCAAAGTAGATTTAATATTGCAAATGCCAGTTGTAAAGTGGTGTTATATGTAGAATGGGGAGCTGTTTGGAGTTATAGTAAGTAATTTTGTTCAAAGAGCATGCTCAGGGCAAGTTGACAGGTGATTTAAGATAAAAAAAAGTGAACTGTCTTAAGAGGATTACAAAAATACTTTTTAATGTGTGTGTATGAGCCCAATGCAGAAACACATCATTTCACAAATTACTGTTTTATTGTCTGGAAAAACTTGCGGGTAAATGATTGCTGACCAAAATTTAAAGTGAATACCTTCTTTGGCCTTCATTCTTTCAGATTTCAGGAGCATTATCTTATTTGTAAAGTTAAAAGATGCTTTTAAGGAAAAAAAAAATAAAACAGTCTCCAATGGTCACTTAAAATCTAAATTGAAAAATTATATCTGTTCCATGAAAGTAAATGAGTAGGGTTCTGATTTCTTTGTATCTGAGTATGCATTTTGTTATGTGTTATCTCATATTATTAAAAGTGAAGTCTATCTACTGTTGTCTAACTACATAGTAAAAACAGATTGAATTTCTTGACATTCTTTTTCAGTATCTTTTCTCTAAAATTAAAAGTTTAAGAAACTTAGGTACTACCTCCAGCTATGTGTTTATTATAAATTGGTTTTCACATGAAGTTTACACTGATATGTCTTTATATACATTTTAGATTGTGAATGAAACAAACAAAATCAGACTTTGAAAACATTTTATTGAAACACAGATGGATGGTATTTTACAAATAGGACTTAAGTACTTTTAAATCATCATAGCCGAAAAGTAAAATAAATTAACAGTATAGAAAAAAAAAACAATTTGATCAATGATTTTGGTTTTATATATTCCCTGCAATAAAAATCTATAAAATGATATATGTTGACTAGTAGTCAATATTTTTCTCAAAATTACAGTAGATTAACTTTTTATGAAAACCAACTAATTTACTGTCAATTAAGTAGAAAATACGTATAAACTCATGTATATACATATAAATTATACTACAAATAACTTTCTCTGCTGGATACTGTAAGTATCCAAAATTCTGTATCCCCACCCTCCCATTTCCCAAAGATAATCACCATATTTCTTACAAGTTGAGAACAATTTCAATGAGCAAATATTTTCAATAGAGCTTCGGTGGTGGGTGTGGTATGGAACTCTACTTTGTATCATACACTCATAACCTACTATTAATCACAAGTAAAAATAATTCTGATTAAAAAATTCTGATTTACTTAAATAAGTAAATAAGATGTTGTCATTGAGTTTTCAATTGTATTTCCCCAATAGCAATGACCTGCATTCCCACACTTGCTAAGCAACAGCAATTTAAAAGACTTATAACATTAAATATTGGTAAACATGGAGAACAACCAGAACCATTCCATGTTTGGTGAATAAATAAAACAACACAATTACTTTGAAAAAAATCTGAATTTTTTTTCCAAGAGAAATGAACATATTTGTTCACAGATATGGACATAAATGCTTTCACTCCTTCTTCTCCTTCTTCTTCTTCTCCTTCTCCTTCTCCTTCTCCTTCTCCTTCTTCTTCTTCTTCTTCTTCTTCTTCTTCTTCTTCTTCTTCTTCTTCTTCTTTCTTCCCCATAAATAGCCTCAAACTACAAATAACAAACAAGTCTCAGAAACATCATATTGAGTGAGGTATTAATTAGTTTTAATTCATTTTGTATAAATTATAGAATAAGCAAAAATGATGTCACATTTTGGGAACAAGAGTTACCTAGGGCTTTTCCCAGATATTTCCCCATGAATTCATCCCTGAGTCTTTTGAAAGAATTACAAGATAATTGTGATTGATAAGAAGACTCTAATAATTTTTTAAGTTGTGAGGTAGAAGTTTTACAGAGATGAAATTAAAGTACAGAGGAACGCACCTGAAGAGAGCCGGGGAATACATCACAAGGCCTCTCTGAGCAAAAGTCCTCTTCTTTTATTTCCTATTATATCACACCTGGGCCAGCTTCCAGGTGGTCTGCTGAAATTGCCAGCCGTGGTTACCTTATTAAAACTCCTCCTACTACATGCAGTCCAAAGTACCTTTCCTGTGCTCTGTCTCTTATGCAATTTCCCTGACATAGGGGATCATATGTGCAAATAGGGTGTATCAAAAGTGTCTCTGTTCCCAGGATTTCACTGTACTCCTATGTTATCCCCAACAGTATGGTGGGAAAAAAAATACAAAACAGAAGTTAATTCTGATATTCTGTTAAGCCAAAACCCTATTAAGATATATGTATAGAACAAAATCATTACCCTGGATATCATCTCAGGAAACTGCTGTTCCTCAAAATAATGATTTTGAAACAATGCACTATGTATTGCCTATTTTGTACCTACATTATACAAAATTATAAAATGTGGTTTTAACATCATAGCCAATTTTCACAAACAAAATTTGTAAAAAAAAAAAAAAACAACAAAAAAAAACATCTGACCATATAATTCCAGTGTGGCAGTGGGTGAGTGTTGAAAAATTGTGTTTATCTAAATTTATAGATCCCCAAATCATATCTGAGAGAAAGAAAGAATGCCTTATAAGGCATATTTAAAAAAATCAATCAGTTAATCCAGGTTAAACAGTCAAAATGGTTTGAACTTGAACTTGACCTTAAACTTGGTCGACTTTTTTTTTCTAACTTTGTAGATTTCCAGAAAATAAATGCTCATATTTTACAATTCCATAAATACTCACTAAATATGTATATATTTTAAATCCAAGCCCATATGAAATTCATAATCTCTAAAATAAAACATAACTAGAGAGACTATTTTAAAAGTGCTTTCTTTTATATTTTCAGGTCTTACTTACTTTTATGAGTAAGAGACACAGAGATAGAGAAAGACATGAGAGACATAAGCACTTTTCAATCTGGAATCAAACCATCAGTATCTTTATTGGTCAAGATGTGATAGCAAATTGTCAAACCAACATTTTAATTTTATCTTTCACAACCCACAGCTAAATAACCAGAAATTGTTATAACTTCTCAACCTTCAAACACATGTTCTGAATCTAGAGACTTATCTTCACCTGGGCAACTACGTAGGCACACAGCATCATTCTTATGTACTTGGGCACTTTAGAGCTGATTCTATGAATGGTATCATTTTCTACGAACAGTGAGATTTTAAAGTAAAATATATTATTTTGCTGCTCTAAGTGCTTCTATGATGTTCTTTTATTATTAGAGTAACATTCAACTTGTTATCAAATACTGGGTAGCAGATCCAAGAATGCCCCATCTTCTATCATTCCTTTCTTTTCTCACTCCTTTTCAGTCCCACTGACCTTCCTGTTTTTCCATGAACCTTTTTAAAAATATTTTTTGTTATCCATGACTTGATTTTTCATTTCATTTTACTTTCATTATTACCATATTTAAAATATCATCCAATCTTCTCTATTCAGCACATATCTTTTTCACCCTACTTTTTTGAGGGGGGAAGAAGGAGACAAGAGTTATTGGTGGTGGGTGGTGTATGGATTTGCATCTGTGATATTTTACCCCTTCTATTAAACTCTTTCTCTTAATTTAAGTTAGAGAGAGAGGAGGAGAAAGAGAGGGAGACAGAGGAGATGGAGGAGAAGAAGAGTGGGAGGAGTAGGAGGAGCAGGAGCAAGGAGAAAGAGAGGAGGAGGAAGACTACCATTGCCCCTCTTCTGAATTACATGGTGTGTCCATAATATGACTGAGGACTCAAACCCAAGTTCCTCACACATGGCAAAGTGTGCACTCTACAAGGTGAGCTATATACCACTCCCTCAACTTTGTCTTTTATAAAAATATTTTTATTCATTATATTTTAATGAAAAAGAGTAGATATAGAGGAAAAGATACAGAGAGAAAGAATTCAGAATGCTGCTTAGTTCTGGCTTATCACTAATGGTGCTGGGGACTGAACCTAGGACCTCAGAGCTTCAGGCTTGAAAGTCTTTTGCTTAACCTTTGTGCTGTTTTCTCCACCTCCTCAATCTTGTGTTGATCATAATCCAGAAAATTCAGTTTTATTTAATTTTTTAATTTTTCCCTCTCTACATTAGAGCCTAAGTAATTGAAAGCTGAAACCTGAACAAAAATAATAGTTTTAGTGTTAAATAGTCTTTCTGGAGGTTTTTTTTTTTTTTTCCACCAGAGTTATTGCTGGAACTTGGCTCCTGCATAATGCTTGAGAGTCCAATCCTTTATCTACTGTGTCATCTCCTGGACTGGTTCCTGTATAATGAATCTAGTGCTCATGGCAGCTTTTTTTTTTTTTCATGGCTGTTTAACTTTCTCCCCTCATTTCTTTCTCTTTCTTTTGTGTTTTTGATTATGTCTTGTTTTTGATAAAGACATAGATAGATGGAAATGGAAATGGAAGATAGAAAGGGAGAAAGAGACAAAAGATTGGCAAAACAGGTCACATGGAAAGTATATTGCTTTGCTACACATGCAATTCAAGTTCAAGTGCAGAACCCTTCCCCCAGCACTAAAGAAAGTTTCAAAGTTATGGCTTATTTTAATCTCTCTATCTTTATATCTCTATTGAGGAGACAGAAGAAGAGGAAAAGGGGGAGAGAGAGAGAGAGAGAGAGAGAGAGAGGAGCCTGCAGCACAACTTGGTGAAACTTCTACCCCACAGATGGAATATTTTCTTATCTGCAAAAAATTAAGGGTTCCTGTACCCCAAATTTATCTTAAAAGAATTCCCTGTCAAGATTTAAAATACAAATTGCAATCTCTAAATGTCCCAGGGAGTTTATCTAAGTATATAATTGGGTATAATATTTTCTCAAGAAGAGAAACCTCTAAGCCCTACTGGACATTATAACTTACTCTGTAATATTCAAACAAGTGACCATAAAGACCACAATGTATTTTATATGTTTTATCTTATAACTGTATTTGTTATGTTTTTTTTTACTCTATGATACCAATGACTTTAATTCTTGTTTATAATATAATAGATTACTGGTTATACTTTTTTAAAATTTATTTTATTTTATTTATTTATTCCCTTTTGTTGCCCTTGTTGTTTTATTGTTGTAGTTATTATTGATGTCGTTGTTGTTGGATAGGACAGAGAGAAATGGAGAGAGGAGGGGAAGACAGAGAGGGGGAGAGAAAGACAGACACCTGCAGACCTGCTTCATCGCCTGTGAAGGGACCTGCCTGCATGTGGGGAGCCGGGGGCTCGAACCGGGATCCTGACGCCAGTCCTTGAGCTTAGAGCCACCTGAGCTTAACCCGCTGTGCTACAGCCCGACTCCCTACTGGTTATACTATTTAGATTTTGTAGCACATTTTCTTTTGGAAAAATTTCATCTTATACCCTAGCATATATAATTCATCTTATAGCTATTCAATTACCCTATCTGATGTTGCTGAATTGGATTCTTTTGCCCATGTGTCTTATTTCCTGCTCTGAGAAACGTTCAGTAAGGTGATAGTCAAAGAAGAAAATATAGAATCATCTTCTACCTGTAATCCTCTCTATACAGTCAAAAGGGAATTGCTGTCTTCCCCAGAATGGAAATGCAGTATCTGTTTAAAAGACTTTATTAACAAACTGACATAGTTTTAATCCCAACAGAAAGAATGTAGGATAGAGTGGGCTCTGGCTCAGAATTATCCCATCTGTGTGCAAAAACCTTTGAGGAATCCTTTATTAGTAAATATTCACAGTTTTCAAATAGTTAATATAGATTTGGCTGCTTTCAGAAACTTATATTAAATGTTCAATATTTCATGAAAGCTTTGAGTGGTAATGTTTACTTGTTCTGATATGTTCTCATTGCAAAGAAAAGTGAGAGGTTTAGAAAGATGAGAATTACACAATGACTGTGAGATTCTCAATTTGATTTTTTATTATTAAATTCTGCTTCATAGGACATATAGCAACTTATTTTTCTGTGATTATTATTGAGAAAATTTGTCATATAATGACTGTTATAAGATTTTTTTCCCCAAAACAGCCTTGAAAAAAACAGATGAAACAACAAAAGCAGGCAAGCAAACAAACAAACAAAAACAACAAAAAAAGAGGGTATGAAACTTTCTGATTTTCAACTATATTACAACACATTTATAATTAAAACACCAGATGAATGGAATGAAATATCCCAGAAATAAATCCACACAGCTCTGAGAATCTAAAATGAAAAAGGATCCAACCTGTGCTAAGTATGAATAGATATGGGCCCCAGGTCAGATCAGTGTGGTAAATAGTTCATTGTATTGATATATTTTCTTCAAGTCTGAGAGCAACTCTCTGCCCTGATTCAGCTTCCTAGTCCTATTCTCAACTCTGACACCATCTACCCAGATAATATTTTTAGACCACCTGCAGGTTAGCTATCAAACTCCAGCAAAAATTGCCACATTCATGGACCCCTAGAAACTTACCTAAAACAGACTTTGTAACTCTTATCCACCCTAGAATCCCTATTCCAATCAGTTCTATTCCTATTTTATAGTTCCTGTTCATTAAATATTTTGTAAGTTATAATAAATCACACTGCCTTTCAGCCACCAAGTTTTGCATGATACTATGATTTCATCTGGAACTCCGTGGGCAGATAATCTCACCAATATGTCCCAGAACCTCACTTTTTCCAGAGCTCTATCCTACTGGGAAAAGAGAAACAGACTGGAGTATAGCAATTACAGAAACCAGAACTTCCATCTTTTGTACCCCATAAAGAATTTTGATGCATATTCCAAAAGAGAGAGCTGTTAGAGGAAGATGACTAGAGGACTCTGGTTCCATCAGGACCTGGAGAGAAGAAGTAGAAAAATAAACAAACAAACAAATAAATAAGGAAGAATACTCAAAAATAGTAGGCGTGACACAGAAAAGAAGGCAGGATCATAAAAAGTAGGCAAGTATATGTGTAAATATAGATAGTTATAGAAAAAATATTTAACCCATAGTCATGATCTTGGGAGAACTAATGCAGTTTCTAGTGGAGGGAATGGGGACATGGAACTCTGTCTGTGGGAAAGGTATGGATATATGGCCTTGTTATCTTGTATTTTTTAAAAAATCTATATTAAATCACCTAATTTTTTAAAAAGAAAAAAAAAGGAATCAAAATAACTCAATAGAGAAAGGAATACTCTTTAACAAATGGTGTTCAGAAAACTTGTCAGTAACATATACAGAAATGCAACAAAACTATCACTTAACCCTATATACAAAAACTAACTTAAAAATGGATTGAAGACTAGGATGAAAGGATGGAAACTGAAAAGAAGAGAAAAGAAAACACAGGTGAAATAATTCAGGACCTTAACAACAAGGATGCATTTAGATACTCAACTGTATGAGCAAGGAAACTGACAAAAGAATAAACAGATACAAATGAATTTTTTCTACACATGGAAAGAAAATTCCATGAAGACAATAAGACAAACTAGCAGTTAGGAGAATACATGTTTACATTACAAATCTGACAAGGACTAGATACTAAAAAGTTATAAAGATCATCCAACTGAACACCAACATAAAAAATAAGTAACCCAGTAAAAAAGGGCAAAATATCTGAATAGATAAATCTCTACAGAAGACATTCAGATATCCCACAAATATGAAAAACTGTCCACACTACTTATTACTAGAGATATGCAAATGAAAATCCTGTGTGATACCACTTCACACTGAATGGCCTATATCAACAAACTGGACATTATAAGTCTTAGTGAGGATGTGGAGAAAAAGGAACTAATATACTTCTTCTTCTAGCGTTTGCCCTTCTTCCATAGCCAGTCAACACTGTTGGTGGGAATAAAAACTGGTGCAGTTTTTACAGAAATATTAGTTTGAAAAAATAACACCTGATTAAAAACAAAGAAAAGAAAACAGACAGAGAATAAAGTGAGTTCCTACTGAAGACTCAAAACAATAACAAAACGGGAGAAGAGAAATCAAAAGCTTTGATCAATTAAAAAAAAAAGGTTGCCTTGATGAAGACAATATTAGCCTAACTCACTTCAAGAAATCTCTTCAGATTTTGGCATCTCTGAGTGAAAACAATATTTATATTTCCAAGCCAGGAGGAAAGAGACAGCAGAGGAGGAAATGCATGAAATCACAAAGAAAAGTACTGAAAAGGACAAATGTGTGTGGTGAGTTTTTCTGCCTCACCCCAACCCCACACCCAAACAAAGTAGACTGCTTAATCAAAATACATCTGCATAACGGAAGACTCCCCACAGAGTAGATGCCTGGCAGAACAATCCTAGAGCCACTATTTCTTCAAGACACAAATAGAGGGGTATTGGTCATCATTTTGTGAACTCATTTCATAACATCTAGGGAGCAAGACTCTGTCAGCAAATAGCTTTCTGTTCCTAGAGAACTCTTGGAGAAGTGAATTGTGGGCTGGTCTGAGGAGTAAAGTGCAGTGAACTGTTTGTAACAACCTAAGGTCAAGGGATTGAATTCTAGAAATCAGTCCCATTCACTATATCAGCAAGAAAACAATAACATTTTTAGGAGTAAACTTAATAAAAGCGGTGTAGGACTTGTACACTGGAAACTTTGAGTCACTATTCAAGGAAATAGAGAAAAAATACAAAAAAGTGGAAAGATATTCTGTGTTCTCTGTGTTCATGGTCTAGAAGAATTAACTTCATTGTGGTCCGGGAGGTGGCCCAGTGGATAAAACGTTGGTCTCTCAAGCAGAAGGTGCTGAGTTCAATCCCCGGCAGCACATGTACCAGAGTGATGTCTGGTTCTTTCTCTCTCTCCTATCCCTCTCATTAATAAATACATAAAATATTGAAACACATAAAGAATTAACTTCATCAAACTGAATATTCTACCAGAGCCATATACAAATTTAATGCAATCCCTATCAAGGTCCTACCATTTAAAAAATATATATTTATTTATTTATTCCATTTTGTTGCCATTGTTGTAGTTGTTGTTGGATAGGACAGAGAAATGGAGAGAGGAGGGGAAACAGAGAGGGAGAGAGAAAGATAGACACCTGCAGATCTGCTTCACTGCCTGTGAAGCGACTCCCCTGCAGGTGGGGAGCTGGGGGCTCGAACTGGGATCCTTATGCTGGTCCTTGTGCTTTTTTTTTTTTTAATTTTTTTTATTATTTTTTTTTTTATTAAAGAAAGGATTAATTAACAAAACCATAGGGTAGGAGGGGTACAACTCCACACAATTCCCACCGCCCAATCTCCATATCCCAACCCCTCCCCCGATAGCTTTCCCATTCTCTATCCCTCTGGGAGCATGGACCCAGGGTCATTGAGGGTTGCAGAAGGTAGAAGGTCTGGCTTCTGTAATTGCTTCCTCGCTGAACATGGGCGTTGACTGGTCGGTCCATACTCCCAGTCTGCCTCTCTCTTTCCCTAGTAGGATGGGTCTCTGGGAAAGCTGAGCTCCAGGACACATTGGTGGTGTCTTCAATCCAGGGAAGTCTGGCCGGCATCCTGATGACACCTGGAACCTGGTGACTGAAAAGAGAGTTAACATACAAAGCCAAACAAATTGTTGAGCAATCATGGACCCAAAGCTTGGAAAAGTGGAGAGGAAGTATTAGGGAGGTACTCACTGCAAACTCTAGTATACTTCTGCTTTCTTACATTGGTGCCATACTCCAAACTCAGTCAATTTCTGCTTTGCGTGTTTGATTCTGCTTAAAGTTAATTGAGCTTCTGAGAGCTATCTATCTTAGTTTTCATATTGTTTTAAACGTCTTTTTGTGAGACTTTATATCTATGAAAGAAAGAGAACCTCTCCACTTTCTCATTCGCAGCAACAGGAATAGAACTGGATCACATGAATGAATGTCTTATACTCTATCATTAAAGGATGGGGAGAATACAGGTCCATGAAAAATGATGAATGAAATAGTGGGGGTTGTATTGCTAAATGGGAATCTGGGGAATGTTATACATGTAAAAAAAAAAAAAAAAGAAGTAGAAACCTTCTGCTTTTTTCACCTGCACTTAACGCGCTGCGCTACAGCCCAACTCCCCCATTTTTTTTTTAAGAGAACAAAAGATACAAAAATTTATCTGGAGGTAGAAAACACCTAGAATTGCCAAAAACAATAATAATAATAATAAATAACAGAACTGGAGCCATCATATTTCCAGATCTCAAACTATATTATATGGCCATTGCAAAGAAAACTGCCTGGCATTGAAACAAAAATAGAAACACTGATAAGTGGAATATAACTGAGAACCCAAAAATAAATTCCCACTCTTATCTAATTTTTGGCAAGGGGGCCCAAAGTTTAAAGTGGGGTAAGGAGAGTCTCTTCAACAAGAGGAGTTGGGAAAACTGGGTTATAACATGCAGAAGAATGAAAATTAACCACTACATTATACCACACACACAAAAAAAAACTTCAAATGGATCAAGGACTTGGATGTTAGACAAGAAACTATCAAGTACTTAGAGGAAAATATAGGTAGAACCCTTTTCCATCTAAATTTTATAGGCACCTTTAGTAACACCTGCAGGGGAAAAAGTTCAGGAATGGTGAAGCAGTGCTGCAGGTGTCTCTCTCTCTCTCTCTCTGTTTGTCTTTCTTACTTCCTTCCCTCTTAATTTCTTACTGTCTCTGTCCAATAAACAAATAAAGACAATGAAATTAAATAATAAGTCACAGGAAACTAATATTGCATAATTTGCTTAATTCCTCTAGTCATTAAGTCAAACCAAAAGAATGTTTACATTATTTGTCAGCAATGAATTTAGAAGGAATAATGCCTAAAGATGTTGGTGTTAGGTCTGGATAGGCCCGACTGTTGAAGACAAGGTGTCTACTCTTAAAAGAATGAGAAAACCAGATAGAGGCACAACAAACCGACAGTCCCTGGAACACCTGCCAAGGGTCAGCATTTTCTTTTTAAAAAATATTTATTTATTTATTCCCTTTTGTTCCCCCTTTTTTATTGTTGTAGTTATTAGTTGTTGTTATTGATGTCGTCATTGTTGGTTAGGATAGAGAGAAATGGAGAGAGAAGAAGAAGACAGAGGGGGGAGAGAAAGATAGACACCTGCAGACCTTCTTCACCTCCTATGGGACTCCCCTGCAGGTGGGGAGCCAGGGGCTCAAACTGGGATCCTTGAGCCAGGCCTTGCGCTTTGTGCCACCTATGTTTAACCTGCTGCAATACTGCCAGACTCCCAGGTCAGCAGTTTCTACCAGCCAGTTCCTGGAATACATGTGGAGAGTCAGCAGTTTCGAAAAATCACAGTCCCACCAGACTAATCGTCATGAAAAATCCCCACTAACACTCACTAAACTTCCTTGTTCTCCTTGCCTTATAAGAATCCCCTCACCTAACCCCTGGTGCAACCTCATGGGTCCCATTCTCTTGGACCATGAAACTCCACTAGGAGCACTCAAATAAAGCCCTACTTTGACAATACCTGCAGCCTTACTGTTTCTATCAGGTCCCACTCGCCACAGATCAAACCTTACAGTTTGTACATTTATAAACACCAGAGCAAGTTCTATAGAGGGAAAGGCAGGGGTTCAACCAAGAGAATCATAGTTTCTACCACTTACTACCTTTTAGTCTTTTAAAGTTAGAGATAATAAAATAAAATAAAAATTACCAAAAGCTAGTATGAAAAGTACTCAAAAGCAAAGCAGCATGTGGCAAATTCAGTTTTCTTTCAGTTAAATAATTGAGATAATTTTGGCAAATATTCATTTCATTCCAATGATGCCATCGGACTGTCACAGTTCTGTGTGCTTAGGAGATTCCCAAGAACCATTCAAAGGTCTTCTAAGTCAGAATAAGCAAATAGGTGTATCATAAGTTATAATGCAATCTTATTTAACTTTAGTACATGGTAATTTTTTTTTCTCTGAATGGCAAGTGAGAATCAGCTGAATATTAGTTATGACTACTGTCAAAATTGTTCTTTCTGACCTTGTTCCAGCCAAAGATTTTGGTCCTACTTCAAGGGGTTAGGGAAATAAAATTTTAAAAAAAGAGGAAAAACTGCTTATTATGCATCATTTTATTGACATTTATACTAGTGATATATAATATTTGAGGGAATGGGTAATTAAACAGCAAGTGCTATTAATAAAGCACTTTGTAAATAACTTAATATCTTTTAAGTAGATTTTTATCAGTACCCCTGATACCAGTTTTATATATTTTGGACTCACACATTAACTTTTCAAACACTCAGTAACATTCTACTTTAAGATTTTTATGTTTTTTTTTTTTTTCATGAGAATAACCATTTTATTTTATGGTGTTTAGAAGTCTCAGAACCCTGAGATCCTTGTAAGAATGTAATGCCAATATCAAATAGATGGCACTGGGGCTGAGCAAATAGCTATGGCTATGCAAAAAGACTTTAATGCTTAAGGCACCAAAGGTCACTAGTACAATTCTCTGTACCACTGTAAACCAGAGCTAAGCAGTGCTCTGGGAAACACACACACACACACACACACACACACACACACACACACACACACACACACACACTCATGCACACACACAAATGGATGACAATGACTAGCATTGAGAACAAACTATTTACAAGTTAATTGTTATATTTTAGTGATTATTAGATACCATAATGATTGCAGATATACAATGGAAAAATTACTAATTTTACTAACTACATTTAAGTAAAAGAGTAAGGTGCATTGTCATTTATGCTTATAATCTAACACACATCACTGCAATTTCCAGATACATGGAGTAAAAAGTACATGAGTTAACCTTCTTTTAGCAAATAAGATGAAATAGATGAAACCACAGCTTAAAGATTCTTCACAAATGATGGTATAGAACTGTGACTCATGAGAGAAAGGTAACAAAGTTGGTGAACTCTATGATTGTCTAAACTTTCTATCTGGGGAAATTTTTCTGGTCATGACTACTGAGAAGGAAAGAATCAAATAGACATTAACACCTGGCTGAATTGAGCAGATGTAAATGGGGGAGGCAGGGGAGGCTGAAAATACTTTGAAGAGTTCCAGAATGGTGGTAATCACACATAAAATAATACAGGCATCTACATGGGAGCTCCCTCAAGTAATAGGCTATGAGTTTGCATATATAGAATTTAATGCCACAAAGTTGACCAAAGAATAGGCAATAAATGATAAACCAAATTGTTCCCAGAGTTAAAAACAGAGAAGGGCATTTAAGTACTGACAAGAATGGGATGTAGGGAAATTGTGAGGATGTGGTTGAGCTTGGCAGGGCTTGACCTGAGGAGTGTGTCTATCCTGTGAGTCTCTCTCTCTCTCTACCGAGAGGTTGAGCAAGGAGGGACAGGAGTAACCCTAAAGGTTTGCCCCGTCTTATTAGACTCCCTGCCTCACAAAGCACCCTGCATTCCTGATACTATGACCATTAGATAAAAAAAAAGGGGGAGATTTCAGGAAATTGTGAGGATGTAGTTGAGCTCAGCAGGGCTCACAAAGCACCCTGCATTCCTGATACATGGCTTATCTACATAATCATTGTTTTGCCTGAAATTTCCTCACCTATTCCATTCCTTAGATATATCTTCTTTCTACCCTCAAGACCCTCCCTGACAGCAGGGTAGTAATAATCCCACCAGTCAAATGCCTTGGAACAGTTGCTAAGGAAGTTTCTACCCTCCCAGCCCCTTTTGTCTTTATCCATCCCTTTCCTATCCATTTCTGTTTCTGACTTGCCACTTCAGGGTCTGACCTTTAAAAGCCTTGGCTTTCTGATCAATAAAGAATTGTATTGCCTCACCGTCACAAGCTTGCTTCAGGAGTCATCTCCCTTGAGTCGCTGAGTGAGTAGTTCTCTCCAACCCAGAGAGTACACGCCTGGGAAGAGGCACCCCCATGCTAGCCCGACAATGGAAGAAATAAATATTTGGGCTGTTGATGACAGAACAGAGAGATCATACATTAGCAGGATAAGAAAACTATCTTTAGAGTAAAGATCACTTAAAACAGCTACAACAAAGTTTAAATAGTTAATGAGGATAAAATAGAATAACTATTACTAGACCTAACAAACTCAACAATTGTTCTCTTCTGTTCTTCCTTCCATCCACCTTTCCTTCCATCCTTCCTTCTTTCCTTCCTCCCTCCCTCCCTCCCTTTCTTTCTTTCTTTCTTTCTCTCTCTCTCTTTCTTACCTATTCTTTCTTCCTTTTTCCTTCCTTTCTTCCTCCTTCTTCCTTTCCTTTTCTTTCCTTCTCTTTCCTTCTCTTTTTCTTTTTATATAGAATCAGAGAGGCACACAGATAGATTGAAAGATAACACAGCATCTGAAGGAACCCATAAATGTTGTGGTAGCCAGGCCCAAACTTTAGCTGTGCACATAGCAAAGCACACAATTCAAGTGAATTATTATATTGCTCAACACATTTAATGAAATAAAACACAATTCATCTAATCAACAGTGTAAAATCCACCTTGTTTGTCCATCAGTTAAAGGTTGTTTTATATGAAAAGAGTCTGAAGCATATGATTGACAGTGATAAAGGATTATAATATAAATAATATAAATAAGCAGAAAACGTGATGATATAACCAGACAAAATTGTTCATAAAAGTATATTTTAAAACACAAAATTAAGCACAATGAAGAGAAAAATGGTCATTATAATAATAGATTAAGTGAAACCTGTAAAGGTTAAAGCTGTAATATCAGTAAAGAAAATTCCATTGGCAGAAAAAAATGCCAGGTTAGACAATTCAAGATAAATATCAGATAACTTGAAGATATAGCAGCTTTATCTATTGAAAATAAAGATCAAAGAGAGGGGGGAAAAGGTACATAAAAACAATGGATGTGACTCAGGAGGTCTACAGGAAGAAATATATGATTTGCAAATGTGAGGTCTTGAACTGGTTGCCAGTATCATGCACTGTTTCTTTCCCTCTACCTCTATCCCTCTATTTCTCCCTCTCCCTTTCCCCCTTCTTCTCCCTCTTGTTGAATAAATTAATCTTTAAAATTTTAACAGAACCTCAGCAACCTATAGAGAAATATCAAGAGGTTTGACACATGTGAAATTGAAGTCACAGAAAGAAGAAAACAGGGGACAGATAAAATACAAGACACGACTAGGAAGATAGCATAACAATTATGCAAGCAAACGTTCATGCTTATGGTTCTGAAGTCCCAAGTTCAGTCTTCATCACCACCAGCTACAGTTGAGTAATGCTCAAATAAGGAAAAGGAAAGAACAGGAGTCGGGTGGTAGTGCAGCGGGTTAAGCATAAGCCGCCAGAAAGCCCAAGGACCTGTGTCAGGATCCCTGTTTGAGCCCCGGGCTCCCCACCTGCAGGGGAGGTGCTGCACAGGCGATGAAACAGGTCTGTAGGTGTCTTTCTCTCCCCCTCTCTGTGCTCCCCTCCTCTCTCCATTTCTCTCTGTCTCATCCAAGAATGATGACATCAATATCAACATCAACAACAATAATAACTACAGTAATAAAAAAACAACAAGGGCAAGAAAATAAATAAATACATATTAAAAATTATTTTAAAAAATGGAAAGGAAAGAAGAGAAAAGAAAAAAGAAGGACAGAGTCAGGCTGCAGTGTAGCAGGTTAAGCGCATGTGGCAAAGTGTAAAGACCCATGTAAGGATCCCTGTTTGAGCCCCTGCTCCCCAGCTGCTGGGGAGTCACTTCAAGGTGGTGAAACAGGTCTGCAGGTGTCTATCTTTCTCTCCCCCTCTGTGCCTTCCCCTCCTCTCTCCACTTCTCTCTGTCCTATCCAACAACAAAGTCATCAATAATAACAACAACAGTAACTACAACAATAAAACAACAGGGACTACAAAAGGGAATAAATAAATAAATAAATAAATATTAAATAAAAAGGAAGGAAAAAATGTTCAGGGACCAAGGAGATCCTTTAATGATAGAGTATAAGACATTCATTCATGTGATCCAGTTCTATCCCTGGTGCTGCGAATGAGAAAGTGGAGAGGTTCTCTTTCTTTCATAGATATAAAGTCTCACAAAAAGACGTTTAAAACAATATGAAAACTAAGATAGATAGCTCTCAGAAGCTCAATTAACTTTAAGCAGAGTCAAACACAAACACTATTCGAAGTGTTGAAAATAAATAATAATTGAGGGGGAAAAAAGTTTAAAAAGCAGTGGAATGGATACCAATCATGTACACTAGAAGGAAGATAAAACTGACCTCAGACTTCTTTTCCAAAACTTTACAAATGAGAAAGAAAAAAAAAAAAAAACTACTATAAAGTTATAATCATGTACCTATTAAATGTATTTCTGAGGTATAGTTATGTTTGCTTTAATAACTGAAACTATTTAATACCAGAATATATTCCCTGGAATATAACTTAAAGGAAATTATTCTAATAGAAAGAAAAATATACCTACAAAGCTACACAAAGGAACAAAAAACTGGAAATGTTAATTATATGAATAAATAAGAAAGACAAAAATAAATAAGTATGGCTGTGTAATGATCTTTTACTATTACCTAGCCTACCAATAAATTATTTAATGATAAAATAAATACATAAATAAATAAATAAATAAGAAAGACTTTCTCAGGTTAAATATTCTTCTAAATTAGTCAATTAGAAAAGTATACAGTGAGGTTTTTAATCAACATAGAAGATAATATGCACAGTGTTTTTTTATATAGAACACATCCAATTACATGTTAAATACATTGTATTATACTTACATGTAGAAATGAAATATAGGAGCAAGAACTAGAAATATATATATATATATATATGTATATGTATAGATATATGAAAATCTTACATTATATAGAACTTATATAATATAATTTGACTATGGGCAGTGATATGTTAAACACATGTATTTTGGAGTATATACAACAGATCAGATTCAACCCACCAGCTATATCTGTAAATATAGGTTCAATTGAAACAGAAGCAAACATTTTTTTTTAATTTTTTTACATACCATGTATGGTCATTGGTTAATTGTTCACTCTAACAGTAGTGAATAGTAGTAGATATGAAGAATTGTGACTGAAACCATCTGACTCACAAATCTAAAGTACTTTTGAACAAAAGGCTGCTGAGCCCCAATATAGAAAACCCTTAACAACAAAAATTAAATATAACCAGTTCAAAATCAAGATAAAATGAAAAATTTAAATCTATTTAATACAACCAAAATATATCAGAAACATAAGACACTAATAGAAAGCAATTAACTATATGACAGTTTTAAAAGTCAATTGGGTAAGCATATTAAGTATAATCTTAAAATTATAAATAAATAGAGGGGAAAAATTGATCATATGTCTCGAACTTTTTAAAACACAGACTAAGTCTTTTTAATACATAGGTTGAGTCTTTGATGTGTTGACTCTTCCAAAAGCCTAGACCAGGGAGAACAAAATCAACAGCAACCGGTAACACAGCTATATAAAAGAGGCTGGGTATTATACAGCAAACCCTAACAAAGGGATGATAGTAATAACTATCCATTGTCTTCTTGAACCCTAAGACAGCAGGAACCTCACATTTCCACTATAGAGCCTATATTTTCCCCAGTCCTGGAACCTTAGGGTGGGGCGCACTTTCCTGCATGCTGCTCTCAATTCAAATAAAATAATATTGCATCCATGGATCACAACCTAATAAACAAAATGAGTGCCACCCCAAAATGTTTCACTTCAGACTGTGTTCAGATACTTCAGGTGTGGAGTGACAATCCCTCAGCTTCATCACTCGGGTGATGCCTTTCCTTTCATAGTATTCTCTAAATCCATTCCAGGTGGTCCACTCCCCAGTAAAGTCCCCAAACCTAGATATAGTCCAGGTCCCCTGAGATAGGGCAAATGTCACACATGCCTATCTCAGACTTTCTAAATGGTTAATTAATTTAATTTTGATGTGCTTTTTCAGTCCTAAAACCTGCAGTTTCAAGGTATGATTTTATTGAATCTTTTTTTTTTTTCCTCCAGGGTTATTGCTGGGCTCAGTGCCTGCACCATGAATCCACCGCTCCTGGAAGCCATTTTTTCCCCCTTTGTTGCCCTTGTTGTTGTAGCCTCGTTGTAGTTATTATTATTGCCATTGTTGATGTTGTTCGTTGTTGTATAGGACAGAGAGAAATGGAAAGGGGAGAGGAAGATAGAAAGGGGGAGAGAAAGATACACAGCTGCAGACCTGCTTCACTGCCTGTGAAGCGATTGCCCTGCAGGTGGGGAGCCAGGGCTCAATCCGGGATCCTTATGCTGGTGCTTGAGCTTTGTGCCACATGCTTTTAACCCACTGCACCACCGCCCGACCCCCTATTGAATCTTTTAATCTCTCTCTACTCTGGATTGGTCTTGCCTATTTTGATCTGCTAAAGTGATTTTTACATAATGCATCACTGGTATTAATGAATTCAATTACAAGCTATGGTGAGGAATTGTGAATGGTAGACACTCCTTACTGTCTGCATTTTGGAATCTTTTATGATAAAGATATATTAGAGAAGCTAAGCATTACGGTTCCCATAACTACCTGTCAGATTTCCTCTTTTACCACTCTTGCCTGTGCTCATGATTCTGTGATATTCTAAATATTTCTCTAATTCCTTATAGAGAGGCTCCCACTATTACCAGTTTTTCTATACTCAGGATCCTCTGACAGAACATGCTTATTTCTCTCTTTCAATGGTTGCTGTCTTTTATCTTTATAGTTTCACTTCAACTTCTTTCTTTACAAGTATTTCTTGAACACTGAATCTCAGGGTAGTCTTTTTACCATTATTATTTCTTTTTCTTAATATAATAGATTTATAGTAAAATGTAACTACTTATTCTTTTATTTTACTTATTTTATTATCAATCCAAGAGAAAAAATAATACACACCAATACAATGATTTGCCATGTACCAATGGTATAACATGGGTGAATTTCAAAGCAAAATATTAAGTATAAAAAGACCACATAAGCAAATGTGCTTATTATTTTATGTATGTTATATCAAGATAAGGTGAATATATATTGTGATTGAAAGTAGATTGTAGCTACACAGGAATAGTGGAAACTAATACATGCATGGAAGATGTGGAGTAGCTGCCAGTGGATACATAGGGTGACGAGAATATCACAGAATGGGGTTATAGTGAGGATTATACAAGTCAGAAAGTATATTAAAGTCTACTGAATTCTATACCATAAATATATGTTTTGTTTTAATTTAACTATATTTCAATCAGTTACTTGTGGGAGCAAAATATTAACCCTAGTTTAGAAATTAGAAAATAAAATTCAGTTCAGAGATAGACCACTGGGGAGGGTATATTCTTTGCCATGCTCAGAGCCAAGGTTCCAGAATAATAAGTGTTATGGTTATGGTCCTGTGGCACTCCTCTTCTTCTCCTCCTCCTCCTCCTCCTCCTCCTCCTCCTTCTTCTTCTTCTTCTTCTCCTCCTTCTCCTTCTCCTTCTCCTTCTCCTTCTTCTTCCCCTTCCCCTCCTCCTCCTCCTCTTCCTCCTCCTCCTTCCTCCTCCTCTTCCTCCTCCTCCTTCCTCCTCCTCTTCCTCCTCCTCCTTCCTCCTCCTCTTCCTCCTCCTCCTTCCTCCTCCTCTTCCTCCTCCTCCTCCTCCTCCTTCTTCTTCTTCTTCTTCTTCTTCTTCTTCTTCTTCTTCTTCTTCCCCTTCTCCTTCTTCTCCTCCTCCTCCTCCTTCTTCCTTCTTCTTCTTCTTCTCCTTCTCCTTCTCCTTCTCCTCCTCCTCCTCCTCCTCCTCCTCCTCCTCCTCCTTCCATCTTCTTCTTCTTCTTCTTCTTCTTCTTCTTCTTCTTCTTCTCCTTCTCCTTCTCCTTCTCCTTCTCCTTCTCCTTCTCCTTCTCCTTCTCCTTCTCTTCCTCCTCCTCCTCCTCCTTCTCCTTTCTCCTCCTCCTCCTCCTTCTTCTTCTTCTTTTCTCCTTCTTCTTTTCTCTCTCTCTCTCTCTCCTTCTCTCTCCTGTCTCTGTTTTCCTCTAGCTGAATGAAAACCTTATGGGATAGTGAAAGGCCTCAGATATTCAAAGAGGAAAGAAGAAAGGATGTAAGGACAGAGAAATAAAGAATAAATGAAAGAAAGAAAGTGAGAGAGGAAGAAAGAATAGGGAAGAGAGAAAAAAGAATAAAATTAAAAAGAGGGAGAAAAGAAGAGAAGGAGGGAGATAGAGAGAGAGGAAGGAAGGGAGGAAGAAAGAAAGAAGATCCCCAACAGTCTAAGTGTCTATAAGTAGCAGATGTAGATTTGATCCAAATATGCCAGATTTCAGTGACTGTATTTCATCTGTGATTTTTTGCAAGCTTCAGAATCTGACTGGCTAATTTAACCCAACCTAATTTAACCTTACCTTCTTGCAAAATGAACCACACAGAAGTGTTTATCAGAAAGCTATCAGATCACAACACTGATATACTAAAGGAATAGGCCTCATGAGAGAAGAATCTGTAAAATCAGGGAACTGTAATAATAGAATCATTTGGTCTCTTTTCAGTGCTTCCATTCACCATCCAAATGATGCCACTTGGCTTTTGCTTTTTCCTTTATGATATGAGCATATGCATCCAAATTTTGGAACCCACTGGACTAACATGGAATACTGTATGAGGTGTTTTCAAGGGAGAAAAATAAAACAGCTTCTCCAGTTACTTGGTCTGTAAGACAGTCATTTCAACAATGTTAATTCTTTTTTAAAATTATTTTAAAATATTTATTTAGTTTCCCTCTTGTTGCCTTTGTTGTTGTTTATTGTTGTAGTTGTTGTTGTAATTGACGCCATCACTGTTAGATAGGACAGAGAGAAATGGAGAGAGGAGGGAAACATATAGAGAGGGAGAGAAAGATAGACACCTGAAGACCTGCTTCACCCCTTGTGAAGCGATTTCCCTGCAGGTAGGGATCCAGGGGTTTGAACCGGGATCCTTACAAGGGTTCTTGTGCTTTGCACCAGGTGCGCTTGACCTGCTGCACTACAGCCAGATTCCCAACAATGTTAATTCTTACAGTCTTAGAGTATGGAATATCTTTCCATTTCTTAGTGTCATTTTAATTTATTTTAAAAGTTTCATTTATTCATTATTGGATAGAGACAGAGAGAAATTGAAAGGGGAGGGTGAGATAGGGAGGAAGACAGAGACACCTGCAGCCCTGCTTTACCATTCATAAAGCTTTTCCCCTTGCAGGTGGGGACCAAAAGCTTGAACCAGGGTCATTGCACACTGTAATGTGTGTGCTTAACCATGTTGTATTTTAGTACTTAGGTATATATGTATATAAATTAAACTTATTAACACATTTCAAAATTCCATCTCAATAATTAGAAAATAATATTCGGTGGTTCTAATACTTCTCCAAGTATTTCACAAATCATTTTCCGATAATTCTGTTTCATCACATGCTTATTTAATACAACAACAAAACTTTAGTAAGAACAACTAAATTATAAGCTGTTCAATTGGGTGATCATACAGTAAATTTTTTTCACTTCACCTGCCAACGTCTATCTGCACTAAGCAAACTATAGGTAACCTGATTTGCTACCATGTACTTTCTTTCATTTGAATTCACTCGTTTTATTATTTACATTTTTCTTGGTTTGCATTGAAAATTGTACAAATAAATGATGTAGTGAGTTGACTGTGCAAGAATTTTAATATAGTAAGAGCTATCCAAAATCAGTAAAAGAAGACTCTTGATTTCATCATTAAATATACTAATTTTTAAATAAACAAGCTATAAAAATTTCCCAGGTGCATCCACTATTTAAATTTAATCCATTGGGAATTAGAGCAATATTTTTCACTATATTTAATATATTCAAGCATAGCTCTACACATTCCAATGTGCTTCTAAAATTATATATAAATAATAGTTAGCAGATGACTTCCTAAAGCACCAATATGTCAGCATAATTATCTAAAAATCTAACAAATAGTTGTTAAGCTGGTCCTTTGTAGACTAGAAGAGCATGTTTTAAATGCAAATCAAATATTTTTAGAAAGTGTACATCATCTTACCCTTTGAAAAAGTTCTCATATTCTTTTCTTTGCTACTGAAAATTCATGGTTTTTCTTTCCTTGTCACCATTGTAGAATAAAAGAATTCTGACTGTGAACTAGTCTTTCTTGAAGAATCCATTAAAGTTTAAGCTGGGGAATTGCATCAAGCAAGTAACATGTTCATTTCCCCAGAGCAGTTCACAACTCTTTTATGTCACGTAATACAGGAGAAAAAAAGTAAAAGAAAATAAAAATAAATGATGTTTGTGGTGAGAATCTGCACATAAAGAGTCTGACAGTTATCTGCCACAATAGCATGAAAGATAAAGATAATAAGTATGCATTAAGTTCACTAGGTGGGGAGATAGTACTTCTAAGTTCCAAAGAAAAATCCATAGTAAATATAAGAATTTAGAAAAATCAGAGGGGCCTATTCACAATCTCTTTTAGGAATATATCAAGAATTTGTGGAAGTCATTTTCTGAGGACATCTAGGGACTGAGACACATAGCCTGCTAAGTTTTTTAATTGTTTGTTGTATGCATTCATTTTGGGGAAAATAATGCAGTTGAACTTGTCTTTTTATTTGCAATACTAGGAACTCTCATGTGAATGATTACACTTCTCTGAGCTGACACTTTATTCTTTTTTTTAATTTCATATATATATGCATATATATGCATATATAGCTAGATAGAGAGTTAGTTCTACCAGGGCAATGTAACTTCCTCCAGTGTCCTGGAATTCCAAAGTAAAGTACTTAATGAAATAGTGTCTGGCTTGTGACATGAGAGAGAGAGATGGCCCAGGAACCAAGCTAGTGGTGGCAAGGCAATTCAATTTTTTATTCACCCAAGCACCCCAGAGTTGGGTAGTAGAACACTTGGTTAAGCCACGTGGCACCAAACCTCAATGGCTGGTGTCAGCCTCCCTGTCTGCCTGTGTGCGCTCATCTAAGTCGGAACACAGAAGAGACAAGTTAGAAACAGAAGTGGCTTGACAATGCCATACATGGTTAGGAAAGGGGCAGAGAAAGGTGAAAAAGGTAGGAACTTCCTTAGCAACTGTTGCTAGGGGCTTAACTGGTAGGATTAATAATACCCTGAGGGGAATTAGGAAGGAGATATTCAGTCATTTGTAAAACAAAGCAGAAGATTGATATGTAGATGATAAAAGGGCAGGCCACAGTATCAAGGAATGTAGGGTGGAACAGGGGGAGCTGGCTTAATATTTTAAGGAATGCCGGGCTCCTGGAGGCAGAAAATTGCAGAGTGTTTTGTGAGGCAGGGGGTCTTATCAGAGGAGGCAAACTTTTGGGGCTCCCATGTCCCCCTCACTCAATCTCTCAGTAAAGAGAGAGACTAACAGGATAGACACACCCCTCAGGTCAAGTGCTGCCAGGCTCTACCACATCCTCACAACTTCCCTACAAAATAGTTTCTACTTAGAACTAAATACCCTCCTCACCTACCTCCTACTACACTTCCCTCATTTACTCCAAAGCTAACCTCATCAAAGTAAGGACTACAAAAGCTGAATAAGGGCAAGAGAATGGCATACTTTAATGATGACTCCATAGTCACTATCAGGCCACCCCATCATCTGGGGCTCTAGAACATGAGTCTTGGAATTGCCTCAAAGGCATGATGGGCATAGACCTCAAATATATCCCTCTCTCCATTGTTACTTAGCATTTCCATCAGTAAAAACATAATGGACCCCTTTGTGGGCCCCCACACGCTCAATGTGGATCAACGATGGTAGAGAATATTCCATTCTCTGAAAGGAGACTGGACAACATATACTATGTTCCACAAGGAAGATAGGTCCTAAAATTGGGGCAGCTTGGAACATTCTTATTCATGACCACAATATTTCAGCTTAGATCTACAGGGATACAGAGGTCATATAGTCTCCATATCTGAATATGGGCCCCATATCAAATTGATGGGGTTTACAGCCAACAATATTTACACCTTTCCCATATTTGGGAGATATTCTCTTTCCTGATCCAGATTTCTAGTCCTTTTTCCAGCCATGACATCATCTCTCCAGACAATAACTTGGGTCTATCTGCATAGCAGATGTCAGTCTCAGACAAAAAGTAGTAAAGTCATGGGGCCTTTGGAATATACCTAAAATATACCTAATAATTTCCAAAATGGGGACCAAAAATCTCCATCTGTAATATTCCAGCCTTTAGGTTTGTGATCGTTCAACAAATTGTTTGACTTTGTATGTTAACTCTCTTTTCAGCCACCAAGTTCCAGATGCTAGAATGATGCTAGCTGGAATTCCCTGGGAAGATGACCCCACCAATGTGTCCTGGAGCTTCGCTTCCCCAGAGCCCCACCCCACTAGGGAAAGAAAGAGACAGGTTGGGAGTATGGATCAACCTGTCAATGCCCATGTTCAGTGGTGGGGGGAAGTAATTACAGAAGCCAGACCTTCCACCTTCTGCATCCCATAATGACTCTGGGTTCATACTCTCAGAGGCATAAAGAATAGGAAAGCTATCAGGGGAGTGGACTGGGATATGGAGTTCTGAAGGTGGGAATTGTGTGGAGTTGTATGGTCTTATCAGTGTTTCCATTTCATATGTAAAAAATTTTAAAAAGATAACTAGAAAAGTGTATTTAACCGTGATCCAGGAGGTGGTGCAGTGGATAAAGCACTGGATTCTCAAGCATGAGGTCCCGAGTTCAATCCCCAGCAGCACATGTACCAGAGTGACATCTGGTTCTTTCTCTCTCTCCTCCAATCTTTCCCATTAATAATAAATAAAATCTAAAAAGAAAGAAAGTAAAATGTAGATAACCAAATATCTCCAATTAAGAACAAAATCAGTGAATAAGACTTTTAAGAGAATGTGTTTTTTTGAAAAACCGAGAATTAAATAACCAAAATACATATTTTAAATATTTTCAGTGGGTTACATTAAGTTGCCTTTAATCAAAATAAATAATACACAGTCATCCTCAAATATGAAACAAAAAGTTAGAAAAGAGATGGACTAAATCAAATACTAAGAATCTGAAGTAGAACATTTATCTGAAAAAAGATGTCATCTACATCTCAGATTTCATTGATATGCCTAATGCAATATTAACCAGACACAGGGAATACTATTTACTATAAAGTATGAACATAAAATGAAATGAAGGAAAGTCTCCATTTGCTCTTTGAACTGTTCTGAAGTTCACTCAGGGAACTAAAGAGCGAAAAATAACAGTAAAAATTTAAGAGGAAAGGAAGTAAGGAGAGGTCATGCAGCAATGAGTTAGAATGTGTAGAATTTCCACTTCTCTGCAGTGTGCACTAGGGGTTAGCCATTATGGTAAATCTTGAATGAAGCTTGAAGGTATCATTCTAAGTAAAATAATCCAGAAAGAGAAAGATGAATATGGTATGATTACATACATGAGCAGAAGTTGAGAAGTAAGAACAAAAAGGGGCAACACAAAGTAGAATTTTCACTGGGTTTGTTGTAATGCACCAATGTATTCTCTCTTCTTTCTCTCTCTCCCCCACCCTCTCTCTCTCTCTGTGAAAGGAAGAAAGAAAGGAAAAATGAGAGAAAGAAAGGAAGAAAGAAAAGAAGATCTTTATTGTTCAGGTAATTTCAACAATAGACATTTAGATGTTGGGTTGTATCATGAGGGAGAGAACTTGACCCGAGCCAACCTGGGCTGCTGCTTACTCAGCAATGCAGGAGAGGAACCAGGAACTCATGGCTGAGCAGGAACACAATGCAATGCCTTTATTGATCAGAGAAAACACATTTATATCTTTTGAAATGGAAGTGGCAGGTCGGAAAAGGTAATGGCTAGGAGAGGGGGTGGAGAGAAGAAAAGAGCATGAAGGTAGCAAGCTTCCATAGCAGCTGTTGCCAAGGTTCTAACCAGTGGGGATTAAACCAATACCCTGCATGCAGGTGGGTCTCAGGCAAAACAATGATTATGTAAATAGATCACAGCATCAAGCAATGCAGAGGACCTGGCATAATGACCAACATCTCCCCCTTTCTTTTTATTTAATGACCATAATATCAGTAATGTGGGGTGCTTTGTGAGGCAGTGAGTCTGATAGGAGGAGGCACACATTTGGGGTACTACTGTCCCTCCTTGCTCAACCTCTCGGTAGAGAGACTAACAAGATTGGATGCACCCCTCAGGTTCAAGCCCTGCCAAGCTCAACCACATCCTCAAAATTTCCCGACACCTCCTTGTTTCTAAATGGCCATATTTAATGGTGAATGTCTGTAAAAGACTCCATTTCTGTCAGGGGAATAGCAGTGTAGGGGTAAGCAGAAACCTATATTGTGCAGGCGTTTTTAAAAGAACTGGCACAAAACAGGGAGGGACAAGTAGGAGAGCAGCAAGAGCCAGTACGATGTAAAGGGGAAGCCTGGTGGGTGAAAAGGGGTATTTCTTGCCTCAAAGGGTGTTTCCTGCCTCAAAGGGCATTTATTGCCTCTGGGGGAAGTGTCTGCAGGCTAGGAATGCATTTCCTGACTCTGGGGACAGGGCCTGCAGGTGAGGGGCCATGTCATCAAGTCCCAAGACATCAACCTGTAATGTCCATGGACTGCTGCAGTCAGTCTTTGAGAAGCCCAGCAGCATAAAAGTAAGCTGTGGTAAAGTGGTATAAAGTGTCCAAGAGGTGTACCAGCAAGTTCAATAGAAGCGTCAGTCCAATGCCGACGACCAGGGGAAGAAATGCCAGGGGATGATACGCTGCAGGTCTATCTCAATGGGTAAGGTCAGCCACTGGAACTTTTCTTCTCTGTAGAGAGTGAGCTGGAATCACCAAAAGGTGACAGGCAAAGCAGAAGCAAGAAGGGCAGACAGCTATGGGTGAGAGAAAGTTGAAAAGTTGAGTAGGAAAGTTCTGTCCTTGGAGTCTGTGAATCAGGTTCTTTAGATCATGTCAGGTCACATCATGGGTTTCGGGAGGTGGCTGTAATTGTGGGCAAAGCCAGAGGTCAGGGGTTCAAATGGATTTCTGAGGATACTGTATGAGCAGATGCTTCTTCATGTGAAGGCTTGACATAGCTGTAATCACTTACTTGTGAAGAAAAACTTGTAACAAATTAGAAGTTTACTATAATTGATCGCTCAATGATGATACTTGGTTTAAGTACCTTTATAATTTTAGAAGTCCTTTCTAGTATGATTTTAAGGTTGTTTAAACAGTTTAAGCTCAATAAAATATGGAAAGTTAAACAGAAAAACCATTGTTAGATGCCTCAGGCATGAGGATCATTGGCATAACCATTCTGTGATCTATCATTTACCTGGGCTGGTTCTACCTCTTTAATTGAGAAGGTATATGAGAGTTTTACAAATCAATAGCATCTTTTCTATCCTTTGTTATACCCAATTAAGATGGAGACACACCCTAACTGTGCACAGGATCTTCAGACCAGATTTAGTTAAAATATATTGGTTTTTAACTAATTTTTACTTAAAACAAACTCAGGTTACTTAGAGAGTTAGCACGTTAGTAACAGTGGGTTTTTTTTTTTTTTTTTTTTTTGACCAGAACACTACTTTGCTCTGGCTTATGGTGGTGCAGCGTATAACCTGGGACTTTGGAGCCTTAGGCATAAGAGTTTGTTTGCATGGCCATTTTGCTATCTCCCCCACACGTACTCATAAAGTTTTCAAGATTAAACATTTCACATTTATACCAAGATGTAAAAAAAGTCAAAGAAAGAGAGAAAAAAAAAAGGATTGTTTCTGGATATCTCCAAAAATTATGGCTGCATCCAGCATTTTTTTTTATAAAGTCAATTAAGTTTCAGAATACTCAGAGAAAAATGGATCATACAAAAATTCAGTCATTCAAATCACTGTCTTACAACACAACTGAAAGCAGACAGCAAACTTAAGATATTCAGAGAGAGCAAGGGGGGGAGAGAGAAGCAGTAGGAGTTTTTTTTTTTTTTTTTTTGGGCACACTGAATCAGATTATTCAGATCCTGCTATGTCACATTATGAGTCACCAGAGGGCATCCTACTTCAAAAAGAACCTCAAAATCCCAGTTCTGACTGTTCCTGCGGATTGCTGCAGGCAACCATTCCCCAAAATGTCTTCCAATAGAAGAAATAATTGAATCAGGAGGGTAGAACTAACCACATCTCCATTCTTGGGGACTGCAAATGTTCTGGAATAGGCTCTGCAAGTTAGAGAAGCACTTCTCCATGAGAGACATGGGAGAGGGAGTCCAGGAAGTCCTAGGGGAAATCTCTGTGCATCTCCCAAGCTCTACGATCACGGTCATGAAGAACCAAGGTGTGGCCCACAACAAAATGTTCCAGAGACAGAGAAACTGTCTCATGAAAAAAGAGTAGAGAGTTTGGGAATCCTCTTCATAAGGAAGATTCCCATGGTAGAGGGGTTTCAGAAAAATAATAAAAGGGAAAAAAAGAATCACAGTGCCTTTGTAAAACATGAGGCTGCAGAGAGTCAAGCGTATACTTATCTGGGGATGGGCGGGTTAGGTCCCTGTTCAGGCGCCAGATGTCGGGTTGCACGTCATGGGGGAGAGAACTCAACTGGAACCAACCTGGGCTGCTGCTTACTCAGTGATGCAGGAGAGGAACCAGGAACTCATGGCTGAGTGGGAACGCAATGCAATTTCTTTATTGATCAGAGAAAACACATTTATATCTTTTGAAAAGGAAGTGGCAGGTCGGAAAAGGTAATGGCTAGGAGAGGGGGTGGAGAGAAGAAAAGAGCATGAAGGTAGCAAGCTTCCATAGCAGCTATTGTGAAAGTTCTAACCAATGATGATTAAACCGATACCCTGCATGCAGGTGGGTCTCAGGCAAATGATGATTATGTAAATAGACCACAGCATCAAGCAATGCAAAAAGATCTGGCATGATGACCAACCTTTAGGGATATTTGCATAACAACATAAACCAAAATATCGAAATATTAGAAATAAATTAAATCAACAATACAACAATTAGGTCAGTAATTACAGATATATATGTATATAGATATACATATGTATATATCTACATAGATATACTGGGAAAAATTTTAATATATTTACATACACACATACGTATACAATTCTGGATAAGTACCGAATGCTAACCGATTGCACCACTGGAGCTCACATATGTAATTTTATACTTATGTATCTAACTATAGCCATTTGGATCCAGATAACCTGTTATGGACTGTCCTGTAAATCAGTCAATAAGCAGTATTTCTAACCTTAACCTACTAATGCCAATTGCCTTACAAGATGTCAACATTGTTAGAGAGAGTTTTTGGTTGGGAAAAATTCTATTACATTTTTTTACTTGTGATTTAATAATGCTTTACAAAGTTATAAAATCCCAGAAATATAACCTCAGATGGAGAAATTACATAAATATTTTATGGAACAAAATTAAAAAATGGATCAAAATAGCAAGAACTTTTTTTTTTGGTATATGAAAGTTCTGGGAAGAATATATACCAGAAAGTTAAAGTTTATTGTTTCTGGGTAATGGACATATAGCCCTTTTATTACATATATTCCATTCTTATTGTTAGGACTGGGTTAATTACATAATAAAAAGATCTACTGTTTACCCATTCACACAAATAATGCAATGTAACTTCTTAATAATAGTAGATAGGTATTTCTTTCTTTTTTTCTTCCAGGGTTACTGATGGGGCTTAGTGCCTACACTATGAATCCACTACTCCTGGAGGCTATAGTCTCACTTTTGTTGCTCTTGTTTATTGTTTTTATTATTATTGTTATTGTTTTTGTTTTTACTGGATATGACAGAGAGAAATGGAGAGAGGAGGGGAATACAGATGGGGGAGAGAAAGATAGACACCTGAAGACCTACTTCACCTCTTGTGAAGCGACCCCACTACAGGTGGGAAGCCAGGGACTCGAACGAGGATCCTTAGGCCGGTCCTTGTGCTTTGTGCCATGTGCATTTAACCTGCTGTGCTACCTCCTGGTCCCCTAGATGTATATTTCTAAGAAATGGTTAACTCTGAATATCAGAATTTGTTTTTGACATTAATTCAGTTCAAATCCCTGTGGTCATCTTGGTATTTAAATCTCTCTTCACTTTAGATGAAGGAAATGCATGATGTTATTCAGTGAGTTGAATATTATCATTGAAAATAGCCAAAGGAATTGCAAATCTTTTGTTTCTTTATTTCTAAGAGAAGCTAAGCTAAACCATCTGGTAAATAATTTCAAGTGACCCTGAACCAAAGCAAACAAACAGGTTTTCTCTCAAAGATATTTAAAGTCTATTCTAACCTTGCTTCTGAATATCAATAATGGGATTTCTTAGCACATGAAAACATACATTATGAAAGAAAGTCATCAGTCTTTCTACAAGTGGATTAGATTTGTGTCAGCATTTTTCATATAATTCAGATTCTTCTTTCCAATCCTCATCTGGGGTTTGGTTTCCATGAGATGTAATTGGTTGTAAAATCCATGAAACTAGTCAGTTGTTTTATAAGAGAGAATTAGAGCTTTATGCAATCCCTTTACTTCTTCATCACTAGAAAAAAAAGTCTTTATTGAACAGAAAAATCTTGAAACTAAAATCCACTGATAATACACAGAGCTCAGGCTGGCCATTAGTTTTATCCTCCACTCTTTCTTTAGTAAGGGACTGCTTAATGCTGAACCATATGAAAGCATCCCTGAGGAAAGGTGGTGGGTAGACTAAGACAAAGGGGACATGTGAATGACAGCACTGGACTTGGCATAATAAACTTATTGTAATATACATTTTGATTTTCAGTGATGCACACCTGAAACTTTTATTTCAATGCTACATCAATAAATATATAGAAACAAAGGCCAGGTTGTAGTACATCCATTTAAGCACACCCATTACCATGCACAAGGACCTGGGTTCAAGTCCCTAGTCCCCAGTTATAGGAGGAAACTTCTCAAACAATGAAGCAACTGCTGCAGGAGTCTCTCTATTTTTATCCCTCTCTTCCCCCTTTCTTCTCAATTTTTCTCTGCTTCTATCTGATAAATAAATTATATATTAAAAAAGAAAAAATACATATCCCTATAATACAGAAGTCACTAAGTTAAATTTTATCAATGTATCTGTGTACTTTTTAATCTCTTTTGAAAATGCCAGGGATCAGATATGAGGGGGAGAGAGAGATAAAGAGAGAAAAATTCAATTTATTTCAGATAACAAATAATAATGAAATTCTACTCTGTGAAGTAAGAAATATAATACATTAGAATTTGGAACCATAAACTATGAGGTCAGAAATATAGACCTGAATGTTGAAAGACTTGGAAGGATTCTAAATTCTTTGGATTTCAGTTTCCTTCCTTGAATATGGAAAATAGCTCAGTTCCTCAGATGTATGGTACTCTCAGTATATATTAAGCATTATTATTATTTTTCTACTCTACTAGATTTGCACAGAGAAAGAAAGGAGAACCTGACAAGGACAAAAGGCTTTCCTCTTTCACCACTAAAAGGATATGAACAATGGTCAGAATTTGTCACAGAGGAAAATGTGTATAAATTTATATTACCTCATAATCTATTAACTTTAAAAATGAAAACACTTCTTTTTATTGGCAGATTAATGTTTTACTGTTGACAGTAAATACAATAGTTTGTACATGTATAACATTTTCCAGTTTTCCTCATAACAATGCAACTCCCATTGGATCCTCTGCCATCATGTTCCAGGACCTGAACCCCCCATTCCTAACTCAGTCTTTCATATTATTGCAATACATCAACTCCAGTCAAAGTTGTGCCTAGTGTTTCTCTTCTGGTTTGTTCATCTTCTGCCTGAGCTTGAGATTATCCCATATTCATCCTTCTGTGTCATACTTATTTCATTTAACATGATTTCTTCAAGCTCCATCCAAGATGGGCTGAAAAAGGTGAAATCACAATTTTTTATAGCTGAGTAGCATTCCATAGTGTATATATACCACACTTTCTCAGCCACTCATCAGTTGTTGGACATCTGAGTTGCTTCTAGGTTTTGGCTATTACAAATTGTGCAGCTATGAACATAGATATACACAGATCTTTTTGGATGGGTGTGTTTGGTTCCTTAGGATATATACCCAGAAGAGGAATTGCAGTGTCATAGAGTAGATCCGTCTCTAGCTTTCTGAGAGTTCTCCAGACTGCTCTCCACAGGGGTTGGATCAATTTCTATTCCCACCAGCAGTGCAAGAAGGTTCCTTTGACCCCACAGCCTCTTCAGCATTTGTTGCTGCTATCTTTTCTGATGCATGACATTCTCACAGGAGTGAAGTGGTATCTCCCTGTTGTCTTCATTTGCATTTCTCTGACAATCAATGACTTGGAACTTTTTTTCATGTTTGACAACCTTTTGGATCTCTTCTTTGGTGAATATTATGTCCATGTCCTCTCCCCAATTTTGGATGGGGTTAATTATTTTCTTGTTGTTGAGTTTGGCAACCTCTTTATATATTTTGGTTATTAGCCTCTTGTCTGATATATGGCATGTGGAGATCTCCCATTTATTGATGTGGTGGATCTTGTTTATTTACTTATGTATATTAGACCAACCTTGCATCCCTGGGATAAACCCCACTTGGTCATGATGAACAATCTTTTTAATATACTACTATATCCAGTTGGCTAGAATTTTGTTCAGTATTTTAGCTCTTTGTCCATCAGAGATATTGCTCTTTAGTTTTCTTTAGGCAAACGCTAGAAGAAGAAGAAGAAGAAGAAGAAGAAGAAGAAGAAGAAGAAGAAGAAGAAGAAGAAGAAGAAGGAGAAGAAGAAGTTTTCTTTAGCTGTACCCCTGTCTGCTTTTGGTATCAGAGTGATGTTGGCTTCATATAAGTTGGAAGGGAGTATTCCTGTTCCTTCAATCTTTTGGAAGAGTTTTAAAAGTAGAGGTATTAGTGCTTCTTTGAAGGTTTTGTAGATTTTATTTGTAAAACCACCTGGTTCAGGACTTTTATTCTTAGGAAGGTTTTTAATAACTTTTTCAGTTTCTTTGGATGGATATTGGCCTGTTCATATTGTCTAGTTCCTCTTTATTTAATTTTGGAAATGTGTAGGTGTCTAGGAACTCATCCGTTTCTTCTAGGTTCTCTAACTTGGTGGCATATAGTTGTTCATAGAAAACTCACATGATATGTTGAATTTCTGTGGTGTCTGTTGTGATATCACCTCTTTAATTTACAACCCGATTTATTTAGATCTTCTCCCTTTTTTGTTTTGTGAGTCTGGCTAAAGATTTGTCAATTATGTTTACTCTTTTGAGGAACCAACACTTACTTTCATTGATCTTTTATAAGGTTTTCTTATTGTCAATGTTATTTATTTCTACCCTAACATTAGTTATTTCATTCCTTCTGATTGTTTTAAGGTTCCTCTGTTCTTGTTCTTCTAGGTCTTTAAGGTGTGCAATTAAGTTGTTTATTTGAGATTTTTCTTGTTTTCTAAAGTGTGCTTATATGGCTATGAAATCCCCTCTCAGAACTGCTTTATCAGTGCTCCAAATATTTTGATAGCTCTGTCTTCATTTTCATTGAACTCTCAAAACATTTTGATTTCTTCCTTTATTTCCTCTTTGACCCAGTTGTTCTTAAGAAGTGTACTGTTGAGCTTCCACATTTGGTACTATTACTAATCTTTCATTGATTTTTAAGTGTTAGTTTAATTCTACTGTGGTCTGAGAAGATTCTTGGGATGATTACAATGCTCTTGAATTTGCAGATGCTGTCTTTGTGGCCTAACCTATGGTCTGTCCTTGAGAATGACCCATGTGGACTTGAATAAAATGCATATTCCAGTTCTGTGACAATTATGCACCGTGTCTCTCAATTCATCAGGAGAACAATGTGGAAAGGCTCCCACTATACAGCCCCACCTCTAGACCACTGGGGTGTAGATCTTCTCCTGAGTTTCCTGGCTAGATCTCTGCCCCACCCCACCTCCACCCCCAATGTTAACCCCAATGTTAAGGGCTGTTGCTCCAGCTTCCAAGGGGCAGTAACAGTGGAGACTCACAGTTGTATTTGGTGAGCTTTAGGGAGTCCTCTCCTCCTCCTCAGCCATCTTTTTGTTGGTTAAAACAGACTGGACATTGTGCCTCAACCAGCAAACTGATGGACTGTTAACCAGCCGCTCAGGAGTAGACACATTTTTTAGCCTCAGGAATCTCTTCTTAGACACCTCTTTGTCTATGAGCCACATGCATTTGTACTCACCAGTGATTTGGTGGGTTCCCAAAGTAGTTCTAGTCCTTTTTTGTTGCAGACTCAAGTAAGCTCCTTTGATATTCCTAGTTGTCCAAGGACAATCATATCTGTTTTTAACTTAACATGTTCTATTATATTCAACCATATTCTTACTCTTCAAGACTATAGGTTTTACTTTTTATTCTCTTTTCTCCTTCAGTGTTTATCTGATTTTACTATTAATCTGATTGTGTGTGTGTGTGTGTGTGTGTGTATAGAAAGACACATGAGTAGGATTTCACCCAAAGCAATTTACCAGCAATACTTTCTCAGACTATAGACCCAGCCTTTATAGTCTGCAAATTGGATGCTCACCTCTAAATAATCAGGAAATAACCATCATTTGAATTTACTTTCTCCTAGGAGGATTCTGTAAAACCAGCCTATTCAATCTCAATTTTCCATTTGTATCATTTTCTTTCTCTAGTATTTTATATTTTGGGGCACTTTAGCTATATTGTAATTACTTCAGCATCCTCTTTGCTAGCCAGGAAGTGACTTCTACTAACATAATTTTCTTTAAAGTATATTCAAGTTAAAATTGTACAGAACACTTTAATGTAGATTTTCATTTTCAAAAACCAATGCATAAATTTGCTTTATTTTATAAGCTTGCAGCATCAGTATGTGATAAAAATATAACTCACATTTGAATTTAAGGCTTGTTATAACTCTAAGAAATCTCTTACATTCAAATGACACAATCAATAAACAGAACAAACTAAAATAAGATTTGTCTTGCTTTTATTCAAATGTGTCTACACAGCACTTAAAGCTTAGACTTCAAGTTTTAACTTTTGCCCACTTATTCATGACTTATTCATAAAATAACTCATAAACATCAACTTTCTTTACTACCACCAATGGTTTTTTTAAAGAAAATTAAAGTAAGATACACATAATACATAAAAGTCTATGAATGTTTTAACTGACTGGAATTATTGTAGAGGATCATTTCTTACATATCAACACATCAACACAGCCACCTTAGCATCAGATAACTCTGTACTGAATTCATTTTCATTTACATCTTAGTGGAGAATTTTGGTTGCTACTTTTTGAAAATAACTTACTGTTTTACTACCCATGGTATCATAAATTAAAAGCAAAAATAAAAGTCTTGCTAAAATGAAGCCTTTAAAAGGTACTGTAATCACTTTTTACATTAACAGACTCATCTATCAAATTCTATTTATATTAGATAAAGGATCCATAAATGTTAATGCTTTAATGGGAAAAGAGTAGTATTAATAGTTATTATTTTGATGGAAATTTAACCCCCAAGTATTTTTTTAATTTTGCTTGAACTAGATATGCTATTTAAAATCAATTATTTTATTTACAAACCATTAAATAAAAAGTCATACATTGAGATAAAACAAAAATGCTTAGGATGGTATTCAATTGATTTAAAGTGTCTACTCCATAAACCATGTTAGTTTAGTTAGTAGAAAATAACACACAAAGAAAAAAAAAGTGTAAATGCATTTACTAGGTAGAAGGCATCATATGTAGGAATATAGGATTAAGTTTTAGGTACAATTTTAGTTAATTAAATGTTTAGTTATTTTACTTGCTACTTAATATTTGTTTGAAATGTATTTGATATCAACATGTCAAGTTCCTCATAGTGTATATGAGCTCATAGTCTATGAACTTCATCAATAGATATGTGTGCTATAGTTTTGATTTAAAATATTTACTATATATGAGGATATTATGTCACATCTTACATTCTTGTGGATCTGGGTAATACTTTAATTGGACAGTAGTCAACTGATCATATTTACACAGAAATGCATTTGTTTATAGAGAAAGAATAATGTTCATTACGCATACATGTTAATGATATGAGATATTATGATGATGCACTCACTAGCGTTAAAAGAAGCATCTAGAGAAAGAAAGTTGAAATTAGACAAAGAAGAATGAATGAAGAAGGTGGAGGCTAAGAGGGTATTAAATGGACTGGCTGAACAAGAGAAGTACTGGTATAATAAACATATTCACATTAACTTAAGACACTAACAGACAGTACATATTACTAGCTATTATCAAAATTTAGAACAGATAATTGAAAGACTCCAGGTTCCAAGTTACCAATAGTGATTTCCTCCCTGCATATGGAATATATGATCAAATTCCTATTATGCCACCACTGGGGAAGGAAGAGAAATTGACTACTGACTAGTTCACCATTCATTCTGCCTCACATTCTGATGTTGAGCCAGCCCATTGACAACAGAGAAGACCAGGATAATTGACCACCACATTTGTATCATTGATCCAGATCTGGGCAGTATCAGAAACTTAGCAGACCTTCTGCTGAGGAGTAGGCAGGAATGTAGACTCCCTCTGCTCAGCAAAGCCCTATTCATCTCCATTGTTTTGTACAATTGTGTATTCTCAGCTATACATTTGGGATAGTGGTCACTAATTTACTAAGTCTAATTACTGATTCTGAGGGTTAAGGTTCAGCTCCATTGATTTGATTCTCCCAGAAAGATAGTTTTTAAAATAATTTCATTAGAGTATTTATAATTATTTATAATATTATCAAATAACATGTTATAGTTTTACATCATCCCCACCAGCAAAGTTAAATGTCCAGCTCTAAGGATAACCAGACATAAATACTCTTTTCACAGGGCTTACTATACTATTGTGATGATTAGAGCATCAGATGACTCTTCCAAGTGTTGGGAATGGGTGATCAAATGGATTCTAGTAACTCTACTCTAGTTTGGGAATCCAAAAATATTCTATATGCCTGCTTCCTTCAGGTAGAGAACTAGAAATTATCTCTTACCTCAGGCTTTCAATATTGCCTGACTGACAAATTGAAGTACTACTCATGGCAGTTGGACAGGAAATTTTTAAAAAATTCAGAAAGAATTTTGGAACTCTAACCCTTCCCTTGTGCAGCAATTGATGAAGTAGAAGAGAAATGTTCTAGTAGATCAGACTAAAACTAAGGACTCATTGACCAAAACTAATCAGACTAAAACAAAGGATTCATTGACTTTCAGTTTAAGTACAGTTCTATGTCAAATCATTTTCTCTCACTGTAAGCCATATTTTCTTGGATTGTTGACTAAAAGTCAGGTTTATAGTGAAGATCATTTTTTGCCTGTTCCAAATACAATTTCTGCTATGGTCTTCTTTAGAAACCAAATGCAATATGTAAACCTAGAGAACTAATGCCCATTTCATTTCTTAATTCTTGAATTCTATATATAGCCCATATTCTTGTTTCCAACTTTTTGAAACATTTTATGCTTGTTTTATCTAGCATATGCTTAGTTGTAGTGGGGAAGTCTTGAGAATAGTGAACTACAGTATGTTGGCAGATTTAAAAACTACCTCTATCTCTGTTAACATAATTTCCCTCTCCCACACAACTTTATACCTAAATTATTGTATATAATGCTCATTATCTTACGGAGTTTCTCAAAGACATAAAGTAGGTGATTACATCACTATGATGATATTTCACAAATCTACATACCCCCAGATTTTCCTAAAATATGCAGCTTGACTTAAAGACTTTATTAGATTAAAACTTGAGAATGTGGTTAATTTACAGTTAGATAGAAAAATTATCTGGTTGATACTTAATTAACTCATGAAATTAGAAAAGAAACATCGGGTATTATAAAATGTTATCCCAGTTTTATCATTACTCTTTAGTCAATATTATATAAAAATAATATTTCTTCATCTCTCTTTTGGTTATCTGAAGATAGCCCAAGATAGATTTTCTCACATTTTATAACTGTGCAGTAATTTCATTTTGTAAATACAATTATTTAACAAGTGTCCTAAGGGACTTCCAGAGGAATGACTATTAAGTAGCAGCAACCTCATTTTCCTCTCCCCATCAACTGGGAAATGCAAAAAAATTACCTGAGAACTCAATAAAATACAACCAGGATCTCTTCAAAAACTCACCAAACCACAGGTCAGTATAGGCTCCTGAACACAAAAGGGTTGAGGGATCAATTACCAGTACTAAACACCAGTACTCAGAGGCAGCAGGCACCAAATTAGATCTGCAGCTTAGACATACCACTTCTGGGCTCAAATTTTAGCAACAAAAGACTGTTAAAAAGAAAAAAATCACTTAAAAGATCACAAATTTACAACTATAACTTCTTGAGTCTCCAATGCTGTTGCTCCTTATAGAGGCTGGAACAGCAACAGAAGGACCCTATGTTGACATCAAGGTAAAAGAACCTGCCTGGTGGTAGCTGGGCAGTTAGTGCGGCACGTTAAGCACAAATGGCACAAAGCACAAGGACTGGTGTGAGGTCCCAGTTTGAGCCCCTGGTTCCCTACCTGCAAGGGGATCACTTTACAAGTGGTGAAGTATGTATTCAGATGTCTATCTCTCCCTCTCTCTATCTTCCCATCCTCTCTCCATTTTTCTCTGTCCTATCCAACAATGATGATATCAGTAACAACAATAATAACTACAACAATAGAACAACAAGGGCAACAAAAGGAAATAAAAAGTCAGAACCTGAAATGGAATTGGTGTATTGCACCAAAGTAAAAGACTCTGGGGTGGGTGGGTGGGGAGAATATAGGTCCAAGAAGGATTCAGAGGACCTAGTGGGGGGTGTATTGTTATATGGGAAACTGGGGAATGTCATGCATGTACAAACTATTGTACTTACTGTTGAATGTAAAACATTAATTCCCCAATAAAAAAAAATCAGGAAAAAAAAAAGATTTGGCCTATGGTCTGTGCATTAAAATTTTTGAGACATTCAATCAATTTTCCCCTATCATATTAATTAATTAGTAATTTATATGACTATGAGTTAATAGGAGTGTACATAAACACCATTCCCATCACCAAAAGACTATGTCCCATTCCACCCCATGCCCTCCTCCAGTGAAGCTGAACATTCACCCTTTCCCTCAACCCAGAGATTTTTATTTAGTGCCTTACTCCACACTCAGTCAAATTCTGCTTTGAGTTTCCCTTTCTTTTTTTTTTTTGTAATAAATATTTATTTATTTATTCTCATTTGTTTTCCTTGATTCTTATTGTTGTAGTTATTATTATTGTCATTGTTACTGGATAAGACAAAGAGAAATGGAGAGAGGAGAGGAAGACAGAAAGGGCAAGAGAAAGATAAACACATGCAGACCTGCTTCATCACTTGTGAAGTGACTCCCCTAACAGATAGGGAGTGGGGGCCTTGAACTGGGATCCTTACATAAGTCCTTGAGCTTTGTGCCACCTGTGCTTAACTTGCTATGCTACTGCTGAACTCCCCCCTTTCTGTTCTTTTTTCTCAGCTTCTGTTTATGAGTGGGATAATCCTATACTCATCCTTCTCTTTCTGATATAGCTCACTAAACATAATTCCTTCTAGCTCCATCCAAGATAGGTCAGAGAAGGTAGGTTCACTGTTCTTAATAGCTGTGTAATATTCCATTATGTATATATGCTACAGCTTTCTCAGACATTCATCTGTTGTAGGGCACCTGGATTGATTCCAGGTTTTAACTATTATGAATTGTGCTGCTATGAACATAGGTGACTAGTCAACAATTTCTTTGGCTATATATATATTCTTCTTTCAGCCACTGTATTCCAGATGCTGCCATGACACCAACTGGACTTCCCTGGGCATATGGCCTCACCAATGTGTCCTGGAGCTCAATTTCCCCAGAGTCCTGTCTCACTAGGGAAAGAGAGGGACAGGCTAGGAGTATGGATCAAACTGCCAAGGTCCATATTCAACAGGGAAACAATTATAGAAGCCAGACTTTCCATCTTCTGCACCCCATAATGACCGGGGGTCCATATTCCTAGAGGGATAATGAATAGGAAACCTATCAGGAGAGGGGATGGGATAAGGAGTTCTGGTGGTGGGAATTGTGTGGAGTTGTACTCCTCTTATCCTATGGTTCTTGTCATAAGTTCTTGTCATTTTTATTTATCTTATAAATAAAAATTATAAAAAATAAAAGTAAAGCTAAATGAACACATTCATTTAAAAAATCAAGGAAATAGAGGTCTTAAATGAAGTCATAGATAAGATAAGCTTAAAAGATAATATCCATAACCATTCATCCCACCCTCCAAAAGAATAGATATTCTTTTAAGTGCACATAGAACATTCTCATAGATAGGCCATGCATTGGGATACAATGACAGCTTTAAATACTGAAATGTTGGAATAATAAAATGTATCTTTTCTGACCATGAGGTAGTGATGTTAGAAACCAGCTACAAAAAGAAACAAAGAAATACACACAGACTATGTAGACTGAATAATAGACTTCTGAATAGTAGCTGGGCCATTAAAGAAATCAAAAGAGAAATTAAAAATTACTTGGAGCAAAAAGAAAATGTAAGTCCAACTACCAGAAAAGTTGCCCTAAGAGGAGAAATTCATAGCAATATAGGCTCATATTAACAAGCAGCAAAGATCTCTAGTAAGCTACTCAACATCATATATATATGATAGTCAACCTATACCTGGAGCCTTGGGAGAATCACTGTAGTTGCCAATGGAGAGAATGGGGATACTGAACTCTGGTTGTGGGAATGGTGCAAAATTGTTCCTATTATCTCATAATTTTGTTAATAAATATTAAATCACTAATAAAAATAAACTAAAAAAGAGAGGTGGAGAAGAAAATGATGAGCATGGTGATAAAAAGAAAACAAAAGAGTTTAAGAATGATTGTAAAGAAAATATTCCAAAGGAAAATTCAAGAGAAGGAATTTCCCTCAAGATAATTAAATTTCAGAAACAGCTTAGTAAGTATCAGAAACTCAACTGAGATTATTAGTAATTTCATTCTTTACATACGTCTTTTTGTATCTATAAACGTATCTTTAAAGAAACTCCTGGAGACTGAAGAATGATAAAAGGGAAATAGGTAACCAGTTTGTTAAAATATATGCAAATAATTGCAAAGACTATTAACTGCCAGGATAATCATGATTCAACAGACTAGTGATATTTTTGTTTTTTTGATTAAAATAAAGAATACTGTCATTTGTATTTGAAATTGTAGGTAATGTTTACTCTATTAGATTATTCTTTTGGACTAACTGCATGGAACGTAGCACTCAAAAAAAAAAAATACAAGTAAGCATAAGAAGCCTTTCCAAGATGATTTTTTTTTTTCCTCCAGGATTATTGCTGGGACTCGGTGCCTACACTATGAATTCACTACTCCCAGAGGCCATTTTTTCCCCATTTTATTGGCTAGAACAGAGAGAAATTAAGAGAGGAGGAGAAGACAGGGGAAGAGAAAAATAGATATCTGCAGACCGGCTTCACTGCCTGTGAAGTGACCCGCCTCCAGGTGGGGAACCCATGGCTCCAACTGGGATCCTTACACTGGTCCTTATACTTCACGCTACTGTCTGGCCCCTAAAATCACTGCTGAATAAAATGAAGCCTCCCTGTTAGTCTCTGACATGTAAAATATGTATTAATTGAATCAGCAATCCAAAATTATAAAAGAGGTATCTTTAGTTGCCTAAATTTGACCTAAAATGTAAAATGTTCAGTCAATAAATACTGGAGCAGAGCAGGCACTAATCCTTATCGCCATTTTTTTAAAAAAGGTTTTATTTATTTATTAATGGGAAAAGTAGAAGAGAGAGACAGAGCAAGAGCAAGAGCGAGAGCGAGACAGAGAGAGAGAAAGAGAGAGAGAATCAGACATAACTCTGGTACATTTAGTACTGGGAACTGAACTCAGAATCTCATGCTTGAGAGTCCAGTGCTTTATCTCTGTGCCACCTCCCAGATCAATCAGTAAATATTTATTAACTGCCTGTTCTGAAGTAACAGACTAATGAAGAATCACAATAAAAAGGGTCCTGTTTATGGAATGTACATTTAATGATGAGACAGACAAGAAAATAAACAATATAAGAGATGATAAAAAGAAATTGGAGCAAAATTAAGTATATAATGTGATAAGAAATGGCAGATACTGGAGATTTCATTCTATAAAGTGGGATACAGTCAAACTGCCCAAATAGTTTTTCCTCCTCTGTCACAGAATTCCCATTGTTAAGCTTTAGCCTCTGTAGAGAAACAATTTCAAAATTTAGTCCTGTTTACTTTAAAAATAAAATGATATAATATTAATAAAACTTATTTTTGAGCTTATCTGGAAGAGAGCAAATGAACACTAGATTTAATCTACTGAGTTTTATTTTCAGTGAATTGCAACATTGCCACTTTATTTATTTACAATAAGCAAAGTGAACAAGTGAGGAAGGAAGCTGGTCTGTCTCAGTTGATAGGGTAAGACACAGACAAGGTTGCTCAAGGACAGCTGTAGATTATACCAGGAGAAGCTTTCCAGTGACAGGCCAATCACAGTCACAAAACTGAGCTAGAGTTGCTCTTGGTTTTCTTGGTTTGTTTTTAGGTTTCTCCTCCTTTGCAGCCTCAGGCTGCTGTGTATTTCAGATGACATATTTGTTCAGATGCTTGCCTGCTATCAAGGAGAATTTAGTAAGCTCACAGTTGGATCTTTGGCTCAACTTGATAACCTAGGAGTCATACTTTATTTAGATTTTTCAGTTACACTCCTCAGTGGTGTCTTGGAATACTTAAGAAATGATTTCTCAGCAATTAGTCATTATTAATGTTACTGCATGAGAATTTATATTTCACCAATAAAATTGGGGAAAATAAGTTTTAAAAGACAATAGAAGGAAGCCAAGCAGATTTCTTTTCTGGTAAAAAAAAAATTCATTCTGATATTTCAATAAAACAATTTTTTTTCTGCTCTTTCATTTTAGAGATCTCCTTTTTGTAAGTAGTGAAAAGATAGCAATCAGTGCTTAATGGTTTTTGCCAAGTATTGATCCCACTTTGACTACCAACAAATTTTGTCTTCTTGAATGCTTCTTAATAAATGACTTGACCAGAAGTCAGGCGGTAGCAGCAGGTTAGGCACACTTGGCGCAAAGGACCGGCATTAAGGATCTGAGTTTGAGCCCCTGACTCCCCACTTTCAGGGGAGTAGTTTCACCTGACGTGAAGCAAGTCTGCAAGTGTCTAAAACAACAAGGGCAACAAAAAAGAATAAATAAATAAATGACTTGACCATACTTGCTAAGTCAGAAACCAGGAATAAACTTTGGCATCCTCTTGGGAAACACCAGACTTACCCAATTCTTTACAAAGTCTTGTCATTCTTTTCTGACAGAACGCTTTTAAGTTATCTGAATTTGTGTACGTCCCCATCAACACAATTCTTTTTTTATTATTATTTATTTTCCCTTTTGTTGCCTCCCCTTTTTAATTGTTGCAGTTATTATTGCTGTTGATGATGTCATCGTTGTTGTATAGAACAGAAAGAAATGGAGAAAGAAGGGAAGATTGGGGGGTTGGGAAGGGGGGCATAGACACCTGCAGAACTGCTTCACCTCCTGTGAAGGACTCCCCTGCAGGTGGGAGTCAGGGCTGGAACCTGACACTGGACCTTGCTCTTCTCGCCATGTGCGTTTAACCTGCTGTGCTATCGCCTGACCCACCCCACCAGCAAAATCCTAATCAACATTTCTTTATTAGTATTATTTTATTTATTTATTGAGTAGAGACCGCCAGTAATAGAGAGGGAAGGGGGGTGATAGGGAAGAAAAAAAAACAGAGAGACACTCGTAGCCCTGCTTCAGTCAAGAAGCTTTCCCCCTGTAGGAGGGGATCCAGGGGCTGGAACCTGGGCCCTTGCGCACTATAACATGTGCGCTCACCCAAGTGCACCATTACCCAGCCCCTTTAATCAACATTTAGCTTGTGGTTTACTTGTTAGAAACTGTAATTTATGGGATTCAGGCGCGAGCGTCAGCTCAGCAGCTTAAGTGCCTGTGGTACAAAGTGCAAGGTCCTATGTGAGGATCTGGTTAGAGCCCCCGGCTACCCATCTGCAGGGGAGTCGCTTCATAGGCAGTGAAGCAGGTCTACAGGTGTCTTTCTCGCCTCCTCTCTGTCTTCCCCTCCTCTGTCCATTTCTCTCAGTCCTATCCAACAACAATGATATCAATAACAACTACTACAACAACAATAAAAAACAAGGGCAATAAATAAATAAATAAATATAAAAAAAGTGCAATCTGTTATAGTCCTTCTGATCCACTATTACTCTAACACTAGAGGTCTTTTTTAATAATCAAAACTAATTATGTCAAGTATTTAATGTATTTTTCCCCTTAACCTTGTTTAAAAATAAACATGCAAGTTGGTGAGATACAGCACTTGGGAAGGTAACTGCTTTGCCATTCATGACCCCAGCTTAAGTTTGTGTACACTACATGAGAATACTTTACCAATGGAAGAAACTTCAGTGCTATCTTTCTCTCTCTCTTTCTCTGAACATGTATGCCTGTTAAAGCCCTGCTAACAGCAAAGAGTTAGTAAAAGTAATAGAATTATACTTTTACCTATCATAGATTTTTCAAAATATTTATTTATTTTTTTCCCTTTTGTTGCCCTTGTTGTTTTATTGTTGTAGTTACTGATGTTGTCATTGTTGGATAGGACAGAGAGAAATGGAGAGAAAAGGGGAAGACAGAGAGGGGGAAAGAAAGATAGACACTGCTTCACCGCCTGTGAAGACCTGCTTCACCACCTGTGCCACTCTCCTGCAGGTGGTGGTGACAGGGCTCAAAATGGGATCCTTACACTAGTCCTTGTGCTTTGTGCCAAGTGTGTTTGCTTAACCCACTGCTCTACCTACTGCCTGACCCCCACTTCCATAGGTTTTTATTGCTTTTAATTAGAAAAGAAAACACCCTTATTATAGACATACAAAATCCTCCTCTGCTGACTCGTCAAACTTTCCATCTGTCTCTGCAGGCTAGCTCCTCTCTCCAACAAACTACTATCTTTGACCATAGGGTCTTTGCACCAGTTATTTCACCAACACCTAATAGTTTTCCTTTTCTTTATCTCAAACATCTTTCTAGGATTTCAAAAATTTTGGAAGTCTTCACTGTCTTGTGTATCACAGTAGGAATCTTAACACCAATTCACATCTAAATGAATGATAATAGACATTGTGTCCACTGCATCCTCAGCAATTTTCACCTCACAGAAACTCCTTGTGCTTAAGTTGCTTCTTATATAAATTAAAAATAATGGTATGTACTTTTTCATATGGTTTCTTTAATCATTGTTGTTACTGCAGTTGCTGCTGCCTGCTGCAGTTGTTGTTACTGGGACTTTACTGTTCTGGGCAGATGTTTTCAGACAGAGAGGGAGAGACCAAATCCATAACACCAAAGTTTTCCTCAATGCAATGGGGACCAGGTTCAAATATAATGTCACACATGGCAAAGAAGGTGCCCTTCCTGATGAGCTATCCTGCCAGCCAAGGTTTCTTTAAGTATTAAAGCTGATGCATCAGCTTCTTAGAATGGTTCCTAATCGGGCTGGGGTAGATAGCATAATGGCTTTGCAAAAAGACTCTCATCCCTGAGGCTCTGAAGTCTCAGGTTCAATCCCCTGCACCACTATATTCCAGAGCTGAGCAGTGTTTTGGTAAAAAAAAAAAAAAAAAAAAGGAAAAAGAAAAGAATGGTGCCTAATCTACACTAAAACATGTATTTGATCCCAGAAACTGCCATTGTTGTTTTACAAATGCTATTCTCTAGGATGTGGCAGTCTGCAAACAGTGTTTGCCTCACTTATCTCAAGGAGAATGTAGGACTGAGCAGTTTTTTAATATAGATGCCAGATGAGGCAAAGTTAAATCAGCCTTTCACAGTTGAATTGAAAGTTTGGTTCTGAACATCACACCTAATTGCATAGCCATTCAGAACTCTTGCCATAGGTTTGCTTTCTAAGTACTATTTAGTTGTATAGCATTTCCCCCAGAGGCTGACAGAGAGGAATTCAACTGAAGCATAAAACTTTAAAACAACTTTATTATTTAATGGGAAATGCTGCATTGCTGTTTAAAATGTCCTCATGACTGACAATCCCAACATATCATTTCAGGGCATCATGACTAATCCCAAAGACAATAAATGATCAATGACATTTTCAAGCTGAGAAATTATGACCTTTGTTTGGAGCTTCCTATTGTTTTAAACTCAAATTGAGTCATCTTTAGGAGTGAATTAAAAAAAAAAACAGTTACAAATTGGTAGCTGTCTAATTTGCAGGGAAATTTACTTTGCAAATATGGATGTTCTTACAATCCAGCATGGCTAATGGCTGGAAAATCAATGGCAAAAACAATGCACACTATATGTAGATCCCCTTGGCCAGCTGGGTGTTCCCATCTCCAAGTTGTAGGGTTTCTAGGTCCTCACAAGTTACAGTTACAACTTTCTCAGGAAAACTTCCCTGGGTTTGGGAGGAATGATCCCACTGGAAACAATCTGACAGATCATCTGTTTCCTTTATGGAAGATTCACAGTCCCTGATAACCATTACATGTTGTGAAAGCAGACCTTTCTTTCCTTCTTTCTCCTTTCTTTCCTTCCTTCCATCCTTCCTTCCTTCCTTCCTTCCTTCCTTCCTTCCTTCCTTCCTTCCTTCTTTTCTTTCTTCCTCCCTTTCCTTCATTCCTTTGCTCCTCCTCATCCTCCTCATCTTCCTCATCCTCCTCCATCTCCTCCATGTCCTCCTTCTCCTTCTTTTCCTTCTTCACCAGAGTACTGCTCAAGTCTGGCTTATTGTGGTGCTGCAAGGATAGGGGTGGAGGTGGGGTAGGAAGGGGGTAGACAAAGATTTTGATGCCTCGGGCATGAGAGTCTCTTTGCATAACCATTATGCTATGCTCCCTCACCCCAAAACTTCCCTTCTCAAACTAGGGCTGAGTAGTGTTAATTCTCTGAGTTACCTGTGGGGTTATTATATTGGTTCAATCTCCAGAATCACTATAAACCAGAGCTCAGCTATGCACTGATAAAATAAATAAATAAATAAATAGCCATGTTTGTTTAGTTTTACTCTTTCCTCTGTGTTGTCTCCTTCATATCTTTCTGGGTTTCTCCTTCTCAATAATTCAAAATGGGTCTCTGACACAAATTCTTTTATTATTATTATTATTATATTTATTTATTTATTTTAACCAGAGCACTTCAGCTCTGGCTTATGGTGGTGCGGGGGATTGAACCTGGGACTCTGGAGCCTCAGGCATGAAAGTCTGTTTGCATAACCATTATGCTATCTACCCTCTGCCCTCAGATACAAATTCTATGGTGTGCAGAACATGTGCCTGAAATTCCATTGAGATTATTTCAGTTATGTATATCTGAACAGTGTAACTATGAAGTATGGGCTCTACATTGGTTGGGCATGTGTGTGCTGAAGGATTCAAGCCAAACACAAGTGAAGAAACAAAACAAAAGAGAACATAGACTTTTGGTCAGCGTAATGCAATACCTGCCTGCTTGATCTAGTTCTGGTAGTAAGAAGCAGAAAAATCTCTTTGAACTTTGAGATCTAAATATTCATATTGTCTAGATTGTTTTGCAAATTTGCCTAAAGAAAAAAAAATGCAGCTATTTTTATGGTCTAGATACTCCATGCTTAGACTGAAGAATCAAGAAGTCCCTGGAGTAATGAAATAGGAAAAGAGACAATACAGGTGACCATTTGGGACTGCTTCAGCAAAAGAATTTTTCCTGGATTGAATCAGCAGAAAATGATCATTCACAAAATCTGACAGATACAAAGAAACTCTGCTGAAAGAGCACAAAATAATTTTCAAAGCACAAAAAGTACAGTAGGAAAAAAAGTCATTGGAAAACTAGCTTCTCAGGTACTGGTGTTTGTACATGTTTAAGCATTTTATCATTATGATGATGCCTTGAGCATCTTCAAATAAAAAAAAAACTTCGTTCCATACTTCAAGGGATATTTTCATGTGTATGAAATCATAAAAATTCATTTAACATTTAATTTTTTTGAAATTATGATTCTCAGTGAATATTTTTATTTTGCTTGTTACTTATTCTCAGTAATTGGAAACTAGAAATTTAAAAGTAGGTCTGCAAAAACAGTATTTCTTTCCTATAGGCAGAAGCAAAAGTCAAGCTTTAGCTTCTAAACAATGTCAACACCTACACTTTATTAGAAGCTAGAAGAACTATTCAGAACATGCTAAGCATTTTAGAAGCATTTCCTGTGTACAGGGAAACCTGGAAGAGACTTTTAATTTTTAATATGTGCTTTCAGAACTATAAATATTTAGGAGAAAAGTATAAGAATAATACTAATTAAAAGAAGAAGTAATGTTTATAAAATCCAGTATAGTACTTGAGATAATAACTATATAATTATGTTTACTCACTGAGCATCTAACTAGCTTAGAATATTTCATATCCAGAGAGTTCATAACTAATTCAATTTTTTAATGTTTTTTTTGGTAAATATTTTATTTATTATTAGATAGAGACAGAGATAAATTGAGAGGGAAGGGGGAAGATAGAGAGGGAGGGAGACAGAGAGACACTTACAGCCCTGCTTCACCACTCGTGAAGCTTTCCCCCTGCAGGTAGGGACCAGGGGCTTGAACTCAGGTCCTTGTGCGCTATAATGTGAGCACTTAACCAGGTCCACCACTGCCTGGCCCCCCCTTTTTTTTAATATTTATTTAATTCCCCTTTTATTGTTCTTTTTTAAAATTTCTTTCTTGGGGAATTTATGTTTTATATTTGACAGCAAATGCAATAGTTTGTACATGCGTAACATTTCCCAGTTTTCCACATAACAATACAACCCCCACTAGGTCCTCTGTCATCCTTTTTGGACCTGTATTCTCCCCTGCTCCATCGACCCCAGAGTCTTTTACTTTGGTGCAATACAGCAATGCCAGCTCAGGTTCTACTTGTGTTTTCTCTTCTCATCTTGTTTTTCAACTTCTGCCTGAGAGTGAGATCATTCCATATTCATCCTTCAGTTTCTGCCACATGATTTTTTCAAACTCCACTCAGGATAGGCTAAAAACAATGAAGTCACCTTTTTTAATAGCTGAGTAGTATTCCATTGTGTATATATACCACAACTTGCTTAGCCACTCATCTGTTGTTGGACACCTGGGTTGCTTCCAGGTTTTGGCTATTACAAATTGTGCTGCTAAGAACATATGTGTACATACAACTTTTTGGATGGGTGTGTTGGATTCCTTAGGATAAATCCCCAGGAGAAGAATTGCAGGGTCATAAGGTAGGTCTATTTCTAGCCTTCTGAGAGTTCTCCAGACTGTTCTCCACAAGGGTGGACCAATTTACATTCCCACCAGCAGTACAGGAGGGATCCTTGGACCACACAACCTCTCCAACATTTGATGCTGTTACCTTTTCTGATGTATGACATTCTTACAGGAGTGAAGTGGTATCTCATTGGGGTCTATTTGCATTACTCTGACAATCAAAGACTTGGAGCATTTTTTCATGTTTTTCAGCCTTTGGATCTCTTCTGTGGTGAATATTCTGTCCATGTCCTCTCCCCATTTTGGGATGGGGTTATATGTTTTCTTGTTGTTGATTTTGGCAAGATATTCATATATTTTGCTTATTAAACTCTTGTCTGATTCATGGCATTTAAAGATCTTGTCTCACTCTGTAAGGGGTCTCTTGGTTTGGGTAGTGAATTCTTTGTTGTGCAGAAGCTTTTTAATTTGATATAGTCCCACAGGTTTACACTTGCCTTAGTTTTCTTTGTAATTGAACTTGTTTCACTGAAGATGTCTTTAAAATTTATGTGAAAAAGGGATCCACCTATATTTTCCACTAAGTATCTGATATTTTGTGGTGTAACATCCAAGTCCTTGATCCACTTGGAATTTACATTTGTGTTTGTTGAAATATAGTGGTTCAATTTCATTCTTCTGCATGTTTCAATCCATTTTTTCCAACTCCATTTGTTGAGTAGACTCTGCTTTCCCCATTTTATAGTCTGTGCACCTTTTCAAACATAAGATGTCCATAGGTGTGTGGGCTTACTTCTGGGCTCTCAATTCTATTCCACTGGCCAGTGTGTCTATTCATGTCCCACTACCAACCAGTTTTGATTACAGTGGCCCTATAATACAATTTGAGATCTGGGAGTATGATGTCTCCAGTTCTGTTATTTATTCTCAAGATTGTTTTGGTAGTTCTAGGTCTTTTCAGGCTACAGATAATCATTAGTAGCATTTGTTTTATTCTCCTAAAACATGTGGTTGGGATCTTGATGGGGATAGCATTAAATTTGTATGTGGCTCTGGGTAGTATTCATTTTGATGGTGTTAATACTTCCAACCCATGAACATGGAGTATCTTCCCACTTCTTTGTGTCTTTTTTCTATTTCCTTGAGTAGTGACTCATCATTTTCAGTATACAACTCTTTCACTGATTTAGTTAGGTTTATTCCTAGATATTATTTTTTTTATTTTTGCTATAGTAAAAGGAATTGATTTCTGGATTTCAATTTCTTCTTAGTGTTTGCATAGAGGAATGCCACTGACTTTTGAATGTTAATTTTGTAGCCTGACACCTTACTATATTGCCTGATGATTTTCAAAAGCTTCTTGCTGGATTTCTTAGGTTTTCCTATATATACTATCATATCATCTGCAAGTAGGAGAGTTTGACTTCTTCTCTTCCAGTTGGTATCCCTTTAATTCCTTGCTCTTGCTGGACTTCTATGGCAAGAACTTCCAACAGTATGTTGAATAATAATGGTGATAGTGGGTAGCCCTGTCTAGTACCTGATCTGAGAAGAAATGCTTCCAGTTTTTCACCATTGAGTATGATGTTGTCTGTAGGTTTGCTATATAGAATCCACTATCTTCAGGAATTTTCTATTTATTCCAATTTTTGTAGTGTTTTGATCATGAAGGTATGAAATATTTTGTCAAAGGCTTTCTCTGCATCTATTGATATGACCATGTGGTTTTTGGTCTTGCTTTTATTGATGTGGTGGATGACATTGAATGATTTACTTATATTAAACACACCTTGCATGCCTGTGATAAACCCCACTTGGTCATGATGAATAATCTTTCTAATATACTGCTATATCCGGTTGGCTAGAATTTTGTTCAATATGTTAGCATCTTTGTTCATCAGAAATATTGGTCTGCAGTTTTCTTTTTTGGTTGTGTCCCTGTCTGCTTTTCATATCAGATTGTTGTTGACTGAAACAACAGAAGTTGGAAAGGAGTATTCCAGTGACTTAACTCTTCTGGAAGACTTTTAAAAGTAGAGGCATTAGTGCTTCTTTGAAGGTTTTATAGAATTTATTTGTAAAACCATCTGGTCCAGGACTTTTATTCTTGGGAAGATTTTTGATAACTGTTTCAATTTCATTAGTGGTGAAGGGCCTGTTTATATTACCTAATTCCTCTTTATTTAATTATGGAATTTTGTAGGTATCTAGGACGTTGTCCATTTCTTCCAGGACCTCTAGCTTGATGGCATAGAGTTGTTCATAAAAGCCTAACATGATATATTGAATCTATTTTGTTACCCTGTTCTGATACTGTTTTAGCTTGTTCTTACCTCAGCTATTTCAGCTTTCAGCTCTCTAATAACCTTGAGGTAATTAGTGTTTTCTTCCAGAGTCTCATTAGTTGTTTCTGCATTTCTCATGACAATTCTTTCAAACTCTTTACTCATTCCTGTGATTATTTCCTTAACTAGTGTTTGGATGTTGACCTCACTATTTTGTGATCCAATCTTTTGGGGGCTTTTAGCTGGACTCTTGTCCTGGTTCATTTCTCCAATATTTCTTCTCGTTGGTTTAACCATTCTACATAGTATTTTATGAGGACCTTCTGTCAGTGCTTTCCAAATTACTGATCACTATAGCCTGGATTGACTTGTGTCTAAGTAAGGTACTTAAAGTTGTGGAAATTAACAGTTGTTTCAATATTATTTTAATCCCTGAGTTGGAGTATAGTGGCTTTAAAAGCCTCTTTTGTTCTTTTTCTTTCTTTAGGCTATGGGAGCATGAGGACTTTTAAACTAAAGGTAGGCTTCTTAGCTTAATCCTTTACTCTTGACCAAGATATTATCTCTCTCCCACACTAAACTGGGTACACTACCTAGCAACAAATTGTTTCTTTCTAATTATTGGTTTCTTCTTCCTCAAGGAATACAGACACATTCATTTTTAGTAAGGTATACAACCTTCTACAAACATCTTTCTTAAGAAAATATATTTCCTTATTACTCACCTTTGATGCTGAGGAATTATTCTGATGCAGTCTCCGCCCCCAGGTTTTACCACGCCCTGCAGTATCCCCTTCAACCAATCCTGCCCCCACACGTCACCCCTGGTTATTTCCCAATAAAACCCCCCTGACCCCCACCCCCGCTCTCTCTGGGCTCTCCGCTCCCTCTCTCCCTCTCTCTCTCTCTGGGCTCCTTTGGGTCATGCTCTCTCTCTCTCTCTCTCTCTCTCTCTCTCTCTCTCTGCATGGTGAGGTAGTGGGGATGGCCATTGTCGGCTGATTCCAAGTGGCCTGAGCCACCCCCCCATCCTATAATAAAGATTTGTGTATCCCACTTGCTCCAGACCTCCTCCTCTCTCTTCTCCGTGGTGCAGCCCAACACCTGGCAACAACAACATCTGGTGCACGCCCCTGAATGGTACAAATTCGGGGCCTGAGATTTTGTGGACCACTCCTGTTTTAGAATGAGGTCACCCTTCTATGACAGTCAAGATTGGCAATATTCCTTTTAAATTTTTGATTGACACGGGGGCAGAAAAGATGATCTTAAGGCAAGAAGAGGTTCCCCAAGATTGGGAACTGCTCCCTGGATCCAGTATACATAGAGTAGGAGGGGTGACTCCATCATTTCGCACACGAGATTCGCTTGTGTGGGAAGACCTGGAAGGCTCTACCGGACACTTCTGCCCTTTGGTAGCTGATATTAGCACCAACCTACTGGGCAGAGATCTTCTGGAATGTCTTGATGTTAGGATATCCACAGATGCCTCTGCAGAGTGTAACACTCCTGTGAGACCAGATCTAATCAGCACCCCCAATACTAGCTGCCACTGTACATATGCAAACTCCCTGCTTAAGGCTGGCTTTCTAATGAGCCTGTCTGGGTGGAACAGTGGCCTTTACCTAGGGATAAACTAGAAATTTTAAAAAAGCTCGTCCGAGAGCAGTTGTCCTTGGGACACATTCGTCATTCTCGAAGTCCATGGAATACTCCTGTCTTTGTGATTAAAAAGCGCTAGGGAAAATGGTGCCTCCTTCAAGATCTCCGTGCAGTAAATAAAACCATGCAGGTCTGGGGCTCCCCCCAAAGGGGTTTGTCTCTTGCTCCTGCAATTTCCACAGGAATTCCAATCATAGCTATTGATATACAAAATAGTTTTTTCTCTATTCCCTTGCATCCACAAGATTGTAAACTTTTTGCCTTCTCTTTTCCATCTATTAATAACACCAGCCCTGCTGATAGATTTTAATGGGTGGTGCTACCCCAGGGTATGGCCAATAGTCCTACAATTTGTCAGGAGGCTGTTAAATCTGCACTTTTCCCATATATTCATAAGGGCCCTAATGTTTTTCATTATACAGATGATATTTTAATGTGGGGAAAATCAGATACAGATCTCTATGCCTTACTTGATTTTCTCATTCCTGCATTAAAGAAAAGCGGCCTTAATGTAGCTCCTGAGAATATACAGCTAATTCATCCAATATCTTTCCTAGGTTCAGAGATTTCTCTAATGCAAATTTGTCCCTTAAAACCTAATGTCACCTTTCCTTCTAACGTTACTCTTGCTTCTTTACAAAGCTTTCTAGGAAATTTAAATTGGCTTAGGGAGTATCTCTACCTGCCTACAAGCTGCCTCCAACCACTGTTTGACCTGTTGAAAGGGAACAAACAGCCCTCCTTAAAATGTAAGTTAACTCCTGAGGCCTCCTTGGCACTGGAAAGGGTTAACCAGGCCCTCCAGGACATGCACCTTGTTCTATTCTCCCCCTCCTCTCCGGTAAACCTTCTAATCTTTAACTCCACCCCCACAGTAGTAGGGGTATTGTGGCAAGACCATGGGGTCCTCGAGCGGCTTCACATGCCAGTAGGAGGAGCTCCAAGACTCATCACTGAAATAGACACGTTAGCATTCATGGTTCGCCAAGGGAGAAATTGGTCTGTGCAGGTCTTAAGGAAAGAACCAGATTTAATTATCCTGCCCTTATCTCTCACAGATACAGAGTGGCTTATACGCCATCATTCCCATTTTGCCATAAGCTTCGTGGGGTTTCCAGGACAAATAGATAACCATTTTCCTTCTAATAAATTGATAGCTTCTTTACCTCTTTTGCCTCTACTAGCACCTAAACTTTTCTCTCAGGATCCATTCCCTCTGATCCTACAGTCTTTACTGATGGCGGAAAAAGGGGAGCTGCTGCCCTTATATATTACCCAGACAAACAATCTCCTAAACCTCTCTTTACTGAGCTTCCTGAGAATTCCCCTCAGTACAAAGAACTTTATGCTGTTTTCCTTGCTCTAAAGCTGTACCAGAATCCTTCCACCTTTTTTCTGACAGTGTGTATACTGTTAACTTACTTCCATGGCTTGCTCGTTCTTATGTGAAAATTGATGACAACCCACTTTCCCCTCTCTTGATTCAAATTGCCTCTATGCACCTTCATTCCCACAGCCCTCTTCCTGGTTCCCTGTCCGAAGGGAATGCTGCAGTTGACTGCCTTGCCTCCACAGGAACTTTCCCAGTCTCTGTCTCTGATCGTGCTAATTTTCATTCTCTAACCCATGTTAATCTTAAAGGCCTTTGAGCTCAATTTCCTTATGTTTCTGTACCACAGTTAAAATATATCCTCACTACATGCTCTTTTTGTGCAAGTCTCATAAAGACACCTGCTATCCAGACCCTTGGTGTTAACCCCCGAGGCTTAAGAGTTAATGCTATTTGGCAAATTGATGTCACCAACATACCAAACTTTGGCAAACAAAAATATGTCTTTGTCTCAATTGATACTTTTTCTAAATTTATGTTGGCTACAGCTTAGACAGGAGAAAGTGCTAAAAAGCTTGTAAGCCATATGCTCTCTTGTTTTGCTGTTATGGGGGTCCCATTATTTTTGAAAACATACAATGCAGCTATGTTTACAAGCAAACAATTTAAAGATTTTTGTTCCCTCTGGAATATTACTCATACCATGGGCATTCCCTACAATCCACAGGGACAAGGCATTATCGAGAGGGCCCATCAAACTCTGAAGGCTCAATTAAATAAAGATAAAGGAGGAACATATCCCCCCAATATCCAGCTAGCAAAAACCTTAACTACATTAAATCTCTTTAATATTTACAATAATTCGGACCTACCTCCTATCATTCTTCACTGGCAAACACCATCCATTAAGGTCAAATGGAGAGACCCACTCGATAAAATTTGGAAAGGGGTTTCGCATGTGTTTTCCCTCAAAATTTCTCTAAACCTGTCTGGGTTCCTGCCCACCATATTCCGAAAATACCCACAGGATGGCGCTGTTATCCCTGAAGAACAAGAAATACTACAAGAGGACCAGATGCAGGATACATCCCAGGATCCGTAATACGACATGGCAGAACCTACAAAATCTGGCTCACAGAGACCTCTCTCCTACCTTTTTCAGTCTTATGTTATAACTGGCCAGTTGTGTTTTGTGAGTGAGTGTGTTGAATGACAAAATTTTTTTTTTTTTGCATGACCCATCTGCTCGGAGTACTCTAAAAGGTAATTGGCTTTATATAAAGATGCTGGACGCAGCCAAAGTTTCTGGAGATGTCCAGAAACATTCCAAAATTTTTGTTTTTCTCCCTCTTTTTATTTTTATATATAGTTTTGGTATATATGTACTTGTTTAGTCTTAAACTGTGTGACTAATGACAGATATAAATTTGTTTTTAAAATGATATGTTATTATAACAAAAGTTCTTTTTCCTCCAGTGTGTTATAACTAAATGTTTATGGGTATGTCTCAAGTTTGGTAACACTAACTTAATGGACAAAAGTGTAACCCTACAGCTACATTATTACCAGATAAGGTAAAAATTAATTTGCTAAGGTAACTAACTATTTAAGGTAAAAGTCTAAATGCTTAACGTGACTATACATTCCCAAAACTAAAATATAAATTCTCTATACAGGACACCTTTGGAGGGCCCCCAAAAGTGCCTTGTAAACTATCTTGTGGAAATTAATCCACAACAGATCTGGCATCAATCTGGCACTGTAAATGTTAAAATCATTGTCATGAAAATGCGTTAACTCTCTAAGCAATTTGAGTCTGTTTAAAATACATATTTTAACTAAAATTGGTCTCAAGATCCTGCTGCAGAGACTGCTACAGAGGTCACATTAGATGACCTTTAAATAAAATCATAAAGATATTTAAACCAATTATAATCATCGAGGTATCAACTATAATAAACCTCTAACTTGTTACAAGTTCAAATTAACCACGAGAAGCAGATTGTGTTTCTTTCACAGGAATCCCGGAAAAACCTTCTGAACCCCTGCACACCCTGACGTCACCCACTAGACGGCACAACTACAGTGACACACCCCCAGAAACCCTAGATATCACTCAACGCGATCTGAAGAACCTGATACAGTTCCAATGACAGAACTTTCTTAATACCTGCTTGCCTTTCCTGCTTCTGATTTTCCTGTCACATGTTGGCAGTTCCAGCTGGCTATCTATAGAAAAGCAGAATTCCAGCGGCTGACTTTCCTCATGCAGTGTCTCATCCCCTGCCAATTCTTCCCCTAGCCATCTACTTTGGACTGAGACTTGTATCGGACTTGCTGGCATACCCTATAGACATTTTACACAATTTTGAAGCAGCTTATTTCCCTTCATGCTGCTGGTTTTTATAGACTGATCCTGAGTAATTCATAGACTTTTATAGACTGTTTCCTTGAGGACTATACAATGCCAAATAGCCCCTCTGTTTGGTGGGTCATGCCCTCCTGCCTCCCCCTCATTATTTACCTTCGCCCCTTCTCCCCCCAAGCAGGGAACTTTCCTTTTCACACCAACCCTTCCCTTCACATCACACTGACTTTTACTACTCCCCTACTTGTCCCTTCCTGTTTTGTTATATCATTTAGGTTTATGCCCAAATGGTTTCTGCTCCATGATAGTCTTTTACAGACTTTGAACCATCTTATGCTATTACTAGGTAGAAAGATAGAAAAGATGTAGAGATATTGTGAAGAGATGGTTGAGCAGGCTGTGCTTAAACCTATGAGATGAGTCCCTCCAGGTAAGTCTCTCTCTCTAAAGAGGGGTTGAGCACAGGAGGACACATAAATCTCACAAGGTTAGCAGCCATTTAAGCCTTCCCTCCTCCACAGAAAGTCCTACATCTTCCCACCTGAGCACGGCACTCCTTAATAACATTTAAGCCTGCTCCATTCCATTTTTCTTTACTGTGTCCTTTTAGATATAAAGGGAAAGGAAGAGATGTTTCTGAGGAATTATTCTGATGCAGTCTCCACCCCCAGGTTTTACCACGCCCCGCAGTGCCCCCTTCAACCAATCCTGCCCCCACACGTCACCCCTGGTTATTGCCCAATAAAACCCCCCTCACCCCTCCCACTCTCTCTAGGCTCTTGACTCCCTCTCTCTCTCTGGGCTCCTTCGGGTCATGCTCTCTCTCTCTCTCTCTCTGTGTGTGGTGAGGTAGTGGGGACGGCCATTGTTGGTTGACTCCATGTGGCCTGAGCCACCCCCCCATCCTATAATAAAGATTTGTGTATCCCACTTGCTCCAGACCTCCTCTCTCTCTCTTCTCCGTGGTGCAGCTCGACACCTGGCAACAACAACACACCTCCATGATATTTGCTTTAGATTAATATTAATTATGCATTGGAAAGAAGAGGGAAACTTCTTTTTTAAAGAATTTTATTATTACCTTTACTTATTTATTGGATAAAGACAGCCAGAAATCTAGAGGGAAGAGGGTGATAGAGAAAGAGAGAGACAGAGACAGAGAGACACCTGAAGCACTGCTTCACTACTGTGAAGTTTCCCCCTGCAGGTGGAAACCAGGGGCTTGAACCTGGGTTCTTGTACATTGTAACATGTGTGCTCAACCAGGTGTGCCACCACTTGCCCTGGGAAACTTCGTTAATCATGCCACGCCTGATAAGCATGCCAACTTCTCTGGCATAGTCTATTTGCTTGCTACCTAGGCAGTTTCCCTTAATCTCAGTCTGTGCTGACTTCTGGCTTCTATAGATTGCCTGCTTGTTCATTAAAAGTTAAAATTTTTCTGACATTGATAATAACCCTAATGTTAATGATGTCATAGCTGCTTTATATTTATAAGAAGCTTTTGAAATGTGATTTTTTGCATTGGCAGGCATATTAGTAATTTCTTTGTTTCCACAACAATAGGAAACCCCAATAAAAATGTGGGCCAAAGAACTGAATAGACAGCTTTACAAAAGAGAAAGATGACTGTGATTGTAGAACAAAACCATGAGAATTCTTTGTGTTGGTGATTACACTCAATTTTATATCAACGTTAGATACATTGCACATGTGAAAAAATTGCATTTAATCTAATACAAGCACACACAGAGGCACACATACCAATGAATTCAAGTAAAAATGAGGGTATTGAAATAAGACTGGAATATTGGAAAATAATCACATAAAAATTATCAAATATCTGAATGCCAGAAACTCTAAAATTCATAGGAGAAAATATTGGTGAAACACTACAAGATCTTACCATCAAAGATGTATTTAGATATTTGAGCTGTGGGCATGTGAAATGCAAAAAAAAACCAACCCAGCAAATAAATGAGATTATATCAAACTAAAAAAGCTTCTACACATTGAAAAAAAGCTACACAAATATAAGTAGGAAACTCAGTAGCTGAGAGAAGGTATTTGTATATCACACATCAGACAAGTGATTGATATCAAACATCTGTCAAGAACTGGTATAGTTCAACTAAAGAAAAAAAAAAACAGTAAAATGTGGCCAAAGAACTGAATAGAGGATTTTCTTTAAAAAAAAATAACACATGACCCACAAACATAAGAAGAAATGTTCTACTTCACTTATTATCAGAAAAATGTAATTTCAAACTATACTGAGATTCCACTTCACACCTACATCAACAAATCAGGAAATGATGGGTGTTGGAGAGAGGAGACTCTATTGCACTGCTGGTGGGAATGCAAACTAGCACAGCTTCTCTGCAAGACTGTATACAGAGTATTTAAGCTAGTTAAAAAAATAGGAATTTCTTTATGCTCCAGGTTAATACCACTCTTAGGTATTCATCCAAAGGACACACACTAATTCAAAAGGACATATACACTCCTATATTCATAGTTTCATTGTATATAGTAGCAAGAAACTGGAAGCAGCTTAAATCCCCATTGACAGATGACTGGTTAAAGAAGCTTTGGATAATATACTCCATGGAACACTAATCTATAGTAAAAATTAAAATAAAGTGATATTGTGTCTTTGAGAACAAAGTGGAAAATTAGATGCAAGTGGAGGTGAATATGTTTAGCAAAATAAATAGATGAAAGGAAACTACCAGATGGTTTCACTCATATGTGGAATGTAGAAAACTAGAGATCTGCAATACACGACAAACAACAACCAAAAAAAAACAGCAAGAAAGAAACTGTCTCTAAGAATTTTTTGTGGTAAATATAGTGGCTACCATTTGGAGGGTGAGGGCACAGAATTTTGGCAGTGGGTGTAGTACAGAACTATACTTAGAATATTGTAACTCACTATTAATAAACAAATCACACACACACATACACACACAACATACATTAGTTAAATTTTTTGAGTCCCGTAAAATTTTGAGTATATTATTACTAGTCCAATATAGGTTTGAAAATAGATAAATATGGTGGATAATTGCGCAGCTAGTGCCAAGAGTTTCTTTTGCTTAATATGAAGAGAAAATATCATAAACTCATTACTTCAGGCACTTCTAAAATCTTACAAACTGTGAATAACTTTTATTTTTTATTTATAAAAAGGAAACATTGACAAAACCATAAGATAAGAGGGGTACAACTCCATACAATTTCCACTACCAACTCTCTGTATCCCAGTATCCCATCCCCTCCACTGATAGCTTTCCTATTCTTTAACCCTCCGGGAGTATGGATCCAAGGTTATTGTGGGTAGCAGAAGGTGGAAGGTCTGGCTTCTGTAATTGCTTCCCCGCTGAACATGGGCATTGACAGGTTGATCCATACTCCCAGCCTGACTCTCTTTCCCTAAAGGGGCACGGTTCTGGAGAAGCGGAGCTCCAGGACACATTGGTGGGGGTTGTCTGTCCAGTGAAGTCCAATTGGCATCATGTTAGCATCTGGAACCTGGTGGCTGAAAAGAGAGTTAACATACAAAGCCAAACAAATTGTTGAGCAATTATGAACCTAAAGGTTGGAATAGAATAGTGCAAATGAAGTGTTGGGGGTGGTCCTCCATTTTGTAGATAGCTAATAGGCACATTTTAGTTATATTCCAAAGGGCCTGTGGCTATACTAGGTTTTTTCCTGATCCTGAAATCTGATATACATTAATGGAGACAACTGCAGATCTGCTTCACCACTTATGAAACCTCTCTCCTGAAGGTGGGTAGCTGGGATCTCAAACCCAGATCCTTGGGAGGATTCTTACATGTAGTACTATGTGTACTTGACTGGATGCACCACCACCTGGCCCTTAAATAAATACTCTTTACAAGGAAAAATGATAATATATGTATCAGATAGAAAATTTAAACAAATAGACCTATTAGGTGATCCAGGAGATGGCGCAGTGGATAAAGTACTGGATTCTTGACCATGAAGTCCCAAATTCAACCCCTTCAGCACATGTATCAGAGTGATAACTGGTTCTTTCTCTCCTTCCTATCTTTCTAGTGAATAAATAAATTATTTTAAAAAATTGACCTATTAGTATGTAATATATTTTTACACTCTCTCAGAAAGTGATAAATCATTTCATGCTAAATCTCCATTGATGAGATTCTTTTTTTTAAAATTATTTATTTAAGAAAGGATTAATGAACAAAAACATAAGGTAGGAGGGGTACAACTCCACACAATTCCCACCACCCAATCTCCATAACCCACCCCCTCCCATGATAGCTTTCCCATTCTCTAGCCCTCTGGGAGCATGGACCCAGGGTCGTTGAGGGTTGCAGAAGGTAGAAGGTCTGGCATCTGTAATTGCTTCCCCGCTGAACATGGGCGTTGACTGGTCGGTCCATACTCCCAGTCTGCCTCTCTCTTTCCCTAGTAAGGTGTGTCTCTGGGGAAGCTGAGCTCCAGGACACATTGGTGGGGTCTTCAATCCAGGGAAGCCTGGCCAGCATCCTGGTGGCATCTGGAACCTGGTGATTGAAAAGAGAGTTAACATACGAAGCCAAACAATTTGTTGAGCAATCATGGATCCCAAGTGGAGAGGAAGTGTTAGGGAGGTACTCACTGCAAACTCTAGTGTATTTCTGCTTTCAGGTATATATTTTGCAGTAGTTTATGGATACGTGTGCACATAAGCTCTCTCTCACAGAAACTGGTGTATATCTAGGTTATGGGACTTTGTTAGAAAATGAACTACCTGAGATGAAATTAGAGTGTACTATAAAAGGAAAGGTCTCACCCGAGTAATGAAGCTGAAGCATTGTCATTCCACACGTGAAGTCTCTGGACACAGTCTGAGGTGAAGCATGTTGAGGTGGCAATCGTTGCGTTGGTAAGGTTGTGATCGGCGGATGCAATATTATTTGGTTTGGATTGAGAGATGCATACGGGAAAGTGGGCCCTATCCAAGGGTTCCAGGACTGGGGGAAGTAGGGGCTCTATAGTGGAGTTATGTTATATAGGAATTATGTTAAGTGAACTAAGTTATATAGGAATTATGTTAAGTGAACTAAGCCAGAAAGATAAAGATGAGCATGGGATGATCCCACTCATCAACAGAAGTTGATTAAGAAGATCTGAAAGGGAAACTAAAAGCAGGACCTGATCAAATTGTAAGTAGAGCACCAAAGTAAAAACCCAGTGGTGAGGGGTAGACATGCAGCTTCCTGGGCCAGTGGGGGGTGGGAGTGGGCGGGAGGGATGGGTCACAGTCCTTTGGTGGTGGGAATGGTGTTTATGTACACTCCTAGCAAAATGTAGACATATAAATCAGTAGTTAATTAATATGAGAGGGGGAAAATCAATTGTATGTTCAAAGTTTCTCAAAACACAAACTGAATCCTTTTAATATATAGGCTGTGTATTTGATATGCGGACTCTCTCAAAAGCCTAGACCAAGTAGATTAGAAGCATCCAATAGCACAGCTATATACAAGATACTGGATACTGTACAGCAAACCCTAACAAAAGGACTTTTCAAAGTTAACCCAATTACCAAATAATGTGATGATAACATTAACTATCGATTGTCTTTTTGAACCCTAAGACAGCAGGAACCTCACATCTCCACTATAGAGCCCCTAATTCCCCCAGTCCTGATGAGTTTCTTTTAAAGGTTTTTTATAAAGTTAATTATAAAACTTACACATGTGATACTGGAAATAGTGCACGGGATAAAGCATTGGACTCTTAAGGATGAGGTTCATCTCATTCTCCATTCAAGGCATTGTATATATCAGAGTGATGCTCTGGTTAGCTTTCTCTCCCCTTCTATTTGTCATTAATATTAAATTAATAAATTATTTTATAAAGAAAACATTAAGAATATCTAACTAACCTTACTATAAAAATAAATAAATATGTTTATTTTTTAAATTTTTTTATAGTCTTTATTTATTAAATGGGTAGAGACAGCAAGAAATTGAGAGTGAAGAGGGTGATAGATAGGAAGAAAGACAGAGAGACACCTGCAGCCCTGCTTCAACTTGTGAAGTTTTCCCCCTGCAGTGGGGGCTAGGGGCTAGAATTTGGGTCCTTGTGCATTGTAACATGTGTGCTCAACCAGGTGTGCCACCACTCGGCCCCAGAACAAAGATATGTATTAGAGACAGGCAACATAATTAAAATTTTGGTAACTAAAATTATATGATTTCTTGAATTTAAATATGTGTCTACTAGTTAACTTTTCATGTTGGCTTATAGGGTAATAGATAGAAAGTAGAACATTATAAAGTAAAAAGTAAATAAAGAAATAAAATAAAATGAAACCCAAGGTCAACTCCCCAAGCCCCTGATGCAAGAGTTCTGTGAACAATGGAACGGTACTTCAGGTATCTCCTTTTCTCTACTTTCCTATTTATCTTTTTCTCTATCAGGGAAAAAAATAATAATAAAAGCATGTAAAAGAGAAAAAAGGCTGCTGGGAATGGTAAAGTCATTTGTAGGCTCTGAGCCTCAGTGATAATCCTGGTGGCAAAACAAAGTCAACAAAAGCCAAATCAAAAAAAAAGGGGAAATCTTTGTACTGGAAACTGGTCAAGGGGCTTCATATTTTCTCATATAACTTCATTTGAATCTAAAATCATATGAATAATATTTTAATTAAAATTTAATTAGGAAGCAGAAATATGCCTGAAAGTGCTGGAGCCCAAGGGATTAATGACAACAGCCATAGAGATTCCCGGTTCAATCCCTGACACCAAAACCTCCATGGGCAAAGGAATTGGCAGTACTCTGGTCTTTCTATCACTATCTGTGTCATAAAAATAGATAAATTATAAAAAATTAAATAGGGGTTGAGGAATTTGCACTAGTGATAGTGCAATAGATTTTTATTTTGAGACACCAGAGATAGCACTACTGTTAGGAACACATTATTATTGATGATAAGCAAAAATAATCATGGGCTATGTATATAATTAGCATACTGCCAACACATAAGCTTATGATAGACCTATAGCAAAGGATGTAAACTCGAGAGTGTTTGTGGGTATAAGAGATTACTTATGCAGCTGGAAGAAGTTCAGCCCTTTTCGCTTTTTGCCTTTTGCTCCCTTTGTCTACTGTTTCTGTCTCTTCTCTTGAAACTAACTTGATGCCATTTCTCCCAGGACTAGTGTGTGCTGTAGTTGAATGTTGGAGAACAATGCTTAAGGACTGTGGCCAGTACCACATGGATGGTTGGTCTTTCCCTGTTTACCTATTTTGCTATCATGGTGAACTAAATTTAAGGACTATGAATCCTGCCACACATCTAGCTAGTATTTTTCTCCTGACTATTTTCCCATCATGATTTTTATATACCAAATAAACCTGTCATTTTTATAAACCCCAATAAAATTTCCCAGAAGTTTTTACTTTTTCTATAGCTAAATAGTGCTCTGGTTAAAGAGAAAGAGGGGTAAATAAAAGAAATTAAAAGTGAAATATAAAGTTCTATAGAGGAAAAGTAAAGTTAGTGTAAGATGGGAAAATGGGGAGAGAGAAGAGAAGAGGAATGGAAAGGTAAGGAAAACAAATAATGGAGACAGGAAATACAGAAGCACAGGAGAAATTAAAGAAGAAATAATAAAAAGAGGAAGAGACCAAAGAGGAAGTGGAAGGAGATTAGAAAAGAACAATAAGAGGTGACAAGTGAGATGAAAAGGAGAGGTAGAGGTAGAATATGAGGTAGAATATGAAGGAATTTAGTGGGAGTTGTGCGGTAACACAGCGGGTTGAGCGCACCAGGTGCAAAGCACAAGGACTGGTTTAAGGATCCTGGTTCAGCCTGGAGAGCCAGGCGGTGAAGCAGGTCTGCAGGTGTCTATCTTTCTCTCCCTCTCTCTGTCTTCCCCTCCTCTCTCCATTTCTCTCTGTCCTAGCCAACAACAATGACAACAATAATAACTACAACAACAAGGGCAACACAAGAGAATAAATAAATAAATAAATATTTAAACAAATAGTAAAATAGGAGAAAGAGCAGTGTGGAGTGTTTTTGATGACTGTAAGTTTCAAAGGAGAAGTATCACAACTCAGAAGAGTCCTTCCTGGTTACTTAATCTCATCATCACTCAATACATTATCCATTTGGAACATACAATACTCCTTAAAATGGGGGTTAAAAAATTGCAAACAAACAAAAGAAACTCCACTTCCATAGTTAAACATGCTTCAGAAATACGTAACCTAAAATGGAAGACTGGCATTTCGATTGCAGTAGAGTCATTTGAATAATGGCTCACCTCTAGAGCTCTAGAATATAATGACTATTTCTCTGGGGTCTTTAAAGTGAAATTCAACACAATTAATCCAAAAGGGAGTTAATACATTCATAATGTTTTTGAATACTTGGATAATCCTTTGTCTGTTTGCCAGCCCTCTATGTGAAAGGGCAAGCTAATTATAACCCAACTAGTTCTTCAGTGGGTACTCACTAATTTGAAAACTTTGTTGTCTAATGAAGGAACCTACTGCTATTGAACTGAGTGACTACAGGTAGAGAATTTGACCATTTGGAATCTGGTAACCTGCTTTTGTCATCATGATGGCAGAGTGGTACAGTTTATGAAAGTAATGCTTTTAGAGTCAAGCAGATAGAACTTTAATTATCATTAGAAGGAAAGTCACTTGACCTCAGGAGTGTAGACACTTTATTAATGGGAATTAATATTTCCTACATTTTAGAGCCATTACAAAAATAGAGTATTGTTGGGGTTGGGTGGTGGCACACCTAGTTGAGCGCTCATGTTACAGTGTGCAAGGATGAGGGTTCAAGCCCCCAGTTCCCACCTGCTGGGGGAAAGCTCTCCAAGTGATGAAGCAATAAAAATAGATTATTATTATACATGGGGACCCAAATATATGCAATTTTAACAAAAGATGACTTGCCCCATTTCTATCTTGAAAGGAGTTGTACTAATAAAGCTAGCTATTATAACCAATTAGTATGGGACTTAGAGTGACAGGTACAATATGAAATAAATAGTTCATCCTCACTGTACTTCATTTTATCATTATGAAACTGAGGTTTAGTAAATTTTCTAGGATGCCACAGGATGCATGCTTGAGAAGTTATTTGATATCTATATCTGTTTTTGTAAAGCTATACAGACTTTCTAGTGAAGGTCTACTTGCCTTATTCTCTGGTTTGCAAGAAGAAATGAATAGAAGGGTAGAAGGTAGAAGTATGGACGGAAGGAAGGAAGGAAGGAAGGAAGGAAGGAAGGAAGGAAGGAAGGAAGGAAGGAAACCATGAAAGAGAAATACATATTTCTTATTACTCTATGCTAAAGTATTAACTCAAGTCTGCTAGCTATGGTTATAGAAATAACTTAGCCGTGCTAAATTAACTACTAAAGAATGTTTTGACATAGGTGGTGATTCTCAGAGGCCAGATTAGTCCTTTTAATCCTTTTTCATTCTGAGAGGGCTGGCTCATGAAGAGCAGCAATCAGGGAAAGAAATCCAGCATTCAGGCAAGATAATATTCTTCATCATCCAACAACCAGAAAGTTTAAATGACTGCTTCTCTTGTTTCTACAGTTCACTCCAGGTTCTGTTTTAACAAATGTTTCTAGGAGTGAGACTGGACAAAACAGATGGATACTACAAACCCTCCACAAACTGTATTCACTTTATTCTTGAGGATTCATATTATGAGATTTTTTTCCATTTTCTTTTCTGACAGCTCTGATGCCCACTCTAATTCGTCTTCTCCTTCTCCTCTTCCTCCTTTTTTTTCTTCCTCTTTCTCCTTCTCCTTCTCCTTCTCCTTCTCCTTCTCCTTCTCCTTCTCCTCCTTCTTCTTCTTCTTCTTCTTCATTTTTTGTTGATTCATTCCTAAATACATTTGCCTCTATCAGCTCTTTTGGTGCCACAAATATATTTAATTTGGGATTGTTTCAGGCAGGTTTTTCCCCCTCTTATTTCAACATTCCTGTAAGATATTAGACTTTAACTCTCCTTCTTTTCTATTTTCAACAATGATTATAGAGTGGTGAGACATAGTGGGTATAAAGTTATATTTTTGTACCAAATATAAGAACCTAGTTCAATTATAACTATGTTGACATATGTTTTCAAACCATTTCACAAACACACACTAAAACAGAATTCAGCTCAATAGTTAAAAGACTATGGATAGATATATTATGAAATAATGACTACATTATTAATGGATAATAGAACTATACTTGCTAATATTTTGGTAAATATAAGAGGATAGTTATTTCCTTATTGATAAATTTTGTTATCTAGCACAGTCTATAAAATCAGTCAAACGTATACTAGGCAGTATTAAAATTTTTATAATACCTTGGTCATAACTTGAAGGTACCATGTGAGACAAGCCAGAAAGCAAAGACCACTACCAGATGACTTCATTCTTAGGCCAAACCTCAGAAAAAAAATGACAGTAAACAAAAACATAAGATGAAACTTGGACTGGGTGTGGTGTATTGCATCAAAGCAAAGAACTCTGGGGATGGGATAAAGGGACAGTGAAGTCCTGCTGTATGATGGGGGAAGGGTCCTTCCGTTGTGGGGAGGGAGCGTCTATTAGACCTATCAAGGGGAGATGAGAAGTTGTGTTTATGTGACAAAGATTGTACTGTTAACCATTAATCCCCTCAATAAAAATAAAATAAAATCATTCAAATTTTAGAAACTGTTCATATCAACTCACAGAATAATGGAAAGCAATACCTCTTTTTTTTTCATGTGCTATCATTATTATCAGGGATGACTTCTTTAAAACATATTCTAGAAATCAGTAAGATATGGAACAGGTGGTGGGAATGGTGTTTATGTACACTCCTAGTAAAGTGTAGTCATATAAATCACTAGTTAATTAATATGAGAGGGGGAAAATTAATTGTATGTCTCAAAGTTTTTAAAACACAGACTGAGTCTTTTTAATATATAGGCTGTGTATTTGATATGCGGACTCTCTCAAAAGCCTAGACCAAGTAGATCAGAAGCAAACAATAGCACAGCTATATACAAGATACTAGGTACTGTACAGCAAACCCTAACAAAAGGACTTTACAAAGTTAACCCAATTACCAAATAATGTGATGATAACATTAACTATCCTTTGTCTTTTTGAACCCTCAGACAGCAGGAACCTCACATCTCCACTATAGAGCCTCTACTTCCCCCAGTCCTGGAACCTTTGGCTAGGGCCCACTTTCCCATATGCCTCTCCCAATACTTATAAATAATATTGCATCTGCTGATCGCAGCCTAATCAACACAACGATTGCCACCTCAACATGCTTCAGCTCAGACTGTGTCCAGAGACTTCACTTGTGGAATGACAACCCTTCAGCTTCATTACTCGGGTGAGACCTTTCCTTTCATAGTATTCTCTAATTCCATCCCAGGTGGTTCACTTTCTAACAAAGTCCCAAAACCTAGATAAACACCAGTTTTGGTGAGAGAGAGCATAAGTTCACATGTATCCATAAACTAGTGCAAAATATATACCTGAAAGCAGAAGAAGACTAGAGTTTGCAGTGAGTATCCCCCTAACACTTCCTCTCCACTAATCCAAGCTTTGGGTCCATGATTGCTCAACAATTTGTTTGGCTTTGTATGTTAACTCTCTTTTCAGTCACCAGGTTCCAGATGCCACCAGGATGCTGGCCAGGCTTCCCTGGATTGAAGACCTCACCAATGTGTCCTGGAGCTCAGCTTCCCCCAGAGACCCACCCTACTAGGGAAAGAGAGAGGAAGGCTGGGAGTATGGACCAGCTAGTCAACGCCCATGTTCAGCGGGGAAACAATTACAGAAGCCAGACCTTCCACCTTCTGCAACCCACAACGACCCTGGGTCCATGCTCCCAGAGGGATAGAGAAAGGGAAAGCTATCAGGGAAGGGGTGGGATATAGAGATTGGGTGGTGGGAATTGTTTAGAGTTGTACCCCTACTACCCTATGGTTTTGTTAATTTATCCTTTCTTAAATAAAAATAAATAAATAAATAAAAATAATTTTAAAAGATATGGAACAAAATTTATTTAGTTTTGTGAGACTTTATTTTCACAAGAATACATACCTGTGGTACAGGAAGATCTCATTAAAATTTTATAAGTGGCCCTAAGGTAAATATTTAGGTTGATTTTATGAAGCTTTCAGAAAATAGTTATTAGAATTTTCACTACATGATCACAGTCAAAATGATAAAGTAAAATAGAGATTTTTCTTAGTACCCCTCACAACATGATCAAATTGAAATTTCCAGTCAAACATTCCTATGTAAAATCCATTTTGATTTCTCATTTTCTATTTTATACTTGGACACTTTTTCTGAATAGAGCTTAAAAATAATTTTGGGGTGTCAACTTCCCATCTTAATATCACAAATTCATTTATTTTACTTTGGTTATATATTTTTCATTGCTTATAGTAAGATCCACTTATCAGTTATACTTTGTAAATGAAGAAAATTGTTGAGAATATTATTAATAACTTCAATTATCCTCACTAAATTCTAAGGAAATCATTTTCCCAAAATAGTGATAATTACAAGATAATACCCATAAATGTTGAAATAGAAACTGAAAGAAAAGTGGGAAATCTATGCTAGGCATTGTGTGCTTTTCATAGTGCAACATACGTAATACTTGATAATCAAAAGTCAATTAATAGGCTAACATTTATAAATGCACACTTTAATTAAAGTATGAAGTACATAAACAATTAGGTAAGCTTGTGGATAAGCTGACCAAGATACATAAATTAGGAGGTGCAAGTGTCCTTCTCAATTTTCTCTGTTTCCTTTTTACAAAATATTTATTAAAGTTACTTAATGTATAATTTGTCATTTGGAAGTCCTTTATGATAGACTGTTCTTTTGTCTGATGACAGACAGCAGCCACATGTCATTGATTATTCTAGGCCTCCACGTTGGATATATTCCCTTTCTTCTTGAGACACAAGTTTCCTTCTGTATTTTTGAGGTAATGTTTTTAGTATTTCTGCAGTGTCTGGTGGACCCTGGTGCATCAACCAGTCAGATGTTTTACTTCCCTTAGAATGCTGTGAAACTGAAGAGTGAGATGGCAGTCCTGCTGCTCCCAAAACTTCTGACACATTGGGTTTAGGATTGTCTCTTCTATCAGAAAAACCTTATTAATGGAGTATGTGGCTTGACTACCTGAATGACCTGGCTGGCAGATGCCATCTTGCTGCCCATCATGACCCCCCAAAAAGGGGGCAGCTTGCAATAGCTTATTTTAAAATATTTTATTGCCACTAGGGTTATCTCTAGGGATAATTTTTTCTTTCTTTTTAAATTTTTATAAAGACAAATATTTAGAGGTAAGGGGGGAAGGCTAGGAGATAGCATAATGGTTATGCAAACAGATGCTCATGTCTGAGGATCTTGAAGTCCTATGTTCAGTCCTAAGCAATACTACAAGCCAGAATTGAGCAGAGCTCCAGTCTCTCTCTCTATCTCTCCCTCTCTCTCCCTCTCTTCCTCCCCTTCACCCCTCCCCCCTCTCCCTCTCCCTTTCTCTCTCCCTCTCCCTCTCCATCTCCTTCTCCCTCTGTCCCTCTGTCCCTCTGTCCCTCTGTCCCTCTCCCTCTCCGTCTCTCTCTAGGGGTTATTGCTGGGGCTCAGTAAGGGTACTATGAATCCACTGCTCCTGGTGTCCACCCCCACCTTTTTTTCCTTTTTTATTTTATTATTATTATTTTTGATAAGACAGAGAATCTGAAAGAGGAGGAGAAGATAGGCCAGGAGAGAGAAATGTTGATTGATAACTGCAGACCTGCATCATCACTTATGAAATGTTCTCACTGCAGGTGCGGAGTGGGAGCTGGAACACAAGTCCTTGAGTGGGTATTTGAGCATGGTAATATGTGTGCTTAACTAGTTATACCATCGCCCACCCCACCCCTCTCATTAAACAAAAAAAAGAGGCGAGAGGGGAACAGAAGAGGAGAGAGACACATGCAGCACTATTCATTGCTTGTAAAGCTTTCCTGCAACAGGTTGAAACCAGGGGCTTGAACCCAGGTCTTTTTTGCATGGTTATATGTATGATTTACACCTGGGCATTTAATCTATTTCATTTATTTATGTTTTATTCAATAAATATTTACTAGTCCTCTATTGCCAAATAATATACAGGGGAAAAATATAGTGCCAGTCCTCAATTATTTATAGTAAATAGAGAGAAGACAGACAAAACTGAAAATAAACAAGGATGTATTTACACTCTGTCTACTCTGGATAACAGGACGTTTACTGTTTCAGAAGTCTGAGAAATCTACAATTATGTATGCTTTTCAGGTATATTAACTTAAAAGAAAGAATTTTTTCTCATGCTGTTTGACTCCAAATCAGTCCCATTTCTGCAGTAATGCCAGGAAAAAAGAAAGCATTATTGTCAATGTTTTATTATAGGCAGAAACATTGCTGTTTTTCATTACACAAAGCACTTGGGGGTACCTGAAGTATGAATGCTGACAAAGAGAAGCCAATTCTATTCTCTGTTCCATTGATCTGCAAGGAAAATAATTCCAAAGATACGCTAGTTGGGAGGAAAATTGAACTTCCTGGGTTAGCTTTATAATGGCATTTCTAAATAGAGCCATCTACATAAGCACTGTTTCCCAAGATGGATTGACTCACATTTCCATGATGAAGTACACTTTCTTTGAGAGTGAGAATATGGTCCTGAGAGCAAAGCAGTCTTTAGAGGTTGTAACCTGATTGTTAGACTTTCTTTTCTCCTTGAATACTTTGAGACACACAAAAATCACACTGCATTCAGGACAGACGTCTATGTTACTCCTATTTATATTGAAATCATTATTTATTTTAAAACTTTAAATTAACCAATAATGTAAAATATTACTTGATTTTCTAAATATATATGAACAAAGATATATCAACACATTAATACTTGAATATCATGACTATGTATAACATGTATATAATGAATTTCAAATTAGTGTGCTTAAATAATTTTGATTCAAAGCATCTTAACCTAAATTGTCCACAATTATAGGTTAATAAAAACATGACACCTATCAATAACTATGATAACCTATTAGGAAACTCATTTTTAATTATGTCTGTGCATATTATCTTTGGGCTTAGTTATTAAAACATTTATCTTAGTTGGTATTTTTTTAATTATCTTTACTTATTTATTGGATAGATAGCCAGAAATCAAGAGGGGAGATGAGGCAATATAAATAGAGAGAGATCGAGAAACACCTGCAGCATTGCTTCACCACTTTTGAAGCTTTCTCCTGAAGGTAGGGACCATGTACTTGTACCTGGGCCCTTGCACATTGTAACAAGCACACTTAAACAGGTGTACCATTCCCCAGACCCTATCTTTTCCTCTCTGCCTCTATCTAAAAAAAATGCACCAAAATTTCCAAATGAGGAAAATGAATCACTTTCTTGTGACCAAGGTCACTTAGTGGAATCACTGTTGTGTGCCAGGGAATAATCATTCACCCTCTTAAATTCTTTTACTAGAAGGACTGGATAAATAATGCAAACGATGTTATGCAAACCAACAAAGAAAACCAAATCTCATTTTAATAATAATATGCTTGGAAGGATTTTCCATGAAATAGGGAAGTGAGGATATTCTCAAAATTGTGCCTTTAGGGTTCTGTAATTTTATAGGGGAATGGGGATTAATAAAGAAGTGAAAAGTAATCAATGATTACTGTCTATTAGAAACAAATAATGGCTAGGACTTGTTAAAGAGACGTTCACTTTTGTAAAAAGGAAATAAACTCAGTCTGGAGAATCTAGAGGTCTGCTCTGGGTCTGTATTTTTTATCTTAAATAGCCGACATATCATAGAAGAGTTTCTTGAAAACATCTGTTTAAGTCACTTTCATCAAAAATTGGGCTGCATAAATTCCTTGGTTTGTGGCTTCCCTTTGCTCCAAAGAAAACTTTGCAACTGTGTGAATATTAAACTGTAGGTATATTTCTACACGTAAAGATAATAATAATGAGGAGGAGGACAACAACATAGGAACAGGAGATACTGTCCTTTGGTTCATGGGATGATTTCAATCAGGACACACATTAACTTAAAGAGGCCATTGTAGCTTTGTCATTCTTTATCACTGTCATCTGACATTCGTTCATAAATAGTGACATGAACAATCAGGAGCAGCTTTGTGGTTGAAGAGAATGGAGGGACAACCTGGGACAGTGCACTTGATCAATGTCACTACTGGTGTCAAGAGATGGTCATTACTCTCAGGCAGATTTATTGCCCGGGTCAAAGCAAATTACTTTCTCTTCCTCTAGCCCTGGCTGTCTAGATTTTTAATCTTTCTCTTGTAGCTTGCCTTCTTTCTTGCTTGAGGCCTGACTAAGGGCATCACCACCCTTTTTCTTTATTAATTTGATCGAGGGCTGTCAATGAACTTAATATTAATATGTTATTAGTTATATACAGAGTTCATGAAAGTATAAAAGTTACCCAATTAAATGATTAAAATTCCTAAAATTAACAAAAAGTTCTCTCCCCTACTCAATCATCTCTATAATTTTTAGTTACCCATTTACTGTGTATTCATTATAAATTGATATTGTCTGTTTCTATCACCAAGATTCAATGTTTAGTCATCATATTAAGTACATACAAATATTTACCAATGAAGTATTTTATATTAATTTGGTCTGTATCTATTTCAACACTACTGGTTCAGTAATAAGCTTCTAGTACATACAGACTCTAGCTTAATTATTTTTCCCCACAGGTGTTATTCCATAAATGTGGGCATCTGATGACTGATGTGATCTAAGACTTCCTGAACCAGAGTACAAAAACTCAGTTACCCCACTTGCAGGGGGAAAGCTTCACAGGTGGTGAAGCAGGCCTGTAGGTTTCTGTCTATCTCTTCTCTATGTCCTCCTCCCCTCTCAATGTCTCTCTCTCTCTCTCTCTCTCTCTATATATATATATATATATATATATATATATATCCAATAAATAAAAAATTAAATATTAAAACAAACCTCAGTGACTAGATTTACCAAGTGCCCCATAAATGAGTGACTTGACCTTAGTAGATAGAATAGTAATCATTACTTAAAAGAGAACATAAACATAATCTTATGGGTATAGTCAGCTTCAAATTATATCCAGAAACTAGAACCACCATATAAATATATAAATGTATTTATATTATATATATATATTAATGTGTTTTATCCGCTTAATTTTATTGAGAGAGACAGAAAGATACTAGAGAACTGCTCATCTCTTGTTCATGGTGGTGAGGATGACTGAACCTGGTGCTTAGAAAGTCTTTTTGCATAGCCATTATGCTATCTCCTTCACTTAAAAATTTATATTAATAAGTAAAATTATAATTTTAAATCATCAAAAGCATTTAATGAATCACACAAGTTAGCCTAACTTTTTCAGGGGAAACTAGTTTTCTGTTACTCAACTATTACTCCTTCTTCCATTCCTTCTTTCCTTCCTTCTTTCCTTCCTGCCTGTCTGCCTGCCTGCTTGCCTTCCTTCCTCCCTCCCTTTCTTCCTTCTCTCTTTCTTATCTTTTTATTAGATAAAGATAGAGAAGGAAAAGAGGGAGAGAGAGAGCGAGAGAGACCACACATCAAAGCTTTCTTTAATGTGGTGGGGTCTGGACTTGAACCTGGATCATATAGAAGCAGAGCAGTACACTAGCTAAGTAAGCTACTTTGCAGGACCTATTTTAATTAATTATTTTTAATAGCTCTTTCTTCAGTCATCCCATGACTGGTGACTCTGGAATTCATTTCCTTCTAAATCTGAAATCAGTGCTCAAGAGTTGATCATGATCTAATTAAAGGTCATAGGACTAAGCCAAAAAGAGAATGAATACTGGATGTTTTCACTCATAGGCAGAATTTAAGAAATAAGGACAGATAGAAAACAAAAAGTAAAACTCAGACTGGGTTTGATATTTTGCATCAAAGCAAAAGATTCAGGTGATCAAGGGCAGGGCACAGATGGGGGTTGGGAGTGGGGTTGGGGTCCGGTTTGGGATGGCAGAAAAGTTATAGGCAAGCGTGTTTTACAGACACATATCATGGGGAGATAGGACACTGTACTCATGTGTCAACAACTGCACTATGAATCATTAATCCCCCACAGAAAAGTCAGCTCTCAATTATTATTTTTAAAATTTTATTTTTTAAATTATCTTTATTTATTTGATAGAGACAGCCATAAATTGAGAGGAAGATAAAGATATAGAGGGAGAGAGAGAAACATTTACAACACTGCTTCACCCCTTGTGAAGATTTGACGCTGTAGGTGGGGACCAGGAGTTTGAACTCAGGTCCTTGCACACTGTAATGTATGAGCTCAACCAGGTGCACAATCACCCAGCCCCTCAGTTATCTACTCATAATGTTTCTTAAGCACATCATGTTTCACTCACATGCTATGTCCTGTAAGTACTTTAATATTTATGTGCTTGTCTGCCTGTTCTCTTCCTTTACTAGAGAGCTCAGTCATTATTCTTCTTCTTCTAGCGTTTGCCCTTCTTCCGTAGCCAGTCAACAGCGTCAGGTTGAAAGCTGTCAGGAGCTGCTTGTTGCTGGCTTTGAAAGTGACTGGGATCCATGTGGATTCAGTTGGCTAGGAAGGATCGTCAGTTTCCCCAATGAATGGGTACTCACGGGATGCACCACGAGAAGGTCGATCCAATGCATCCCGGTCATTATGATCAGATAATCAGATATTATTTACCTCTATAGATACATGAACCTCTCTGTAGTTATGAACATTAAAATCAGTTAATATGCTCAACATGAAGCTACAGAGTTCATACTATGAGATAGATATAGTTATTTGTGCTGTGTATGGAGCAGAGAGTAAGTAGAATGAATTCCACATTTGAGTCAAGTAAGGGAATAAAATCAAGGATGTAGCAAACTTAAAAAGCATAGTCTCCACACTAGTCCATAATAACAAAATATTGTCTTCAACATTTATTATTCTTTTACACACATGGCCAATGAACAGAAAGGGTTTGAGTAGTCACGTTGCTTAGAGGATCCATGATGTCAAAGAAACAGAAATAAACCACCCAGCAGCAGTATCATTGAAGGTTAGATGTCATTCCTTATTTCATTTTAATCTTCTTTAACATTAAGCAGTTTTTATAACTAGCTACTTCTTAGTGGTGATAACTTGAACTTATATAACTATTACCGGCAGTTCTGAAAGCACATTTCCTTGCATGATTTATTTTGACTCCATTAAAATACTGTGAGTGAGTTAATATGATCATATAGGTCTTTGCAGATGAGAAATTCAGGTTCAGAGGCATTAAGTGGCTTACTCAGAGTCATATGGCTTGTCTGGCAATAAACCAATTCCTAATTCATGACCCAGCATTTCACCACAACACTCTATTACCTCAAATTGCTATTATGACTAACCCAAACCACTTCCTATTCAGGTGTGCCTCTTCATATGGGAATTACTGCAGATGAGTGATGCAATCGCATACTGTAATTTATTCTACCCATCATTAATCAACATTAATTTATTTTTCACCATGTTTATTTTCTGTTCATTCTGCCTTTTTAGCCCCCCAAACCTAGTTATCTGATATAATATTTATTTTCTTTCATTCAAATATTTGTCAAGGAAGTACTTCAAACAACATAAAAATGCATTTCTTAATACTATGAGTTCCCCAAATGGTCCAGATTTACAATTAAAAAGGTCAGCAACTATTCCAGGTCAATGCATCGTGCAAAAGGTCTAGAAGATAATGTCTGAGAATCTGAATTTTAAGCACTTTTCCCTAATAACTTTAATGCAGCTATTTCACAGAGGAGCCTGTGTGTAATGGTTCTTGAATCATTCATTCATATGTAGCATCATTTTCTTGAAATGCCAAGGTTCTCAAACTAAGGACCTTATGCTAATGAGGTTATAAAATATTCTGTATTTGTGACTGAAAACTTTTGAAATTTTTAAAAAATTATTACATATGCATATATACTATACATACAAATTATATACAAAATACATTTGTTTATATATGTTCATACGCATATTTGTGAAGAAAGGCAGTTCTAGAAAGTCAGGATACTTAATGCCTGTAACTTAAAGAGTGGATTCTGTGATGTGAATGATAGGATCTAACACTTGTCTAGATAATATTTTTCTGCTCAGGAGGGAAAAGAGGAAGGATAAATCTTATTAGATTGTATAAAGGAAAATAACATTTCTTTTGCCTTTTTGACCAGGTCTCAGGAAGAGTCCCATAAATATGAAAGGTCAACTTATCAACAGTAGAAGTCCAGGAACAGACAGTTTTACAAAGGAATACAACAAAACCTTTAAGGAAGAGTTAGCACATACACTTTTTTAAAGCTTTTCCGAAAGATTAAAGGCACAAGAATACTTTCTTTCACCTTCTATGAAACCAATATCACTCTGATACCAAAAGTAGATAGGGACATGACAAAAAAAAAAAAGAAAGAAAGAAAGAAAGAAAAAAAAAAAAAGAAAGAAAACTACGGACCAATATCTCTGATGAACACAGATGCTAAAATATTGAACAGAATCCTAGTCAACTGTATATAGCAGTATTAAAAAGATGATACATCATGACCAAGTGGGATTTATCCTAGGAACACAAGGCTTGTTCAATATATAAATCAATAAGTGTGATTCACCACATCAGTAAAGGAAAAATAAAAACCCATATGATTATCTCAATAGATGCAGAGAAAGTCTTTGACAAAATAAAACATCACTTCATGATCATAACAGTGCAAAAAAATGGGAACAGATGGAAAATTTCTCAAGATGGTGGAATCCATATACAGCAAACCTACAGCCAACATCATACTCAGAAGTTGGAAGTATTCCCACTCAGATCAGGTACTAGACAGGGATGCTCACTACCACCATTAATATTGAACATAGTTCTCTCTGTAGCAATCAGACAAGAACAAGGAATTAAAGGGATACAGATTGGAAGAGAAGACATTGAACTCTCACTGTTTACAGATGCTATGATAGTGTACATAGAAAAACAATAGTAGAGAATGCTCCATCCTCTGAAGGGAGGCTGGACAACACTCTGTGCTACACTTGAGGAAGATGGGTTTTGAAATTGGGGAAGTCTGGAATGTTCCTACTGATGACCACAGAATGTGAGCTCGGATCTACAGGGATGCAGAGGTCACATAGGCTCCTAAGCTGAATATGGGCCCCAGAACACATCAAACTGATGGGGTTTACAGTCAACAATATTTATACTCCTTTCCCATATTAGCGAGCTACACTCTTCCCTGATCTAGCTTTCTGGTCCTTTTTCCAAACATGACATCATCTCCCCAGACAATAACTAGGACCCACCTGCATATTAAATTTCAGGCTCAGGGGGGAAAAAAACAACTAGTATAGCCACAGGCCCTTTGGAATTTAACTAAATTATGCCTACTAGCTATCTACAGAACTGAAACACCCCAACTCTTCATCTGCACTATTCCAGCATTTAGGTCCATGATTGTTCAATAGTTTGTTTGGCTTTATGTGTTAACTTTCTTTCCAGCCACCAGGTTCCAGATGCTAGCATGATGCCAACCAGAATTCCCTGCACAGACAACCCCATCAATGTGTCCTGGAGCTCCAATTCCCCAGAACCCTGCCCCACTAGGAAAAGAGAGAGGCAGGCTGGGAGTATGGATCGACCAGTCAATGCCCATGTTCAGCGGGGAAGCAATTACAGAAGCCAGACCTTCCACCTTCTGCATCTCACAATGACCTTGGGTCCATACTCCCAGAGGGATAAAGAATAGAAGCTATCAGGGGAGGGAATGGGAAATGGAGTTCTGGTGGTGGGAATTGTGTGGAGTTTTACCTCTCTTATCCAATGTTTTTTTCAGTGTTTCCTTTTTATAAATAATAATAATAATAAAAAAGAAAAACCTAAAGAATACAGCATAAAGCTCTTGGAAATAGGCAATACAGTAAGGTGTCAGGCTACAAAATTAACATAAAAAAGTTGTTGGCATTCATTTATGCAAGCACTATATCAGAAGAAAAAATCCAGAAGTCAATCCTATTTATTATTGCATCCTCGAGGAAACACTCACGAAAGACATGTCTCTGATATCTGATTACTGTTAAAAAATGGTGACTAATCCCTAGCACTGCAAAAACGGTATCATCTGTTTTCCATCTACACCATGCCTCGGCCTCACGTGAGCTTAATGTGCAGCTTGACGATACGAGAATCCGGCATGAAGCCCAGCCAGTCTATCTTGGCGTTACTCTCGATCGCACTCTGTCATTTCATGAACATCTCATAAAAACTGCAGCAAAGGTGGGCACGAGGAATAACATCATTGCAAGACTGGCCAGCTCCTTATGGGGCACGAGCGCTTCCACACTATGATCATCATCTCTGGCATTATGCTATTCCACTGCAGAATACTGTGCCCCAGTATGGTTCCGTAGCCCCCATGTCCACTTGGTCGATTCCAAATTATACTCCTCCATGAAGATAATTTCTGGAACCATCCGTTCCACCCCGGTTCCATGGCTGCCAGTTCTTAGCAACATCGCCCCGCCAGATATTCGGGATGCGGCTTCGTCTAAGTTCATTTCCCACGTCTATGCTCTACTGGACCTGCCAATATACGCGGATATCTTCTCCCACCCTGTCCAACGCTTGACGTCTCGTCACCCAATCTGGTCCCCTACGCCTACACTGAACTTCTCTGTTACAGACTCTTGGAAACAGAGTTGGCAGTCAGCTGAGGTAAAGAACAAACACCTCATCACAGACCCCTGCAAGCATCAACCCCGCTTTGACCTAGCACGTTATGATTGGGCCCTCCTCAATCGCTATCGAACAGGCCATGGCCGGTGCACCGCTATGTTCCATCGCTGGGGAGCCAGAGACGACCCGAACTGCCCCTGCGGCTACAGACAGACTATGACCCACATAGTCAACGACTGCCACCTCTCCAGATTCAAAGGAGGTCTCGAAACTTTACATCAGGCTCAACCTGACGCTGTTGACTGGCTATGGAAGAAGGGCAAACGCTAGAAGAAGAAGCTGTTAAGAATTATGAATTCACCGTCTTCACCTTGTCTAGGTTGGAGCTTGAAGGAATCAGGTTAAGTTAGATAAGTCAGAAAGAAAAAGATGAATATGGGAGGATCCTATTCATAGACATAAGTTGAGAAAGAAGAACAAAAAGGGAAACACAAAGCAGAAGTTGGGCTGCGTTTGGAGTATTGCACCAAAGTAAAAGACTGGGGGAAAAGTGGATTTTCAAGTACATTGTAGAGGTGTTGGGGTGGGTACACATGACTTTGTTGGTAGGAACTGTGTTAACCCATACTTCTATGAACTTATATTGTAAATCAATATTTATCCAATATGTCAGGGGAAAAGTAGATTGGCTATGTCTTAAGTTTGTTAACTGCTTAGATTTCAATTCTGACTAAATATTGCTTTAGTCTAAGCATTTATGTTTCAGATTTGTAGGCTAAATACTGACACTGAGCTTAAATTGTTAAAGCATTTCTAATAATAACTTTTTGTCCCCAAATTCTAATTCTCATTTACCTATAGCATTATCAGATAGATCTATGGGTAAAATAGCTAATTGTATTTATATACTTTCTTCAAGTTTGGGAGCTACTTTCTACCCTAATCCAGCTTTCTAGCCCTATTCTCAACTCTGACTTCATCTTTCCAGACAATATTTTTATGTTTTAATATTTATTTATTTTATTCATTTTTGTTGCCCTTGTTTTTTATTGTTGATATTACTGATGTCATTGTTGTTGGATAGGACAGAGAGAAGTGGAGAGAGGAGAGGAAGGCAGAGAAGAGGAGAGAAAGATAGACACCTGCAGACCTGCTTCACCACCTGTGAAGTCACTCCCCTGTAGGTGGGGATCCAGGGGCTAAAACCAGGATCCTTATGTGGGCACTTTATGCCACATGCGGTTAACCTGCTGCGCTACCACCTGACTCCCACCAGACAATATTTTTAGTCCACCTCCATATTAGCTATTGAACTCATGCAAAAGTTATTTAAGTTTATGGGCCCGTTGGAACCTAAAATTGACTCCTAACTTCTTCCCACCCCAAGATTCCTATTCTTATCTACTTTATTCTGGCTTTGTGGTCCTTATTGATTGAATATTTTGTCCCTCTTTATATCTTACAGCTTTTCAGCCACCAAGTTTCAGACACTTTTATGATTCTATTCTGACTTCCCTGGGCAGAAAAATTCACCAGTGTGTTCCAGAACTTCTCCAGAGTCCTACTCACTAGGGAAAGATAGAAACAGGCTAGGGATATAGATTGACCTGCCAATGCCCATGTTCAGTGAAGAAGCATTTTCAGAAGCCAGACCCTCCACCTTCTGCACCCCATAAAATTTTTTTGGTCCATACCCTTACAGGGGAAGAAATGATAAGATAACCATAGGGCTGTGAAATCTAATTTCATCAAAACCCAGAAAGAGAAGAAGGGAAAATGAGGGATATTCAAAAGTAGTGATAGGTGTATGTATCACTTAGAAAGAAAGGGAAGGCAGGGTCATAAAAAGGGTGCATGGATATGGATATGGATAGAAATAATAGTTAACCCACATCTTCCATATTGGGAGAACTAGTGCAGTTTCCAATGGAAGGAATGAGCACAGAGAATTCTCATGATGGGAACAGTGTGAAATTATATTCCCCTTATCTCATAATTTTGTGAATCAATGTTTAATCACTACAAAAATGGGGTAAGGTACACCTAAGATTGATTTCTCATTGCTAGAAGCAGAATTATTGTAATTTGGATTAGTATAATTCAGATCAAAAGATAAAACTCCCATGATGATTATGACCAGTCCTAAACTAACTATGACAGGATCATTTCTATTAATGGGAGGAGAAAAAAGGTAAGGAATTTTAACTCAAAGTGCATCAGAGAAAACTACCATATTCCAGGGAGGAGTTGAGATTTTTGAGACTCTGGAAGAAATAGCAACATATTCTCCTACCCAGCCCCTTTTGGTTGCAAGTAACAGAAACTTAACTGAAAGTTGTTTCATCAAAAATTGGAACATCGTATAACTGGGGAGTAATTCTTATGTTCTGTCTCTTCCAACATCTAAAAAATATAAGTATATTTTTCTTCTATTCAGTATTAGTCCTGCTTTACTTGATCGATGTGACTCGTTTTACTATTAGAAGTCTTTCTCTAAGTCTTCAAACACAGATGTTATATACATGATGCAAGAGTTAAATATAATACTCATATTTAATTCTTACATTTCACTTTGTAATGTTCTAAATACACCAAAGGATTGATTTGGGCTGCTTGTCCAAGAAATGGCTCAATGCTTTCCCAGTCTACAAATTCTAAGCAACTCTTGTGCAGTTCATTAGGACCATATGAAGTGAGGGGGGTATTTACATAAATAAAATATAAGAGAAAAAAATCTGGCAAAAGTAACTATACTTTTGAAAAAATCTAGTTAAGAACACCTAATTTGTCTTAAAAAGCAATAGAAACTGAAAGTGTATGCACAATTTGAGCTGCTTTTGTCTTTATATTCTTTTTTTTCAATAGATGTTAGATATTTTACAAGTTTTTTTCCTGCTTTTGTTAAAAAAAATTAAAAAATGGAAACAGAATTCAGATGTGTTGGAATAATAAAACTTACTGAACATGGGCATTAACTTTTTTTTACTGCAGCCGTGCTTCCCTAACCTCTCCCCCACCCCCATGGGCAGCAAGCTGTATTCATACCTACCGTTTTGGAGGTGGTCACAGTGCGAGTAGAGAGTAGAGGAAGTGGGCAGTCCCCAAGTTCAGCCTCATACCAACACCTGCCCCTCATATCTGCCTCCCCTTCCTTCAGTATGAGATCTGTGAGGGGAAAGACCACTTCTTTGTTTCTTGAGCAAAAAGAAGAAAATAAACCTTTTAATAGGCAAAAAAAAAAAACCACAAGAAACAAAAACTATTTTTGTAAATAAATCCTGTGTGTGAGTATATATATGGATACAGTTAAATGAATAGAATAATAGTTATTTCTAGTGCTTTGTTTTAGGTAACTATGATATTTAATTTTCCCAGTGAACATATATTTATCAAATAAATAATGTAAGTATGTTAACAACAACTAATTTGAATTCCTACATTATCACTGAAAAGATTAAATTCAATTTAATTTTGCTTCAGATAGAATCAATAATTTGTTTCATGCTTCTTATGCTATGGAAAAATTTTATGACATGTAAACATACCAGTGATTATTTCTCTTCTATTTATACAACTAACATGTTTAAATAACATGAAAAATACTGATTGCATAATTAAAAGATTTCTTGAAATATTTTTTAAAAATATTTATTTATTTATTCCCTTTTTTTGCCCTTGTTGTTTTTTTATTGTTGTAGTTATTATTGTTGTTACTGATGTCACCGTTGTTGGATAGGACAGAGAGAAATGGAGATAGGAGGGCAAGACAGAGAGGAGGAGAGAAAGATAGACATCTGCTGACCTGCTTCACTGCCTGTAAAGTGACTCCCCTGCAAGTGTGGAGCTGGAGGCTCAACTGGTATCCTTATGCTGGTCCTTGAGCTTTGTGCCACTTGCGCTTAACCCACTGCACTACCACCCAACTCCTGAAATAATGTTTTAATAGTATATCCTGCTCATACAAATGCCTAAGCAGTTATATTGATCTTTTTTTTTTTTCTACACCAGAGTACTACTCAGCTCTGGCTTATGGGGGATTGAACCTGCAGCTTTGGAGCCTCAGGCATGAAAGTCTCTTTGCATAAACATTATACTATCTACCCCTACCTAAATGTTTTCTTTTTTTTTGCCTTTATTTTTAAAATTTTTTAAAAATATTTATTTATTCCCTTTTGTTTCCCTTGTTATTTTATTGTTGTAGTTATCGATGCTGTCCTTGTTGGATAGGACAAAGAGAAATGGAGAGAGGAGGGGAGACAGAGAAGGGGAGAGAAAGATAGACACCTGCAGACCTGCTTCACCGCCTGTGAAGCAACTCCCCTACAGGTGGGGAGCTGGAGCATGAACCCAGATCCTTAAGCCGGTCCTTGTGCTTTGCACCACCTCCTAAATGTTTTCTTAATATCAAAGTAAACCAACGAATAATAAATTGTCTTACTCCTGAGAGGGTTTTTTCCATCTTTCCTTCCTTCCTTCTTTCCTTCCTTCCTTCCTTCCTTCCTTCCTTCCTTCCTTCTTTCCTTTCTTCCTTCCTTCCTTCCTTCCTTCCTTCCTTCCTTCCTTCCTTCTTTCCTTCCTTCCTTCCTTCCTTCCTTCCTTCCTTCCTTCTTTCCTTCCTTCCTTCCTTCCTTCCTTCCTTCTTTCCTTCCTTCTTTCCTTCCTTCCTTCCTTCTTTCCTTCCTTCCTTCCTTCCTTCCTTCCTTCCTTCCTTCCTTCTTTCCTTCCTTCCTTCCTTCCTTCTTTCCTTCCTTCCTTACTTCCTTCCTTCCTTCTTTCCTTCCTTCCTTCCTTCCTTCCTTCCTTCCTTCTTTCCTTCCTTCCTTCCTTCCTTCCTTCTTTCCTTCCTTCCTTCCTTCCTTCCTTCCTTCTTTCCTTCCTTCCTTCCTTCTTTCCTTCCTTCCTTCCTTCCTTCCTTCCTTCTTTCCTTCCTTCCTTCCTTCCTTCCTTCTTTCCTTCCTTCCTTCCTTCCTTCCTTCCTTCTTTCCTTCCTTCCTTCCTTCCTTCCTTCTTTCCTTCCTTCCTTCCTTCCTTCCTTCCTTGCTTCTTTCCTTCCTTCCTTCCTTCCTTCCTTGCTTCCTTCTTTCCTTCCTTCTTTCTTCTGTTTGTTCTTTCTTTCTAAATATATTTATTTATTAGATAGAAAATGCCAGACATCAAGAGGAAAGGAGGGGATAGAGAAGGAGAGAGGCTCCACTACCACTGGTAGCTTCCATAAGGAACATCTTGTGGGCCCTCTCAGGACCTTGGCTCTACCATAAAGCAATGACAGTAGGATTACCCCAGTCTCTGAAGGAAGGCTAGCAGTATCCCACCATACCACTTGACAAAAAAAAAATAAAAAGGTCTGAAATGAGTGCAGCCTGCAATGTTCTTCAGATGTGACCATGAACTATAAGCTATGACCAATAGGGACTTAGAGGTTAAAGAGACTATGGCACTAAATATAAATATGCATTTACATATGGGCCCTGAAGCAGGTGGATGGAGATAAAGACTTAATGTTATTCCCAAAATTATTTTTTATAAGAATGGGGGCTACTCCCATCCCTAATCCAACTTTCTAGCCCCTTTCTCCACTCTCACACCATTCTCTCAGACAATATTCTCACCCAACCTCATAATAGCTACCAAACTTAAGCAAAACTATTATAGTTGTATGCCCCCAGGAACATGCCTAAAATGGTTCTCCTAGCTTTCTTCTACCCTAAAGTCCCTAATCTCATCTGCTCTGATCCTACTTTCTGGTTCCTGTTCATTAACCTTATTGTCTCAACTTAGGTGATGTCACCTTCCAGACACTAGGCTGCAAGTCATACCAAGACCCCACCCCAACTTCTCTGGGCAGATGACCTTACCAGTGTGTCCTGGACACTCACCTCTCCAGAGCCCTGGTCCACTAGGGAAAGATAGAAAAAGGCTGGAGCTATGGATCAACCTGTCAAAACCCATTCTCAGTGGAGAAGCAGCTACAGAAGCCAGAATTCTTACCTTCTGCTCCCCGTAAACAACTTTGATCCATACTCCCAGTGGGGGAGAAGTGATAGGATGAAGATAAGAAGACTCTGCACTCCAGCTCCATCAGCACCCATAGAGGGAGAAGGAAAAGGAGAGGGACATATGGAGGTAGTTATGATGTCATTAATAGCTTAGAGGGAAAGAGAAGAATGAATCAGAAAAAGAAGGGGCAACTCTGTATAAATGTGGACAGATAGTTATAGAGAAGATGGTTGGCACCTGTCTAAAACTTTAGGGGTAAGAGTGATGGATTGCAATGGGGAGAGTGAAGATTCAGAATTCTGGTGGTGGGAATGATGTAGATTCTAACCCCCCATCAACATGTAATTCTGTAATATAAAAATATAAAAAATAAAATAAGAGAATAGGGAAACTTCCAGTGGAGGGGATGGGATATGGAACTTTGGTGGTAGAAATTTTATGGAATTGTCTCCCTTGTATTCTACAATAATGTTAATTATTATTAAATCAGTAATTAATAAAAAAAGGCCTAAAGCAATAAACACAAGGATAAGAGAAAGAAAAAGAGAGAGAAGGAGAGAAGGAGAGAAGTATAGAGACACCTACAGCACTACTTCACTACTTGTAAAGCTTTCCCCCTGTAAGGGGCAATCAGAACCTTGAACCCATGTTTTTGCATATTTTAACATGTGTGCCACCACCTGACCCCTACCTTTATATTCTTTAAATTCATGATATAAACAGTACTGAGCAGTTGATGTGTATAAGTTAAAGGTGTATAAATAATAGTGGCATTGTTTTAAAGAAGAGTTAGATAAATCCAAAAATTGGAATGGGCCAATTTCATTCTGTTTCCTGTGATTATTGAAGGGCACCCACTGAAATTATATACTACCAACATAAGAAGGGAATTATCATTGATTTCTGAGTTTATTTATTCACTGAATATATGTTACAAATATATTCATTAAGTAGTGTGGCAGGAATTCACTACTTTTAGTTTATGAATCATTCACAAATGTTGAAAACTTTAAATATTGTGAGGGAGCAAAAATATGTTTTCCCCTACTATATATCTTTGGCAATATGTTAATTTAATGGGATAGGCAGAACAGAAATTTCTTTTGAAAAACAAGGATAATTCTTAGAGAAGATCAAATCAATGAAGGAGGCAAAACTAAAATCTATATAGTTTTGATTTATTGTAACCATTATTAATAATTAACCTTTTCTATGTTAGGAAGCTACTCTCTTCCCTGAGCCAGATTTCTGGTCTTTTTCCCAGCCATGACATCACATTATCTCCACAGATAATAATTAGGATCCACATGCAAATGAGATTTCAGGCTCAGGCAAAACAAACAAACAAACAAAAAACCCACTAGTATAGCTACAGGCCTTTCAAACTATAACTAAAATATGTCTACTATCTATCTACAAAATGGAGGACCCCCCTACACTTCATCTGCACTGTTCCAGCCTTTAGGTCCATGATTTTTCAACAATTTGTTTGGCTTTGTATGTTAACTCTCCTTTCAGCCACCAGGTTCCAGATGCTAGCAGGATGCGACCAGACATCCCTGGACAGACAACCCCACCAATGTGCCTTGGAGCTCCGCTTCCCCAGAGCCCTTCTCCACTAGGGAAAGAGAGAGACAGGCTGGGAGTATGGATCGACCTGTCAGTGCCCATGTTCAGCAGGGATTCAATTACAGAAGCCAGACCTTCAACCTTCTGCATCCCACAATGATTATGGGTCCATACTCCCAGAGGGATAGAATGGGAAAACTCTCAGGAGAGGGGATGGTTTTCGGAGGTCTAGTGGTGGGAATTGTGTGAATCTGTACCCCTCTTAACCTATGGTTTTGTCAATGTTTCCTTTTTATAAATAAAAAAATAAAAATAATAATTAACCTAACTGACCATCCCTTTCTATTTTCCACTGTTTTTCTGTGAGATAAGCTATTTAAAGATAATGATGAGTTAGCTTTGTTAGACTTTCTCTTGTGCACATGAGATATACATGTAAATAATACACTATTTTTCTATTTACACCAATCTGGGTCACATCTGTTTGGTTATTAACCCAGCCTCTGAAGAACTCATAGGGGTGAAGGGTGGCTTCTTTTGTACTCTATCACCATAATTAACAATAAAATTAGAATTGCAGTAAAAATCGGGCAAACTTATTATAAAAAGAAAGCAAAATTTCAAAAGACTATGAAAAATAGTTTTTATACCAGAATTTCACTTTTACATTTAATTCAGGATACTATGTCCACCCTGGATGGTCCCCCTTTTACAGCACCTCTTAGACACTTATGTTTAGATCAGATTTCACAGTGTCCTCAATTGTTCCCTTTTTTTTTTTTTCTTGGAAAAGAAATACATTACAGAATGACCCATTTTTATCAGTCTCTGTTTATCCCTAAGTAGAATTATTCACTCTAGTAAAGGTCTGGGGAAGATGGACTAATTCTCTAAATAATAAAACCTGGCAGTCTTTTTCTCTGACAATTCCCATAGTGCTGAGCTACAGAGAAGTTACTGTCAGGAGGAGCCAGAAGATAAGGTCATACACTGGCATTTATTCATGAAAATAGTAGCAAGATGGTAAGGATTTATTATTTTTTAAGGTGCCTTGGAAAATGCATGACAATACTTTTAACAAGCATTCTACAGAAGAATGTCAGTACCACATTTCCAAGGAAAGCAGTTTCTGTTTCAGGAGGTGTTTGGGGGAGTCTATAAAGCTAATGGCTTAAGTGCAATTCATCATTGAATGAGAGGCTGCTGGCACTGCTTAACAAAACTCAAGCTCCAAGGAAGAAAGTCTCCTGTTCAAAGACTTTCCCTTTTCCTGTTATTATAAATATGTACATAGTCTTTAGAGAGCAAGGGATAATCTATGGAGTCTTACAGTGCTTAAAAAGAGTAGCATTTGCTGGAAATGTTCTGTAAGAGGCATCGGAATTTTAAATGTGAATTTCTTCTCATGCAAAATAATAATCACCATATTTTTCTTTATTTTTGGTGTGTATTTGTATAGAACTTTTAGACAAAGAATCTTTAAAAACATGAAGTTCAGGGATTTAACCACAGTGAAACTTTGTATCTTGGTATTTTAGGTCTTATTCATGCTTAGAGAATGCATTGAATAGTGTATCTTGAATGTTTTGACAAACTACTCCCAACAACTCACAAAGATTGATCTACACAAGCCATGGAACCTGGAGAAAATAATGAAAAGCATGTGCTATTGACTAGAAAAAGAAAAGATAAAAGTTCCTCACTTATGGGCAACTGGAAAAGAATTTTTGAAAAAAAAAAAGCTTTATTTTTATGAAGTCTAACAAAATGTCAGATGAACACGTGCAGTTCCAGCATAAATACTTTCAGTGGCCTGTGTGGTTGTGCAGTGGGTAAAGCATTGTACTTGCAAGCATGAGATTCTGAGTTCAATTCTAAATACGACATAACTGGCCTCTCTCCTTTTCACTCTGTCTCTTTCTTCTTCTCAGTAGGTCTCCCTCACGTGAAACAATTAAAATAAAAATTTAAAATAGAATGGAAATGATAAAAAGTATACTTATAACATTTTTTTTACTAACACTAACAGTTTATCATACTAGGAACTCCCCAAATATCATCTACTAGGAGTAAGAAATCATACTATATACTTTCTGGCATTATTATACAATTCATTTATTGGAACTTCCACTCAAAAGGTGAGGTGGGAAATGTAATTTTTTTAACAGACAGATACTAACAATCAAAAGTTCCCAATAAGATTCTGTTAGATTCTCAGGCATCTTTAGCAAAGGGAAAGATTATGATGAAAGTCTAAATGGCATTGGCATCTGGAGATAAGCGAATGTAATTGTGCAGTCTCAAGGTGAAGACATGGATTTGGCTGGTTGTTGAGAAAGAGATACCAAGGTTGAGAGTTAAAATGTCAAAGAGCAAGATCTGTTGGAAAACAAAGCCCTCTTAATCTTTCTTTTAGTGGTTATGTTTCCTCTTGATTCACATATGCATGTTAATTTATAAAGCATACTCCTTAAGAAACAGACATCACCATGGAGACAATTCATAGAAACTGTTTTTATCTATGTCACTAAGCCATTGCTTTTCTATCAATTTAAGACTGCTGTGTGTGTGTGTGTGTGTGTGTGTGTGTGTGTGTGTTTGCTAGCAGATATTCAGGTGTGCACAGATGTATATGTGTATCAAAGTTCAGGGGTTTTTTTGATAGAAAAAAATGCATCCCAAAAGTATATTACTGATAAAAGTTCATCCAGATTCTAATAGATGTGTACTTTGACTATCAGAATTGTTTTGTGGAATTATTTAAGAGTTTGCCTCCATTTGATATGATAAAATAAATCAAGGAAGAGCAAGTTCAGTGTTCACAAAATCCAGATAAATAACAAATTATCAAAATGACTCTGGACAGGATAACGGAGACTTTCAAATCCACATTTTGTATACAGAAGGCAGTCACTATTCAGTCCAATATTCTATAGCCTTGCCATAATGCATTTCCAATATTTAATATTCCAATAAGACTGATTTTAATATATATACACATATGTATATGTATATATATATATATATATATTAAAAGAAAATATGTATGGAATTTTCCTTGTCGATAACTAATTCAAATTTTTAAACAGTTGTCACATTCACACGCCAGGTTTTATAACTTTAGGCTGATATTTTCTATCAGAAATTGATCTTCCTACTTCATCAAAGGAACAAGTGCTGTTCCAACACAGAAGAGGTGAAGTCATGTGGTGACTGGTCAATGGCAATCAAAGATTGTTCTGCCATAAGGTGGCAATTAGACTAAGAAACCAAGAAAGCCAAACATAAACAAGAACAATACAACTCTACTTTTATTTATTTATTTATTTATTTATTTATTTAAGAAAGTATAAATTAACAAAACCATAGGGTAGGAGGGGTACAACTCCACACAATTCCCATCACCCAATCTCCATATCCCATCCCCTCCCCTGATAGCTTCCCCATTCTCTATCCCTCTGAGACCATGGACCCAGGGTCATTGTGGGATGTAGAACGTGGAAGGTCTGGCTTCTGTAATTGCTTCCCCGTTGAACATGGGTGTTGACTAGTTGGTCCATACTCCCAGTCTGCCTCTCTCTTTCCCTAGTAGGGTGGGTCTCTGGGGAAGCAGAGCTCCAGGGCACATTGGTGGGGTCGTCTGTCCAGGGAAGCCTGGCCGGCATCCAGATGACATCTGGAACCTGATGACTGAAAAGAGAGTTAACATACAAAGCCAAACAAATTGTTCAGCAATCACAAAGCTTGGATTAGTGGAGAGGAAGTGTTGGGGGATACTCACTGCAAACTCTAGTGTACTGCTTTCAGGTATATATTTTGCAGTAGTTTATGGATACGTGTGAACATATGCTCTCTCACAGAAACTGGTTTATATCTAGGTTTTGGGACTTTGTTAGAAAGTGAACCACCTGAGATGGAATTAGAGTATACTATAAAAGGAAAGGTCTCACCCGAGTATGATGCTGAAGGGTTGTTATTCCACACGTGAAGTCTCTGGACACAGATTGAAGTGAAGCATGTTGAGGTGGCAATCATTGTGTTGATTAGGTTGTGATCAGCAGATGCAATATTATTTGATATGGATTGGGAGAGGCATACGGGAAAGTGGGCCCTATCCAAGGGTTCCAGGACTGGGGGAAGTAGAGGCTCTCTAGTGGAGATGTGAGGTTCCTGCTGTTTTAGGGTTCAAAAAGACAAAGGATAGTTAATGTTATCATCACATTATTTGGTAATTGGGTTAACTTTGAAAAGTCCTTTTGTTAGGGTTTGCTGTACAGTACCCAGTATCTTGTATATAGCTGCAACTCTACTTTTAAGTCAAAAGCTAGTAAATATATTTTTTATAAATTCATAGAATTGATATTTCTTTTATGAATTCATTTAATTTTTTTGATACTTTGAACTTTACTTAGAAAAATTGAGAGCATTCATATGTTAGGGCATGAGAGAAAGAGAGAGAAAGTAAAAAATCCAATTTACCACTTACACGATGGTACCAGCAGAGACAGTGAGAGCTCACAGATTCTAGGAGTTAAAACTCAAGGCCGGGGGATTCCAGAAGATGGTGGAATGAGAAGCTGCTAGTGGCTTGAGCTCCAACCACATCTACTGGAAAAGGTAGGATTTTTTGCCTTTAGTAGGCCAGTCAATAAGGGGTCAATAAGGGGTCCTAGCAGTGACACCAAGGAGGTGACTATAACTCAATTTGGGATAGAAAGTAGAGTAAAAAGAAAGGGAAAAATTTTTCTTTTAAATTATTATTCCCAAAGCACAACTCCCCCCCAGCATAACCAATCCCTGGGGACCAGAGATCTGCTCCTAGCAGACTCCCCTGCTGAGCTTCTTTCTTTACCAAGATTCTTGTCCCACCAGGGGGTGCCATTCATTCTAATTCTATTCTCTTCTGAAACCTTTGGCCTTTTTTCTTTCTAAGTAGCCAATCAGTTGCCTCTGCTCAGGGGGCCTGAGGCAATCTGAAGCCATCCAAGCTGAAGGCAGAACAGGGTTTTTTACTCTGTTCTATTTTTTTGTCAATATAAGATAAATGCATACCCCTTTCCCACCCTCCTTCAGGTTGACCAGAATTAACTCTTAGTGTATTTTCCATTGCTAGTGGACTGGGTGTCTTATTCACTGCTAAAATAACTTGCTTCACTTTTCCTACTGCCCCTACCCATTCTCCCCCCCCCCGCATATTATTAAATAATAAATAAATAAATAACTCTTTTCTTTCACTGCTCTTTTATTACTGTTCTTTTTCTTATCTTTTCCTTTTTTTTTTTCTCTCTCTGTTTTTTTCTTCTTTTTCTCATTCTTGTCATCCATCCTTCCTCCTTCAACTTTCTGAATTCACTGATACACGTTTGGGAATTATTTTGGGGAAGAAATCTGAGAAGGGACTCTCTGTGTGCATCTCTGCTCTACTTCCTTTTCTCCTTTAACTACCCCTAGAATATACAGTGGATAGTAGATTTGCATAACTGTCTATTCCTGCTCTTCTTGTCTAGTCCTGAAGGGTTTTTTTTTTTTTTTTCTTTCTTTCTTAACAATCAGCTGCCTCTGCTCAGGAGGCCTGAGGCACTCTTGGACAGGTTTTTTACCCTGCTCTATTTTATAATTAATATTATATAAAGGTGTATATCTTCCCCCCCTCCTTTAGGTTGACCAGAATTAACTCTTAGGGTATCTTTCATTTCTAGGTGACTGGCATCTTATCCATTGTGAGAGGAACTTGTCTCATTACTTCTACCTCCTCTACAGACACTCCCCTTCTCCCTCCTCCTAGCTAATTAAAAAAATAAAATAAAATAAAAAATAAATTAACCAATTTAAAAACTCTCCTTTCACTGCTCTTTTATTACAGCTCTTTTTCCTATCTTTTTTCTTTTCTCTCTCTTGTTTCTCTTTTTTTTTTCTTGTCTTCCATTTCTTCCTTTCACTTTGTCTTTCTGAATTCAATGATATTCATTTTTGAATTATTTTGGGGAATAAATCTGACTCAGAGTGGACTCTCTATGTGTGTATCTCTGCTCTAGTTCCCTTTCTCATCTTGCTACCCCTAGAATATACAGTGGATAGTAGATATGCATAATTGTCTATTCTTGCTATCCCTTCTTTCCTTTCTCTTTCTTCTTCACTTGGACTTGGTTGCTATTTTTTCACGGACTGGAGAAATTGTTCGGCTAACTGGTAGTGATTAAGCTGCTTCAATCCTTGATTCAGTTACTGTTGTAATTCCTGAAGTTGGTGATTGCATTTGTCATAAAGGTATATAGTACAGTGTTGCTTGTACTCAAAACACAACAACTGAGGAACAGCAGAACATAAAAATAAGAAACACATACATCAAAACCATGGGAAGATCAAAAACAAATAAAACTGCTACTCCAATGAATGAAGACAAGAGACCAGAAGAAACTACAAATGAGCCAGAAGTAACCATGGATAAGAAAAATATGTAAGCAATAAAAAACTTATTAATCACATAAATGAAAACAACTTTGGAGGAAAGGAATGGCAACAATTAGGGAAACAACATTTGAGACCCCAAGGAAAATACTGATTATCTAGAGGCAATTAGAGAACTGAAAGCTGAAATAACTGAACTGAGAAAAGAAGCTGAAGGAAGGGAAAGCAGACTAACAGAAGCAGAAAACAAAATTAGTCAGACAGAGGATGAGATAGAGAAAACTAAGAAAGATGTGAAAGAGCTCAAAAAGAGATTGAGAGACACTGAAAACAACAACAGAGATATACAGGATGATCTCAAAAGAAGAAACATTCATATAATTTGCCCGCCAGAGGAAGAAAGAGAGGAAAGGGAAGCAAACATTCTAGAGGAAATAATAGAAGAAAACTTCCAGGACCTGAATAACAGAAAGGACATCAGGATTCAAGAAGCCCAGAGAGTTCCAAACAGAATCAACCCATACCTGAAGACACCAAGACACATCATAGTCACAATGAAAAGAAGTAAGGATAAAGAAAGGATACTAAAGGCTCCAAGAGAAAAACAAAAAGTCATATACAGGGGAAAACCCATAAGACTATCATCAGACTTCACCACTCAAACTCTAAAAGCCAGAAGAGAATGGCAAGATATCTATCGAGCCCTGAATGAAAAAGGGTTTCAACCAAGATAATATATCCTGCTAGACTTTGATTCAAATTAGATGGAGGGATCAAAACCTTCTTAGACAAAAAACAGTTAAAGGAAGCAACCATCACCAAACAGGCCCTGAAAGAGGTTATAAAAGACCTCTTATAAACAAGAACATCACTATAATATTTGCAATATATTAGAGCAAACAAAAATGTGTTGAACAATGGCACTACATTACATTAAATCCATAATATCAATAAATGTCAATGGCTTAAACTCACCCATAAAAAGGCACAGACTGCGGGGATTGATCAGAAAACATAACCCAACCATATGCTGCTTGCAAGAATCCCATCTGACACAACAAGATAAACACAGACTCAAAGTGAAAGGATGGAAAGCTATCATACAGGCTAAGGAACCACAAAAAAAGGCAGGAACAGCCATTCAATCTCAGACACAATAGATTTTAAATTAAATAAAGTAATAAAAGATAGGCAAGGACATTACATAATTATTGGAGGATCAATCAGCCAAGAAGACTTAACAATTATTAACATCTATGCACCCAATGAGGGACCATCTAAATACATCAAGCACCTACTGAAAGAGTTTCAAAAATACATCTATGGTAATACAATAATAGTGGGAGACTTTAACACCCCACTCTCACACTTAGACAGATCAACAAAGCAGAGAATCAACAAAGACACAAGAGAATTAAATGAAGAGACTGACAGACTAGACGTCTTGGACATTTTCAGAGTCCTTCACCCCCCAAAACTGGAATACACCTTCTTTTCAAATCCACATAACACATACTCAAGGATAGACCACATGTTAGGCCACAAAGACAGCATCAATAAATTCAAGAGCATTGAAATCATACCAAGTGTCTTCTCAGACCACAGTGGAGTAAAACTAACATTTAACAACAAACAGAAAATTATTAAAAGACACAGAATTTGGAAACTAAACAACATACTACTTAAGAACCACTGGGTCAGAGAGTCACTCAAGCAGGAAATTCAAATGTTCCTGGAAACAAATGAAAACGAAGACACAACCTATCAAAATATTTGGGACACAGCTAAAGCAGTACTGAGAGGGAAACTTATAGCCATACAATCGCATATTAAAGAACAAGAAAAAGCTCAAATGAACGATCTTACTGCACACTTCAAGGACTTAGAGGAAGAGGAACAAAGGAACCCTAAAGCAATCAGAAGGACAGAAATCATTAAAATTAGAGCAGAAATAAACAACATCGAAAATTAGAGAACCATACCAAATATCAATGAAGCCATATGTTGGTTCTTTGAAAGATTCAACAAAATTGACAAATCCCTAGCCAGAATCACCAAACAAAAAAGAGAGAAGACTCAAATTAATAGAATTGTAAACGATGGAGGAGATATGACAACTGACACCACAGAAATCCAGAGAATCCTGCGAAACTTCTATGAAGAACTATACGCCACCAAGCTAGAGAATGTGGAAGAAATGGAGCAATTCCTAGAAACATATGTCCTTCCAAAACTGAACCAAGAAGAACTACAAAATCTAAATGTACCAATTACAAAGAAATTGAAACCGTTATTAAGAGTCTCCCCAACAACAAAAGTCCTGGACCAGATGGCTTCACAAATGAATTCTACAAAACTTTCAGGAAACAGTTAATACCCATACTTCCTAAACTTTTCTATTAGATTGAAGAAACAGGAATACTCACCTCCAACTTCTATGAAGCCAACATCACCCTGATACAAAAATCTGATAGGGACACAACAAAAAAGGAAAACTACAGACCAATATCTCTGATGAACATAGATGCCAAAATATTAAACAAGATCCTGGCCAACCAGATATAGCAGCACATGAAAAAGATTGTTCATCATGACTAAGTGGGATTCATCCCAGGAATGCAAGGATGGTTCAACATCTGTAAGTCAATCAATGTCATTCATCACATCAATAAAAGCAAAGCCAAAAACCACATGATTATCTCAATAGATGCAGAGAAAGCCTTTGACAAAATCCAACATGCATTCGTGCTCAAAACTCTACAAAAAATAGGAATAGATGGGAAATTCCTCAAGATATTGGAATCTATATATAGTAAACCTACAGCCAACATCATACTCAATGGACAGAAGCTGAAATCATTCCCCCTCAGATCAGGGACTAGGCAGGGCTGTCCACTGTCACCGTTACTCTTCAACATAGTATTGGAAGTTCTTGCCATAGCAATCAGGCAAGAGAAAGAAATCAAAGGAATACAGGCTGGAAGAGAAGAAGTCAAGCTCTCACTATTTGCAGATGATATGATAGTATACATAGAAAAACCTAGAGAATCCAGCAGAAAACTACTGGAAGTTATTAGGCAATATAGCAAGGTGTCAGGCTACAAAATCTATGTACAAAAATCAGAGGCATTTCTTTATGCAAACACTAAAACAGAAGAATAAAACATCCAGATCACTCCCATTTACTGTCTCAGCAAAATCAATAAAATACCTAGGAATATAGTTGACCAAAGAAGTGAAAGACAGGTATACTGAAAACTATGAGTCGCTACTCAAGGAAATGGAAACTGATACCAAGAAATGCAAAGATATCCCATGCTCATGGATTGGAAGAATAAATATCATCAAAATGAATATTCTCCCCGGAGCCAAATACAAATTTAATGCAATACCCATCAAAGTTCCACCAAGCTTCTTTAAGAGAATAGAACAAACACTACAATCATTTATCTGGAACATGAAAACACCTAGAATTGCCAAAAACATCTTGAGGAAAAGAAACAAATATGGAGGCATCACACTCCCAGATCTCAAACTATATTATAAAGCTATCATCATCAAAACAGCATGGTGATGGAACAAAAATAGGCACAAAGACCAATGGAACAGAATTGAAAGCCCAGAAATAAATTCCAACACCTATGGACATCTAATCTTTGATAAGGGGGCCCAAAGTATTAAATGGAAAAAGGAGGCTCTCTTTAATAAATGGTGCTGGGAAAACTGGGTTGTAACATGCAGAAGAATGCAATTGAACCACTTTATCTCACCAGAAACAAAAATCAACTCCAAATGGATCAAAGACCTAGATGTCAGACCAGAAACAATCAAATACTTAGAGGAAAACATTGGTGAAACACTTTCCCACCTACACCTCAAGGACATCTTTGAAATATCAAACCCAATTGCAAGGAAGACTAAAGCAGAAACAAACCAATGGGACTACATCAAATTGAAAAGCTTCTGCACATCCAAAGAAACTATTAAACAAACAGAGAGACCCTTCACAGAATGGGAGAAGATCTTCACATGCCAGACATCAGACAAGAAACTAATCACCAAAATATATAAAGAGCTCAGCAAAGTTAGCAACAAAAAAGCAAATGACCCCATTCAAAAATAGGCAGAAGATATGAACAAACATTCACCTCAGAGGAGATCCAAAAGGCTAACAAACATATGAAAAACTGCTCTAGGTCACTAATTGTCAGAGAAATGCAAATTAAGACAACATTGAGATACCACCTCACTCCTGTAAGAATGGCATACATCAAAAAGGACAGCAGCAACAAACGCTGGAGTGGCTGTGGGGACAGAGGAAGCCTTTTACATTGCTGGTGGGAATGTAAATTGGTCTAGTCTCTGTGGAGAGCAGTCTGGAAAACTCTCAAAAGTCTAGACATGGACCTTCCATATGATCCAGTAATTCCTCTCCTGGGGTTATACCACAAGGACTCCATAACACCCAACCAAAAAGAGGTGTGTACTCCTATGTTCATAGCAGCACAATTCATAATAGCTAAAACCTGGAAGCAACCCAGGTGCCCAAAAACAGATGACTGGCTGAGAAAGTTGTGGTATATATACACAATGGAATACTATACAGCTATCAAGAACAATGAACCCACCTTCTCTGACCCATCTTGAACAGAACTAGAAGGAACTACGTTAAGTGAGCTAAGTCAGAAAGATAAAGATGAGTATGGGATGATCCCACTCATCAACAGAAGTTAAGTAAGAAGATCTGAAAGGGAAACTAAAAGCAGGATCTGACTAAATTGAAAGTAGGGCACCACAGTAAAAACCCTGTGGTGAGGGGTAGACATGCAGCTTCCTGTGCTGGTGGGGGGTGGGGATGGGTGGGTGGGATCGGTCATAGTCCTTTGGTGGTGGGAATGGTGTTTATGTACACTCCTAGTAAAGTGTAGTCATATAAATCACTAGTTAATTAATATGAGAGCGGGGAAAATTAATTGTATGTCTCAAAGTTTTTAAAACACAGACTGAGACTTTTTAATATATAGGATATGTATTTGATGTGCGGATTCTCTCAAAAGCCTAGACCAAGTAGATCAGAAGCAACCAATGGCACAGCTACATACAAGATACTGGGTACTATACAACAAACTCTAACAAAAGTACTTTTCAAAGTTAACCCAATACCAAATAATGTGATGATAACATTAACTATCCAATGTCTTTTTGAACCCTAAGACAGCAGGAACTTCACATCTTCACTAGAGAGCCTATATTTCCCCCAGTTCTGGAACCTTAGGATAGGGTCCACTTTCCCGCATGCCTCTCCCAATCCATATCAAATAATATTGCATCTTCCGATCGCAACCTAATCAATGCAATGATTGCCACCTCAACAGGCTTCAGCTCAGACTGTGTCCAGAGACTTCACGTGTGCAATGACAACCCTTCAGCTTCGTTACCTGGGTGAGACCTTTCCTTTCATAGTATTCTCTAATTCCATCCCAGGTGGTTCACTTTCTAAATAAGTCCCAAAACCTAGATATACACCAGGTTCTGTGAGAGAGAGCATTATGTTCACACTTATCTATAAACTAGTGCAAAGTATATACCTGGAAGCAGAAGTACACTAAAGTTTGCAGTCAGTACCCCCCTAACACTTCCTCTCCACTATTCCAAGCTTTGGGTCCATGATTGCTCAACAATTTGTTTGTTAACTCTTTGTATGTTAACTCTCTTTTCAGCCACCAGGTTCCAGATGCCATCAGGATGCCGGCCAGGCTTCCCTGGACTGAAGACCCCACCAATGTGTCCTGGAGCTCTGCTTCCCCAGAGATCCACCCTACTAAGGAAAGAGAGAGGCAGACTGGGAGTATGGACCGACCAGTCAATGTCCATGTTCAGCGGAGAAGCAATTACAGAAGCCAGACCTTCCACCTTCTGCAACCCTTGGTCCATGCTCCCAGAGGGATAGAGAATGAGAAAGCTATCAGGGGAGGGGATGGGATATGGAGATTGGGTGGTGGGAATTGTGTGGAGTTGTACCCCTCCTACCCTATGGTTTTGTTAATTTATCCTTTCTTAAATAAAAAATAAATTAAAAAAAAACTCAAGGCCCACCTTCACCTTTCCAATCCATACCTGTAACCACTCCCATTTTTTAGTGGTACTACTCAAAAAGGAGTAACCTTCCAGGTACTCCTTGTCCTTCAGTATTTCCCTCTCTAGGAGTATGAACCCAAATTCTTTTAAGTATATTGAAGAACGGAGTTTCGCACTTCTTTAATTACTTCCTGCTGGCATATGGTCAGTTTTCTGGTCGACCCATACTCCTAGACAGACCAGTTCTGTCCCTAATATTTCCCTAGTAGGATAGGGCTCTGGAGGGATGAGGTTTTCTTGAAACTTCACCATGTGGTCATCTGTGCAGGGAGGTCAGGGTGTGGTCATGGCAGCACTGGCACTTGATGGGTGACAGTCTGGGCAGACAGCTGACTTAATAATTATTTATGGAATACCCAGATTAAGGTGGAACTTGGAGACAAAAGAGATGTTTCATTGATTCACTGCTAATATGAAGCCTCATTTCATGTTTGCAAACTAATGGAAGTTATCCTGCTGTACTGAAAATAAAACCATGTCTTTGTTCAGCCAAAACTGAAAGACCTGTGAAGCACGCATGCTTTCAGAGTACTACCCCTTCCCCGCTTGGGACATTATTGGGTTCTATTTCTGAGTTTTCTCATGGAGAGGGGCCTAGGGCTCAGACTATGGATAATCTTTTCTTCCTCTAGAGCTCTCCACTCTGCTCTCTCTATTGTTCTGTATTTGGTTAAATCATTTTTGTCAGGATAACTGGAGTTTATAGAGTTTGGTGCACCAATTTTAGGTTAAAGGGACACATTTACTTTCTCACATAAAGCACATAGATCAATTTTCCCCAGCAAAAGTCTGCTAATAAAATATTTTCTCCAGTCACTAAATGCATGTAAATACTCATAAATACTTCTTGAGCAGTAAAAAGTTAGCCCCTCCTCTCATTTAAAGGCACGGGACTGGAGGGAAGTGTGTGCAGAATTAAAAGAGATGTAAAACTGATAGAAAAAAGTTCTAAAGGAGACTTTCTTTGAAAGCTCACTTTTCCCATCTCCCCTGATGTCATTCTCTTTCTTCCCTTTCTTTCTTTCTTTCTTTCTTTCTTTCTTTCTTTCTTTCTTTCTTTCTTTGCCTACAGCATTTTTTATTAGAGATGGCAGAGGGAAAGTTGGAGCTTATACCCTGCACACAGATAAATAGATGATGAGCACAGGAGCAGGCATTTTCATTTGTGGTAGCTGGATCTTTAGAATCAGGAAAACCCTTCCTTTGCCACAGTAGTATGCAGATGTTAACCTCTTCCATGCATATTTGTTTAAAATACATACAAGATGACCAGACTTTCCTGGACAGACAACCCTACCAATGTGTCCTGGAGCTCCGCTTCCCCAGAGCCCCACTTCCCTCTCCACACTACTAGGGAAAGAGAGAGGCAGGCTGGGAGTATGAATCCACCAGTCAATGCCCATGTTCAGCAGGGAAGCAAATACAGAAGCCAGACTTTCCACCTTCTGTATTCCACAATGAACTTGGGTCCATACTCCCAGAGGGATAAAGAATAGGAAATCTATCAGGAGAGGGGATGGGATACGGAGAGCTGGTGGAATTGTGCGGAGTTGTACCCCTCTTATCCTATGGTTTTGTTAATGTCTCCTTTTATAAATAAATAAGTAAATAAATAAATAAATAAGGAACACAGGCTGGAGATCAGACAGCAGGAAAGTACAGAGATCTTTCCTTTTGGAGACTCATCGGGAAATTTCAAAACAACATGTATAAAAGCAATAACTTTAGATTTCTGCCTTTAATCATTGGGTCTTCAGAAATATCCCCTTAATAAATATAGAAGCTGAAATTAAAAAAATAAATAAATTAAATAAAATACATTATTATAAAGCTTACAGAAATGTTAAGGGAGACCCAGATAAAACTAGGAGATATTACTTTTAAAGTTGATAAAGGGAATGGGTAGCGGCATGCCCAATTGAGTGTATATATCACAATGCACAATGCTGGTCTCTACACGTAGAGGTGAACCAATGTTGCAAGTGTCTGTCTTTTTCCCTATTACTACCTCCTGCCTTGATTTCTTTCTGTCTCTAGAAATTAAGTAACTAAAATATTTCTAAAAGTACTGGTTTTACTGAGGCAAACAACACACTACTATTGCTTATGTTGTCTAAATAACTCTCATTAGAGTAGTCTGGTGTTGGGCTCATTTTTATAACCAGCATGTGCACTGAAGTATTTTTCTTCTATAAGAATAAATTTCTCTATAAGAGGACTCTTGTATCACTTTTAGTTTAACTCTTAACTCAGACATTTTCTAACTCTAAAAAAAAAAGTCTTTCCTCAAGTTATATTGAGAAACTTTCTAAATAAATATAGGTAGCTTTAGTTCTATGATCTTTTAATGGTCAATTATAAGGAAATTTGAATGAAAGCAGACCAAGCATAATCTAATGGAGGGTGTGTTTTAATGGGTTGATAAATATGATTTGCAGCATAAGCCCAGCTTCTTTGTAGAGATAGAAGAAGTAGAAATAGAATCTAGTTATTATATTAGGGTACTCATATATTAAAACTCAAACCTGCTTCCAAATTAAGTCTGTTTTATGTTATTATTAAAAATTGATAGTTATCAGCAAAAATGGATGAGTGCTTATTGCAGGTTGAATTCTGGAGATTTTAAAAACTATAAATAGTGACTACATATTTATCACTTACATATTGACAGACATATATTTTTATAACTATAGCAAAAATAATTGGGATATCATACGTAAGAAACTCACTATGTAGTTAAACGGTAGAAGGCATATAAATTCATTGCAATGTTTTTGATTCTTACTAAGCTTTGGCCAATTTTTGCTGTTATAATTTTTAATAAAAATGATGGTGATGCAAATATAGCTTGGAAATAGAGATTTTATATATACTCATCAGAAATTAGATAACATCAAAAATCCAATAGAAGACACAGTGGAAAAACGTGAGGAGTATGTTACCACATTTTTCTGGCCTATAATTTACAAATGCAAGTGTGTGCCTAGCAACATAATAAACTGTACAGGGACATACGTGCATACATTAATATACATATGCTTACATTACATAGGAAGCCTCAATCATAAAATAATGTTTTCTGAGCCTATTTTATGACAAAGTATGCAACTAAACAATAACCCCAACAGGAGTTTACTTAATGAAAATGAGAAGTCACAGGTAGATCTGATAGTCAGCAGAACGTATATATCACAAAATTCTAAAGTTTTAAAACACAAATATATTATTTTAAACATTTATTTATTTCCTTTTGTTGCCCTTGTTGTTTTATTGTTGTAGTTATTATTGTTGTTGCTGTTGATGTCGTTGTTGCTGGATAGAACAGAGAGAAATGGAGGAGGGAAGACAGAGAGGGGGAGAGAAAGATAGACACCTGCAGACCTACTTCACCTGTGAAGCGACTCCCCTGCAGGTGGGGAGCTGCAGCCTGGAACCGGGATCCTAATGCCAGTCCTTGCACTTTGTACCACATGCTCTTAACCCACTGCACTATCACCCGACTCCCCACAAATATATTGTTATGGTCCATCAGTGATTACTAGTACTAAAAACTCTCTTTTTTTAATCTGCTACCATGAAAAGGCAGCAAAATATATTACCAATCTGTTATTATGATTTTATAACACTCCAGTTTTTTTTTTTTTTTTTTTGCTTCCAGGGTTACCACCGGGGTTCAATGCCTACACTACGAATCCTGTGCTTCTGGAGGCCTTTTACCCCCATTTTTGTTGCCTTTGTTGTTATATTGTTATTGTTGTTATTGATGTTATTGTTGTTGGATAGGACAGAGAGAAATGGAGAGAGGAGGCGAAGACAGAGGGGGGAGAGAAAGATAAGACACCTACAGATCAGCTTCACAGCTTGTGTAGTGACACTTCTTCAGGTGGGTTCCGCGGGGGCATGAATCTGCCAATGTGCTTCGCTCCATGTGCACTTAACTGACTGCACTACGGCCTAGCCCTATTCCAGACAGTTTTAAAATCTCACATAATAAAATAATTGTAATTGCAGTAGTACTTGTTTTTTTAAAGAAAGTGCACTTTTCATTTTACATAAATGTGTCTTACAGGCTGATGAATATGTTATTTACTAACTTCAATCTTAATTTTACTATCTGTTCAATGAAATGCCACTTACTGTCCTTGTGTGAAGTAGAGGTGTGATAATGTGCACGATTCTTAATAGAGGTGTGATCTAGTCTTCACAGATATTTTAAGGATCCCTGATTCCTCTGATCCTCTGAGTTTGTTATTTGTATATCTACCATCCTCTTTAAGTCAACAACACCTCACTATTCAACACTCTGAAGTTTTATATTTCAACTAGCAATAAAATGTGTTAAGGAGATATTTTCTCTTCTCTCTTCTCTCAATAGCAGGCTCATTGCCTATATTAGTAACAGGACGTCCAGCGAATTTATTTTTCATGCATCATTCTCGGTATGCTGTGTGAACAAGTGTCAGCTGACTCCGTACATTCCAAAGTAAAGAAGTGTCTCTCTGAATACAAAGTTGGGATCTAAATCTCTCAGGGCAATGAATTGTGGATTCCCACTTTTATCAGTCTCTTCTACCAGCTTATTTTTGTGCAGGAGAATTTTTCACCGGTAATGACTTTCCCTTGAAATTTCAAAGATCTGAGTATTTCTCTTTGGCAAGAATCTGTTTCAGCAAATGAGGATTTCGCATATGTCTTCTTTTTGTTCCCTGCCTTCTTTGGAAAACAGGGAACAAGGACTTCTATGTCTAAAATTCCTCTAATTGTGTTGTGCAATCATCAGGTGGCTCAGCATTCTTATAGCTGCTTATTCATAAAATATGATCTTTGTTTTCAAATACTGGTCAAAAGAAAGAAAGACTGAAAGTAGAGAGGGGTTAAAGAGCAAGGAAGGGAAGGGAGAAGGGAGAGATAAAAACAGAAAATGGGGTAAGACAAGCAGAAAAGAAAGAAGAGTAGGAGGGAGTAAAGAAGACAGAAAGGGAAGGAAATAGAGAAGGAGACAAGTAGGAGAAATAGGAATGCTACATATAAATGAACTAGACTGAATTTAGAAAGAACTTTAAACTGTGATTCCATGGCTTCACTTGAACATTAGAAGCAGATTTCAGACAGATTCAATGTCTACTTGGAATGTAATTATAATCGAAGAGATCTTCCCAGTTTTTTTTTAAGCTGTGAGAAATGACAGAAATAATTCAGAACTTTTATGGTCAAGGTACAAACTATAGCAAAAAATAAGGGGGGCGGCAGTGGCAAACACAGTTAAGCACACACAATAATAAGTGCATGGACCTGTCCAAGGATTCGGTTTCAAACCCCTGACCTTGCTCTCCACCTGTAGAGGGGATGCTTCATCAATGATGAAGCAGGTCTTCAGGTATCTCTCTGTCTCTCTCCCTATATATTCCCCTTCTTCTCTCAATTTCTCTCTGTTTTATAAAGAAAAAAAAATGCTCACCAGGAGCAGCACATTCATAGTGCTGGCACCAAACCTCAGAAATAACTATGGAAGCAAATAAATAAACAAATAAAAATAAAATGATACCATTTGCTTTTGTTTCTCAGACACCTTTTGAGAAAAGAATGGGCTTATATGAAAACACAAAAGACTAGAAAGTAGAACACAGAACAGAGCAGTTTGATTACATATCAAAGTGCAAAATCACTGGTAAAAAAAAAAAAAGAATCCAGGGCCAGGTGTTGGCACACGTGGTTAAGTGCACATATTACAGTGCAGAAGGACATATGTTCAAGCTCCTATTCCCTACCTGCAGAGGGAAAGCTTCTTGAGTAGAGAAACAATACTGCAGGTGCATTTCTTTTCTCTTTCCCTTTCTATCTCCCCCACTCTTTCAATTTATCTCTGTATCTATCAGATAAAAAATAAGCAAAACTTATTTTTAAAAAATTGAATCCGTATACATAGTCATACTAGGAAGAAAGAACATATTAATATTAATCACAATTATATGTACATACAAAGATATATTCATTGGTTGCAATCTACCATGCTTTAGAAAATTAAATCCATGTCCTTGGTACGATATGCCTATTGATATTACTCTGATTACTACAAATAGGAAAGACTACAGTGAATATATTTTAAGAGAAGATTATGAAATTTCACACCAATAGCTATTAAAGTACTTAGAGATAAAAACCCAATGATTAATAAAATCAAGATTGTAGTAGAAATCTAAAAGTAATCTCAATATTTCAAATTAAAATAAATTAAAAATAATAAATTTCAATGTATATGTATGTATATTTCCAAAGCCATTATCATTTAATAATTAGATAGAATATTCTCACTTACATTCGATTTTTAGTAGAGAAAGAAATTAATTGAAACATCATAGTTATGATTATTATATGTACCCTTGAATCTTCAGTACCACACTCACTTTTGCTATCTTGTTTTGAATGAATTTGCAATGATTTTGAAAAAGAAAATCTTTAGCAGTGGCAAAGATTAAATCAAATACTAAAAGAATAAGAATTATATGTTTAGTATCAGTAAAACTCTTACAACTAAATTTACAAAGACTATTTTTAAAAATTTTTTTATATTTATTTTATTTATTTATTCCCTTTTGTTGCCCTTGTTGTTTTATTGTTGTAGTTATTATTGTTGTTGTCATTGTTGGATAGGACAGAGAGAAATGGAGAGAGGAGGGGAAGACAGAGAGGAGGAGAGAAAGATAGACACCTGCAGACCTGCTTCACTGCTTGTGAAGCGACTCCCCTGCAGGAGGGGAGCCGGGGTTCGAACCGGGATCCTTATGCCGGTCCTTGTGCTTTGCGCCACCTGCGCTTAACCCGCTGCGCTACAGCCCGACTCCCCAAAGACTATTTTTTTAATGCTTTAATTTATTTTTGAGAGAGATGAAGACAGAGACACACACAGAGAAACAGGAGAGCACTGCTCAGCTCTGGTTTATGGTGGAATAGGGGATTGAACCTGGGACTTTGGAGCCTCAGGCATGAGAGCCTCTTTGCATAACTATTATGCTATCTCCCCCACCCTATAAAGACTACTTATGTTCAACACTGTAATCTCTTTCCTGTCTGCCCTGGAAATGTTATCATCAGTGCTAATCCTGGTTGTTTAACTAGTTGGCTTGGTAGTCAATAAGGTCACTATATATTGTATACACCCCAAAAATCTGCTTTCAAGACTTCCCACCCTTAATGTAAATGAATGTATGTCCTCTACTGACTCTATATGTTCCTCTTGGACAGTGTCATCTACACTCTCAGTTACTACCACCTCCTATAACCTAGTGGCTTTTATTTATACCTTCTAATCAAATCACTTCTGCAGTGTCAGCACTTCTTCCTTACCAATATCCACTTAAAGTATTTATTTATTTTTATTTAGCTATACACAGAACAAATGAATGAGGGCATAGCACCAAAGTGTCTTTCAATGTGATTGAGGCTGGACTTGAATCTGGTTTGATCACAATGGTAAAGCAGCGTATTATCTAAACCAGCTCTTTCACTAGCCCGTTCACTTAAGACAAGTGTTTCTGTGCCATTGATTGGGCTATTTTTTTCTTCTATTTTCTGAATTTGTTCTTCAGATTTGAAATTCTATGAAGCAGAAGCCACAAATTCCTGATAACTAGAACCATTACTTACCATATTAAGTAATGGAAAGAGTTCCTGACTGTATGCATTACAATTATTAATATACAGGACTATGGTTAATGAGAGTAAAAGTTCAAGCAGCAATTAAAAGCCACCTGGTAAGAATGCAGAAGTTTAGATTGGATGTACAGAAATAACTAATGTCATAAAGCTGTCATATGTGAGTACTACTTCAAAAATAAAAACTGGGGAGTCAGGCGGTAGCACAGCGGGTTAAGCACTTGTGGCACAAAGAGCAAGGACCAATGTAAGGATACCTCTTGGAGTCCCTGGCTCCCCACCTGCAGGGAGGTCACTTCACAAGCAGTGAAGCAGGTTTGCTGGTGTCTGCCTTTCTCTCCCCCTCTCTGTCTTCCCCTCCTGTCTCCATTTCTCTCCATCCTATCCAACAATGATGATATCAATAAAAATAACAATGATAACTACAACAATAAAACAAGGGAAACAAAAGGGAATAAATAAATAAAAAGTAAAAAAAAAAAAACTGACCCCCCTAAATAGTATAAAACCCACATTAAACTCATAAGCAAAAAATTTTTGGTAATCTTTTGAAGGGCTTCCAGCTAAGACTCACAAATTTGTTTAAATCATGATAATTGCTGTTTACATAAAATTAATCAAACATGCTATGCAAATGCCCCTTAAACATATTTAGATTTTGAAAATTGCCATTAAACAGATGAGAACATAATGGAAGTGCACTTTCAGCATAATTGCCATTAACATGCCTAATTGTTTGTATTCATTTAAACACTAAGTGTATAACTATTCAGTTGCAGGGCAATCACTCTAACTCAGACCAGGAAAGGCATGGTAAAACAGAACAAAGAAACAGGTGAACTAGAGAAAAGTAATGTTATGAATCTGGGTGGGCATTAAAAAACTGAATTAAAGAGTACTTCTACAATTTGGCAGGATGGTGTTTAATTGGTTCTCCATCTGTTTTGCTCACCAGTAGGAAAAAATGCAAATTTGTAGCAGTGTTTGAAATAGTGGCAAGAATTACAGATATACAAGTACCCTAAGCAAAGTTTCTGTTTAGGAAAAGGTCTGAAAGAACCAAAGAACTAGGTAGGTCTTGGTCTGTCTATATATCCATCTCTCTCTCTTCTTTCTCTCTTCTCTCTCTCTCTCTCTCTCTTCTCTCTCTCTCTCTCTCTCTCTCTCTCTCTCTCTCTCTCTCTCTCTTTCTCTCTCCCTCCCTCTTTCTCTCTTTCCTGTGCCTGTGCTTGTGTGCGGGCATGCCCATATACACACACACACACACACACACACAAACGAATTATACGTTCAGTATCAGTAAAACTCTTACAACTAAATTTACAAAGACTATTTTTAATGCTTTATTTAATTTATTTTTGAGAGAGATGAAGACAGAGACACGCACACAGAGAGAAACACCAGAGCACTGTTCAGCTATGGTTTATGGTGGAATAGGGGATTGAACCCGGGACTTTGGAGCCTCGGGCATGAGAGCCTCTTTGCATAACCATTATGCTATCTCCCCACCCTACAAAGACTATTTATGTTCAACACTGTAATCTCTTATACACACATGCACACACACACACACACACACACACACACACACACACACTACTAGACATGTGTACACTCACATAACTTACTCTACATAATTTATGTATTAGGGAAAAATTTTCTTTTGGAGATTTATTTAATGAGCAGCAGAAGAGAGACCAGAGAACCACACTGACATATGCACTACAAGGACTGTACCCAAGCTTCATATATGCAAGTCTGAAAACTATCTGTTGATTTAATCTTCCTGGAACCCCCATAAAGATATACACACACAAAACAACAACACCAGACAGAATACTTTCCACCATTACTGAAGTAACTAGAATTAGGGCAAAAGTAAATAATATTGAAATTAAGACAACCACATAAAAATATCAATGAAGCTTAAAGTTGGTTCTTCAGAAAAATTAAAAAAAAAATTGATAACTTCTTAGCCACACTCACTAAGAAAGAAGGGAGAAGAATAAAATAAATAGAACTGTAGGGGCAGGGGTAGATAGCATAATGGCTATGCAAAGAGAGCCTGAAGCTCCAAGGTCTCAGGTTCAATCACCCACATCACCAAAACCCAGATTATGGAGAGCTCTGGAAAAAGAAAGAAAGAAAAAAGGCATGGCTGGGAGGTATTTCATCAGGTTAAGTGAAAATGGCACAAAGGGCAAGGACTTGCTTAAATAACCAGGTTTGAGCCTAGGCTCCCCACATGAAGGGGGGTTGCTTCACAGGTGGTGAAGCAAGTCTGAAAAAAAAAGAATTGTAAATAATAGGGGATATATCACAAAAGAAACCACAGAAATACTAAATATTATGTGAAGCTTTTACAAACAAATATATGCAACCAAACTAGAGAACCTGGAAGAAATGGAAGAATTCCTAGAAATATATAACCTTCCAAAACTGAACCAGGATAATTTCTGGAGGTGGGAAAAGACTTATAGCAGCTGTATTTCTCTCCTCTCCTCTCCTCACCTCTCCTCTCCTCTCCTCTCCTCACCTCTCCTCTCCTCTCTTCTCTTCTCCTCTCCTCTCCTCTCCTCTCCTCTCCTCTGTTCTCCTCTTCTCTCTTCTCCTCTCCCTAGTCAACTAGGAATATCAAAAGAGATCACTTAAGACTGGAACAAAACAGGACTTGAACTACTTTGGGAACCCACCAAATCACTGGTGAGTGGAAACACATGTGACTCACGGACAGAGAGGAGCCTAAGGAGAGATTCCTGGGACCAAAGAATGCATCTGCTCCCAAATGGCTGGTAACAGTCCATCAGTTTGCTAATTGAGGCACAACCTCCAGTTGTCCAGTCTGTTATACCAACAAAAGGACTGCTGAAGGGAGGAGAGGAATCCTGTAAGGCTCACCAAATGCAACTGTAAGTCTCCACTGCTACTACTCCGTGGAGGCTGGAGCAGCAGCCTGGAGGCCCCATGCTAACATGGGAGGGGGGGGGCACAGTGATCTGGCCAGGAATCTCAGGAGAAGATCTATGACCTGGTGGTCTAGAGGTGGGGCTGTATAGTGGCAGCCTGTCCACATTGTTCCACTAATATATATTGGGAATAATTGTCACAGAAACCACAGAGTATAAATGGAATTTGTTTGCAAACTCCCAGGGCCAAGTAGTACTTCCAGCTTGGCTCTGGCTTCTGGAAGAGCAGCTGAATAGAGCCCAAGGATGTGGATCCTCAGGGCCTGAGATAACCACTGGGCTATCTCTCCCCCACTCTGATTTATCTTTTGGTCAGGAGTGAGTAAGTAAGCTAAAAAGCCTACTTATAGTTAAAAACCCCTCAGGCTCCCTTAGCCTACAGGGAAGAAAAAGAACAAAAGTGGCTTTAACAACCACTGTGCTTTAACTCAGGGATTGAGACATCATTGAAACAACTGTTAATTTCCCCAAAAGTGAACTCTTTTATTTATTTATTTATTTATTTTTATTTCTTTGTTGCCCTTGTTTTTTTATTGTAATAGTTATTATTGTTGTTGTTGTTAATATCGTCGTTGTTGGATAGGACAAAGAGAAATGGAGAGAGGAGGGGAAGACAGAGAGGGGGAGAGAAAGATACCTACAGACCTGCTTCACTGCCTGTAAAGGGACTACCCTGCAAATGGGGATCTGGGGTCTCAAACCGGGACCCTTACACTGGTCCTTGTGCTTTGCGCCACATGAGCTTAGCCCACTTCAATACTGCCCAACTCCCAACTGGAAACTCTTTAAGTACTTTACTTAGACATAAGTCAATCCAGGCAAGAGTGAAAAGTAGATTGAAAAGGACTGAGAGAGGGACACATAACATACTATATACAATGGTTAAAACAAGATGAAACATTGGAGAAATGAACCAGAATGAAAGTCCAGCTAAAAGCTCCCCAAAGGTAGAAGCACATTAAAATGAGGTCAACTCCAAATGTTAATTGAGGAATTAGTCACAGGAGTGAGGAAAGAGTTTGCAAGTAAAGTAATCAGAAATGGGGAAACAAAAAATGAGACTGAAAGAAACAATAACTACCTCAAGGAAATTAGAGAGCTGAAAGATGAAAGAGCTAAGCTAAGAGTACAGCTAGCTGAACAAGCTAATACAGTATCAGAATAAGAAAACAAAATAGCTGAGCTACATAAAACAACAGAGGGGAGAAAGAATAGAAAAAAAAGAGAAATAAAACAGAATTGGCAAGATAGAGGAAGAATTAGAAAAAACTAAAAAAATAGTATGAGGTCTCAAAAAGAGATTAATAGATACTGAAAACAACAACAGAGACATGAGGGATAACTTCAAAAGAAACACTATATGCATTATTAGTCTACCAGAGGAAGATGGGGGGGGGGAAGAAAACATTTTTTCAGGACAAAATAGCAAATAAATTCCCCAGTCTAGAAAACATAAAGGATATGAAGACTCAGGAAACCTAGAGGGTCCCAAACAGAATTAACCCAGACTTAAAGACACCAAGACACATCATATTTAGAATGGAAAGGAATAAGGATAAAGAAAGGATCCTGAAGGCTGAAAGAGAAAAACAAAGAGTCACCTACAGAGAAAAACCCATAAGATTAGCACCAGACCTCTCCACATAAATACTATAAGCCCAAAGAGAATGGCAAGATATCTGTCGAGTATTCAATGAGAAAGGCTTTCAACCAAGACTACTGTATCCCACCAGATGGTCATTCAGACTAGATGGAGGCATCAAAACCTTCTCAGACAAGCAACAGTAGAAAGAATCAACTATCACCAAGACTGCCCTGAAAGAAGTCCTGAAATATCTCCTAAAACAATGAGATCACCATAAATAGGACATATAGCAAAACACTCTAAAACTCTACAAGAATGGCATTAAAATATCTTCAGTCTTTGATATCAATAAATGTCAATGGCCTGATTTCACCTATTAAACAGCACAGAGTAGGAAGATGGATCAGAAAACACAACACAAAACATATGCTGTCTGCAGGAATCCCACCCAAGTCACCAAGACAAATATAGACTCAAAGTGAAAGTATGGAAAACTATCATACAATCCAATGGACCACAAAAAAGGGCAGGAATACCTATTCTCATATCTGACACGATAGACCTTAAAATAAATAAAATTAAAAATGATAGGGATGGATACTACTTAATGCTTAGAGGATAAATCAAGAAAACTTAACAATTATTAACATCTATGTACCCAGTGAGAAGCCATCTAAATACATCAAATATCTACTGAAAGAGCTACAGCAATATATTAACAGCAACACAGTCATCGTAGGAGGCTTCAACACCCCACTGTCTAACTTGACATATCATCCAGGCAGAAAATCAATAAATACACAAGGGAGCTAAATGAACAGATAAATAAACTAGAGCTATTGGACATTTTCAGAGTCATTTGCTCCAAGAAAGTAGAATACACTTTCTATTAAAGTCCACATGGTTCATTCTCAAGGATAGACCATATGTTAGGCAACAAAGATAGCACCAACAAATTCAATAGCATTGGAATCATCCCAAGCATCATCTCAGACCACAGTGGAACTAAACCAACACTTAATAATAAACAAAAGATTAGTAATAGTCCCAAAATAAGGAAACTTAACAGTATACTACTTACCAACTACTGAGTCAAAGAGGGAATTAAGGAAGAAATCAAAATGTTTTGAGAGTTCAGTGAAAATGAAGAAATGGATGAGTTCCTAGATACCTACAAACTTCCAAAATTAAATACAGAGGAACTAGAAAATATGAATAGGCCCTCATGGCCAAAGAAATTGAAACAGTTATTAAAAATATTCACAAGAATAAAAGATCTAGACCAGATGGTTTTACAAATGAATTATACAAAATCTCAAGTAAGAATTAATATCTCTAGTTTTAAAATTCTTTCAAAAGTTTGAAGACATAGGAATACTCATTCCCAGCTTCTATGAAGCAATGATCACTCTGATACCAAAAGCAGACAGGGATAAAACAACAAAAAAGAAAACTACAGAACGATACCTATGGTGAACATAAATGCTAAAATATTTAAAATTCTAGCCAATCAGATACAGCAGTACATTAAAAAGTCTTTTCATCATGCCAAGTGGAGTTTATCCCAGGGATACAAGGTTGGTTTAATATACATAAGTCAATCAATATGATCCACCACATCAATATATGAAAGACCAAAAACTACATGGTTTATCAATAGATGCATAGAAAGCCTTTGACAAACTCCAGCAGCCCTTTATGCTCATAATGCTAAAAAAAAAAAAAAAAGGAATAGATGGAAAATTCCTCAAGGTCATGGAGTTCATAGATTGCAAACCTACAGCCAACATCATACTCAATGGTGACAAACTGGAAGCATTTCCCCTCAGATCAGGTACTAGACAGGACTACCCACTATACCCATTATTATTCAACATAGTGTTGGAAGTTCCTGCCATAGCAATCAGGTAGGAACAAGGAATTAAAGGAATATAGATTGGGAGAGAAGAAGACAAATTTTCTGTTACAGATGGCATGCTAGTATACATAAAAAAAAAAAACAAAAAACTAAAGAATCCAGCAAGATGCTTCTGGATATTATCAGGCAATATAGGAAGGTGTCCGGCTACAAAATTAACATTTGTCAGTGGCATTCCTTTATGCAAACACTAAATTAGAGGAAGAAAAAATCTAGACATTAATTTTTTTACTATAGCAGTAAAAACAATAAAATATCTAGGAATAAACCTAACCAAAGAAGTGAAAGACTTGTATACTGAAAATTATGAGTTACTACTCAAGAAAATAGAGAAAAGACACAGAGAAGTGGAAAGATATGCCATGTTCATGGAGTGGAAGAATTAACATCATCGAAATTAATATACTACCCAGAGCCAAATAAAATCTAATGCAATCCCATCTAGATCCTAACCACATTTTTTTACGGAGAATAGAACATAAGCTATAAAGGTTTATCTGCATCCAGAAACAACCTAGAATTGCCAAAACAATATTAAGAAGAAAGAACAGATCTAGAGGTATCACACTCCCAGAACTCAAATTGTATTATAGGGCCATTGTAATAAAAAGTGATTTGTACTAGAACAAAAATAGACACATTGACTAGTCGAATAGAATTGAGAACCCAGAAGTAGGCCCTCACTCCCATAGAGATCTAATTTTTGACAAAGTTGCCCAGACTGTTAAATGATAAAGGGAGTCTCTTCAACCAATGGTGTTGGAAAAAAAATGTGGTGAAACATACAGAAGAATGAAACTCAAACACTATATTTCACCAAACTCAAAAGTAAATTCCAAGTGGATAAAGGACTTGGATGTTAGACCAGAAACTCTCAGATATTAGAGGAACATATTGGCAGAACTCTTTGACATATAATTTTTAATGTATATATAAAGGAAACATTGACAAAACCATAGAACAAGAGAAGTACAACTCCACACAATTCCTGTTGGTATGCATGAGACCCCTTCTGTTTCATTTGGTTTAAATCCCCCCTGCTTAACACTATTCTATTTACATAACCACTTCATTCTATTTACATAACCACTGTTAACAAGTTCCACCCTCCATCCAGGGCATTTGTGGTTCAGTGATACGATTCTCGACTAATCTGCCCCCTCTTTGTCACATTCTGATTTTCACCAGTCACTTTTCTCTCCACCCTCTCTATGTCACATCCTGTTTCCACCTTACTTGGCAAGTATATATAAAGACAGCATTGTGAGTTTTACAGTACTTTACCTTGAGTTTAACTTAGCTCATCTTAGATTGTGCTGCGTCCTGCATGAATAAAAATATACTGCCTACAGCTCAACCATGAGTCCCTGGTCGTCTGTTACCCGCCTGTGAAGCCAGCCCGGCGAAAACAACATAACCCGTCGAAAACAACAAATTCCCACCACTAGAATTCTGTATTCTATACCCTCCCCTGACAGCTTTCCCATTCTTTAACCCTCTGGGAGTATAGAGCCAAGGTCATTGTGGGATGCAGAAGATGGAAGGTCTAGCTTCTGTAATTGCTTTCCTGCTGAACATGGGCATTGCATGGTCAATCCATACTCCCAGCCTGCTTCTCTCTCTCCCTAGTAGGTTGGGGCTCTGGGGAAGCGTAGCTCCAGGACACATTGATGGGGTCATCTATTCAGGGAAGTCTGGTGGGCATCATGCTGGCATCTGGAACCTGGTGGCTGAAAAGATAATTAACATACAAAGCCAAACAGATTGTTGAACAGTCATGAACCTAAAGGCTAGAATAGTGCAGATGAAGAGTTGGGGGTCCTCCATTTTGTAGATAGCTAGTAGGCATATTGTTGCTCTATTCCAAAGGGCCTGTGGCTATACTAGTTTTTTTTTTTTTTTTTTTTTTTTTCCCAGAGCCTGAAATCTGATATGCCCATGGATCCAATTCATTGTCTGGGGAGATGATATCATGGCTGGAAAAGGAACAGAAAGCTGGATCAGGGAGGAGAATAGCTCACTGATATGAGAAAAGGGTATAAATATTGTTGGCTGTAAACCCCATCAATTTGATTTGATCTGGGACCCATATTCAGCTTAGGAGCCTATGTGACCTCTGCATCTCTGTAGATATGAGCTCACATTCACTACAGAAGAGATCCAAAAAGCTAATAAACACATGAAAAATTGCTCCTGTTTGGCTGATTTCAGAAAAATGCAAATTAAGACAACATTGAGATAGCACCTCACCCCTGTGACAGTGGCATACATCAAAAAGGACAGTGGCAACAAATGCTGGAGAGGCTGTGGGGACAGAGGAACACTTCTGCACTGCTGGTGGGAATGTAAATTGGTCTAACCTCTCTGGAGAGCAGTCTGGAGAACTCTCACAAGGCTAGACATGGACCTTCCCTATGACCCAGTAATTCCTCTCCTAGGGATGTACTCCAAGGAATCCATAACACCCAACCAAAAAGATATGTGTACACCTATGTTCATAGCAGCACAATTCATAATAGCTAAATCCTGGAAGCAACCCAGGTGCCCAAGAACAGATGAGTGGCTGAGAAAGCTGTGGTATATATAACAATGGAACACTACACAACTATTAAGAACAATGGACCCACCTTCTCTGACCCATCTTGGACTGAGCTAGAAGGAATTATGTTAAGTGAGCTAAGTCAGAAAGATAAAGATGACTATGGGATGAGCTCACTCATCAACCGAAGTTGAGAAAGAAGAACAAAAAGGGAAACTAAAAGCAGGATTTGACTAAATCTGGAGTAGGGCACCAAAGTAAAAACCCTGGGGTGAGGGTGAGGATGAATGTTTGTTTTCCTGGGTTAGCAGGGGATGGGGTAGGATGGGACACAGTCTTTTGCTGGTGGGAATAGTGTTTATGTACACTCCTATTAATTTGTAGTCATATAAATCAGTATTTAATTAATATGAGATGGGAAAAATTGATTGAATGTCTCAAACATTTTAAAGCACAGACTGAGTGTAATACATATAAATTTTAAAAACATCTTAAATGAAACAAATCCAACTACAAAGAATACTAAGGTAAGAATAAACCAATGGGAATACATCAAATTAAAAATATTCTGCACAGTAAAAGAAACCACTACCCAAACAAAGAGACCCTTCACAGAATGGGCAAAGATATTTACATGTCATACATCATACAAGAGGTTAATAACCAAATATATAAAGAGTTTGCCAAACTCAACAATAGAAAACAAATGATCCCATCCAAAAATGGGGAGAGGACATGAAATGTGTATTCACCACAGAAGAGATCCAAAAGGTCTAGAAAGATATGTAAAAACATGTTCAGTTTTACTGATTGTCACAGAAATGCAAATGAGTTAGCACTTTACTCCTGTTGGAATGTCATACATCATAAAAGATAGCAGCTGGAGAGGTTGTGGGGACAAAAGAACCCTCCTGCACTGCTGGTGGGAATGGGAATTTATCCAAGCCTTTTGGAGAGCAGCCTGAAGAACTCTCAGAAAGCTAGAAATGGATCTTACCTATGGTCCTGCAATTCCTCTCCTGGTGATATACCATAAGGAACCAAACACACCCATCCAAAACAATTTGTGTATACCTATGTTCATAAAAATGTCGGACTATTGGTTTGGGGAGACCTCTTTCCCAGGCACAGACCTCTGGCTTACCCACTCAGTTGCACACCAGATGCAGGGGGCCTAAAAGGAATGTTCCAGGGCCCGATGCTAGTGTCACAGCAAGTGAAGACCTGGGGACTTGTCTCCTGGGCAATCCGTTTATTGAATAGCAAAGTAGGGTATATAAGGGGTTATAGGAGGAAGTAAGTTATCCATTTCATATATGGTTTTGGAGAAGAGGGACAAAGAGAAATGGGGGGTTGAGAAAAGGTCAGAGCATCCCTAGTAAATGTTGAACAAGGGGGTTAGTTGATCAAAGAAACGAAGGAAGTGGTTATCAATAATTATCAGACAAAGAGGAGCCTAAAGAGAGGAGATATATCATGTAGGATTAGAAGGTCCATAGTGGGTTGGGAGTTGTTTCTGAGGAGTTATTCTGATGCAGTCTCCACCCCCAGGTTTTACTATGCCCCGCAAAATCCTACCAGTGCCCCCTTCAACCAATCCTGGCCCCACACGTCACCCCTGGTTGTCGCCCAATAAAAAGCCCCCTCACCCCCCCTCTCTCTCTGGGCTCTCAGCTCCCCCTTTCTCAGATCTCGCCCCTCTCTATCCCCCTGTGGTCAGGTAGTGGGGATGGCCATTGCCGGCTAGCTCCATGTGGTCTGAAACAACCCCCCCCATCCTATAATAAAGATTTGTGTACCCCTTTGCTCTGGATGTCCACTCTCTTCTCCGCGGTGCAGCCCGACACCAGACCGCCACAACAACATCGTGTTCCGTGCTCACACCCTGCTGGGTGGCCCGGCCTGAGGTCCCCGAAACCGCTCAGACACAGGTAAGTGGCATCCGCCCACCTCTGTTTCCCTCCACCATGGGAAATTTTTTGTTTTATGAGGAGGTGTCCCAGTCATTATCTCTTGACCTGGGACAGATTCAAGCTGTCATAAACGGTTTAATTTTCGCTACCCCTTGGATTTTTATAACTGTGGTCGCCACTTTCAAGATATGTAAAACGTGGTATGCCATAAGGATAAGTGACCTTGAGGCTGAGATACGAGAGTTAAATCACATGTGCTTAAGACTTAGACGTCCTAAGCGATCAGCGGCTAGACCCAAGAATTCCATTCCCACATACACGTACACGTGTTTGGATACTCCTCCTCTGACCCTGCCCCCTGCCGCAGCGGTTTCAGCTTCACCTGAGGCTTCCGCATCCCTGAACCCCCCCCCCCCCCGCCCCTGCTGCCCCAGTTTCAGCTCCGCCTGCAGCGTCCTCGTTCCTGACCCCGCCCCCTGCCAATACATCATCATTAAGGGACCTAGTGGCTGAGATTAGAGAGCTAAAGGATATTTTTTCAGCATTTAAGGACTTTAAACCATGTGTAGTCCACCCCGGGAGCTGTGTCCCTGTAGATATGCGTTCAGTTTCCCCTGTGGCCACTACAGCAGTTTCTACGGCACCTTCCACTTCTGTAGCTCCCTCTCCCACACCATCGGACCAAATCCACACCTTCCCAGTAAATGTGGCCCCTTCTAAACAAAACCCTCAGCCGTGGCAGCCGTACTCCTCTAAATAAATTGGAACACTCAGGCAAACGGTCAGGAAGGACAGTATTCATGCTCCATGGACCAAGTCCATCTTAAGGAGCTTTTACCAGCATCTTAATACACCACAGGACTGGAAAGATCTGGCTCGTGCTGCACTCCCAGACCCACTCTATCTTCAGTGGCAGGCATGCTTCCGTGATGAATGCTCTAGACAATCGCAGGAAAATAGTAACAAACAAGTAGAATGGAATTCTGATGCTTTGTTTGGAGCAGGAGCTTATGAATCTGGAGCTCAGCAGGCAGAAGCCAGGTTTCCAACCTGTTATTTTGAACAGGTACGCATCTGTGCAACACAAGTATGGGAAAGGGTGACCCCACCCGATATAGATTCATCAGCTCCCATTAACTCTTTTCACCAAGGCTCTGATGAATCATTGGCGAGCTTCATCTCAAGGGTGAAGAGAAGCTTAGAGAGAAAGATTTATAATACAGACGTCTGCGCACTACTCCTGCGCTCTATTGTCTGGGAAGGCATGACACCACAATTCCGTCAGGCATGCCTTAATCTTAAACACCTACACCCAGATAATTGGATTCTAGCGACACAGGAACTTACATCAGGCAATTATGGTGCACCCGCTATGACACAGGTTTATGCAGTTGCCCCACGTAAGCAAAACGGGGCCTGCTTTCAATGCGGTCGCCAAGGACATTGGCGTAACCAATGTCCTGATAAGTTGTGACCACGCCTCCAGTCAGGGAAACCACGCCTCCAACCAGAGCAACCCCACTTTCAGTCTGTCGTAAGGGTTTTCATTGGAAGAGAGATTGTTGGTCCCAATTTCATAAAGATGGTTCGCCCCTGAATGGTACAAATTCGGGGCCTGAGATTTTGTGGACCACTTATGTTTTAGAACGGGGCCACCCTTCTATGACAGTAAAGATTGGCAAAATTCCTTTTAAATTTTTGATTGACATGGGGGCAGAAAAGATGATTTTAAGGCAAGAAGAGGTTCCACAAGATTGGGAACTTATCCCTGGACCCGGTATACATGGAATAGGAGGGATGACCCCATCATTTTGCACATGAGACTCACTCATGTGGGAAGACCCGGAAGGTTATACCGGACACTTCTGCCCTTTGGTAGCTAATATTAGCACCAACCTACTGGGCAGGGATCTTCTGGAATGTCTTGATGTTAGGATATCCACAGACGCCTCTGCATAGCGTAAAACTCGTTCCCGCGATACCAGGTCTATTCAGCACCACCAATACTAAATGCCACTGTTCGTAGCCAAACACCCCGCTTAAGCTGGCTTTCTAATGAGCCTGTCTGGGTTAAACAGTGCCCTTTACCTAGGGATAAGCTAGAAATTTTAAAAGAGCTCGTCCAAGAGCAGTTGTCCTTGGGACACATTCGTCATTCTCGAAGTCCATGGAATACTCCTGTCTTTGAGATTAAAAAGCGATAGGGAAAATGGCGCCTCCTTCAAGATCTCCGTGCAGTAAATAAAACCATGCAGGTCTGGGGCTCCCCCCAAAGGGGTTTGCCTCTTGCTTCTGCAATTCCCAAGGGAATTACAAACATAGCTATTGATATACAAGATTGTTTTTTTCTCTATTCCCTTGCATCTGCAAGATTGTAAACGTTTTGCCTTCTCTGTTCCGTCTATTAATAACACCAGCCCTGCTGATAGATTTGAATGGGTGGTGCTGCCCCGGGGTATGGCCAATAGTCCTACTATTTGTCAGGAGGCTGTTAAATCTGCCCTTGTCCCATATATTCATAAGGGCCTTAATATTTTTCATTATACAGATGATATTTTAATATTGGTAAAATCAGATACAGATCTCTATGCCTTACTTGATTTTATCATTCCTGCATTAAAGAAAAGCGGCCTTAATGTAGCCCCTGAGAAGATACAGCTAATCCCTCCAATATCCTTCCTAGGTTCAGAGATTTCTCTAACGCAAATTCGTCCCTTAAAACCTAATGTCACCTTTCCTCCTAACCTTACTCTTGCTTCTTTACAAAGTCTTCTAGGAAATTTAAATTGGCTTAGGCAGTATCTCTATCTTCCCACAAGCTGCCTCCAACCACTGTCTGACCTGTTGAAAGGAAACAAACAGCCCTCTTCAAAATGTAAGTTAACTCCCGAGGCCTCCTTGGCACTGGAAAGGGTTAACCAGGCCCTCCAGGACATGCACCTTGTTCGATTCTCCCCCTCCTCTCTGGTAAACCTTCTAATATTCAACTCCTCCCCCACAGTAGTAGGGGCACTGTGGCAAGACCATGGGGTTCTCGAGTGGCTTCACATGCCAGTAGGAGGAGCTCCAAGACTCCTCACTGAGATAGACGCGTTAGCATTCATGGTTCGCCAAGGGAGAAATAAGTCTGTGCAGGTCTTAGGGAAAGAACCGGATTTAATCATTCTGCCCTTTTCTCTCACAGATACAGAGTGGCTTATACGCCATCATTCCCTCTTTGCCATAAGCTTCGTGGTGTTTCCAGGACAAATAGATAACCATTTTCCTTCTAATAAATTGATAGTTTCTTTACCTCTTCTGCCTCTACTAGCACCTAAACTTTTCTCTCGGGATCCCATTCCCTCTGCTCCTACAATCTTTACTGATGGCTGAAAAAAGGGAGCTGCTGCCCTTATATATTACCCAGATAAACAATCTCCTAAACTTCTCTTTACTGATCTTCCTGAGAATTCCCCTCAGTACAAAGAACTTTATGCTGTTGTCCTTGCTCTAAAAGCTGTACCAGAATCCTTCCACCTTTTTTCTGACTGTGTGTATACTGTTAACTTACTTCCATGGCTTGCTCGTTCTTATGTGAAAATTGATGACAACCCACTTTGCCCTCTCTTGACTCAAATCGCCTCTATGCTCTGTTCTCGAACCCAACCACTGTATATTCAACACCTTCATTCCCACAGCCCTCTTCCTGGTTCCCTGTCCAAAGGGAATGCCACAGTTGACCACCTTGCCTCCACAGGAACTTTCCCAGTCTCAGTCTCTGATCCTGCTAATTTTCATTCTCTAATCCATGTTAATCTTAAAGGCCTTTGAGCTCGATTCCCTGATGTTCCTGTACCACAGTTAAAACATATCCTTGCTACATGCTCTTTTTGTGCAAGTCTCATAAAGACACCTGCTATCCAGACCCTTGGGGTTAACCCCAGAGGTTTAAAAGCTAATGTTTTTGGCAAATTGATGTCACCCACATACCAAACTTTGGCAAACAAAAATATGTCTTTGTCTCAATTGATACCTTTTCTAAATTTATGTGGGCTACACCTTAGACAGGAGAAAGCGCTAAAAAGCTTGTAAGCCATATGCTCTCTTGTTTTGCCATTATGGGGGTCCCATTATTTTTGAAAAAAGACAATGCAGCTATGTTTACAAGCAAACAATTTAAAGATTTTTGTTCCCTCTGGAATATTACTCATACCATGGGCATTCCCTACAATCCACAGGGACAAGGCATTGTCAAGAGGGCCCATGAAACTCTGAAGGCTCAACTAAATAAAGATAAAGGAGGAACATATCCCCCCAATATCCGGCTAGCAAAAGCCTTAACTACGTTAAATCTCTTTAATATTTACAATAACTCGGACTTACTCCCTATTATTCTTCACTGGCAAACACCATCTACCCTCCCATCTATTAAGGTCAAATGGAGAGACCCACTTGATAAAATTTGGAAAGGGCCTGCCCCATTATTGACCTTGGGAAGGGGTTTCACATGCATTTTCCCTCAAAATTTCTCTAAACCTGTCTGGGTTCCTGCCCGCCATGTCCGACCATACCTGCACGATGGCGCTGTTATTCCTGAAGAACAAGAAATACTACAAGAGGACCAGATGCAGGATACATCCCAGGACCCGTAATATGACATGGCAGAACCTACAAAATCTGGCTCACAGAGACCTCTCTCCTACCCTTTCCCTGTATGTCTTATGTTATAACTGGCCAGTTGTTTTTGTGAGTGAGTGTGTTGAATGACAAAAAAAAATAAAAATAAAAATAAAAATTTTTTGCATGACCCATCTGCTCGGAGTACTCTAAAAGGTAATTGGCTTTATATAAAAATGCTGGACGCAGCCAAAGTTTCTAGAGACGTCCAGAAATATTCCAATTTTTTTTTTCTTTCTCCCTCTTTTTATTTTAATATATAGTTTTGGTATATATGTAAGTGTTTAGTCTTAAACTGTGTGACGAATGACAGATATAAATTTTTTTTTAAAATAATATGTTTTTATAACAAAAGTTCTTTTTCCTCCAGTGTGTTATAACTAAATGTTTATGGGTATGTCTCAAGTTTGGTAACACTAATTTAATGGTCAAATGTGTAACCCTACAGCTACACTATTATCAGACAAGGTAAAAATTAATTTGTTAAGGTAACTAACTATTTAGGTAAAAGTCTAAATGTTTAACATGACTATTCACTCCCAAAACTAAACTATATAAATTTTATATACAGGACACCTTTGAAGGGCCCCCAAAGGTGCCCTATAAACTATCTTGTGGAAATTAATCCACAACAGATCTGGCATCAATCTGGCACTGTAAATGTTAGAATCATTGTCACGAATATGCGTTAACTCTCTAAGCAATTTGAGTCTGTTTAAAATACATATTTTAGCTAAAATTGGTCTCAAGATCCTGCGGTAGAGGCTGCTACAGGAGGTCACATTAGATGACCTATAAATAAAATCATAAAGAGATTTTAAACCAGTTATAATCATCAAGGTATCATCTATAACAAACCTATAACTTGTTACTTGTTACAAGTTCAAATTAACCACGAGAAGCAGATTGTTTGTGTTTCTTTCACAGGAATCCCAGAAAAACCATCTGAACCCCTGCACACCCTGACATCACCCACTAGATGGCATGACTACAATGGCACACCCCCGAAACCCTAGATGTCACTCAACGTGATCTGAAGAACCTGATACACAGACTTCAAGGACAGAACTTTCTTAATGCCTGTTTGCCGTTTCTGCTTCTGACCTGCCTGTCACGTGTTGGCTGTTCCAGCTGGCTATCTACAGAAAAGCAAAATTCCAGGGGCTGACCTCCCTCAATTCCAGTGGCTGACCCCCCCTCATGCAGCGTCGCATCCCCTGCCAATTCTTCCCCTAGCCATCTACTTCGGACTGAGACTTGTATCGGAATTTCTGAAATACCCTATATACATTTTACACAATTTTAAAGCAGCTTATTTCCCTTAACGCTGCTGGTTTTTTATAGACTGATCCTGAGTAATTCATAGACTTCACAGACTGTTGCCTTGAGGACTATACAATGCCAAATAGCCCCTCTGTTTGGTGGGTCATGCCCTCCTGCCTCCCCCTCATTATGTACCCTTGCCCTTCCCCCACCCCAAGCAGGGAATGTTCCTTTACACACCAATCCTTCCCTTCACACCACACTGGCTTTTACTACTCCCCTACTTGTCCTTCCTGTTTTGTTATATCATTTAGGCTTATGCCCAAAAGGTTTCTGCTCCATGATAGTCTTTTACAGACTTTGAACATCTTATGCTATTACTAGATAGAAAGATAGAAAAGATGTAGAGATATTGTGAAGAGATGGTTGAGCAGGCTGTGCTTAAACCTATGAGATGAGTCTCTCCAGGTAAGTCTCTCTCTCTAAAGAGGGGTTGAGCACAGGAGGACGCATAAATCTCACAAGGTTGGCAGCCATTTAAGCCTTCCCTCCTCCACAGAAAGTCCTAAATCTTCCCACCTGAGCATGGCATTCCTTAAAAACATTTAAGCCTACTCCATTCCATTTTTCTTTATTGTGTCCATTTAGATATAAAGGGATAGGAGGAGATGTTGCTGAGGAGTTATTCTGATGCAGTCTCCACCCCCAGGTTTTACTACGCCCTGCAAAATCCTAGCAGTGCCCCCTTCAACCAATCCTGGCCCTACATGTCACCCCTGGTTGTCGCCCAATATAAAGCCCCCTCACCCTCCCCTCTCTCTGGGCTCTCAGCTTCCCCTCAGATAAAGCCCCCCTCTCTCCCCCGTGGTCAGGTAGTGGGCACGGCCATTGCTGGCTGGCTCCACGTGGTCTGAACCAACCCCCCCATCCTATAATAAAGATTTGTGTACCCCTTTGCTCTGGACGTCCACTCTCTTCTCCGCGGTGCAGCCCGACACCAGACCACCACAACAACAGGGAATAAAGAGGAGGTTCTTGGTTATAGTTTGACAGAGCAGAACAATGATGTGTAGGCCATGTATGATCAAAGAATATGGACTTCTATTAACTTCTGAGTAAACGTACCAACTGTTTTGAGAACAAGGAAAAGGGCTGTATGCAGGGTCCTTTGTGAAGCAGGGAGGCTTACAGAAGAGACATTTCCTGGTGGTCCTTTTCCCTCCACGCTTAATCTCAAGTAGAGAGAGACTAACAGGAAAGGTCATGCCATCTAGACTCACACTTTTTAATAGGAGGTCCCACACCACGCTCAACCATATCCTCAAAATTTTCCTACATAGCAGCACCATCTGTAATAGCCAAAACCTGGAAGCAACCCAGGTGTCCAACAATAAATGAGTGGCTGAGCAATTTGTGGTACATATACACAATGCAATACCAAATAGGTATTAAAATTGGTGATTTCACAGTTTTTAGCCCATCTTGGATGGAGATTTGAAGTAATCATGTTATGTGAAATGTCATAAATGAAAAGATGAATTTGGGATGATCTCATTCACACACAGAAGTTGAAAACCCAGACCAGAAGACAAAACACTAAGCAGAACCTGGACTGGAGTTGGTGTATTGCACCAAAGTAAAAGACTGTGATGTGTGTTTGAGGGGAAAGTATAGGTCCTAGAACATGATGACAGAGGACCTAGTGGGGGTTGTATTGTTATGTGGAAAACTGAGAAATTTTATGCATGTAAAAACTATTGTATTTACTGTCTAATGTAAAATGTTAATCCCCTGATTAAGGGAAAAAAAGGAAAAAAAAACTGAACCAGGAAGAACTACAAAACATAAACAGACCAATCACAGACACCAAAAATCAAAACAGTTATTAAGAACCTTCTACTTTGAAACTTCTTCCAAAAGGCTGAAGGCAAAGGAAGATTCCCTTCCACCTTCTATGAAGTCAAATTACCCTGGTACCAAAACAAAACATCAATTACCCTGGTACCAAAAGCAAAGAGTGACACAACAACAAAAAAGAAAAAAAGAAATAAAAGAAATATCTCAGATAAACATAGATGCTAAATATCTCAGATAAACATAGATGCTAAAATACTGAACAAAATCCTATATATAAAATATATTTTAAATATCCTATATATAAATAAATATTTATCCTATATATAATATCCTATATATAAAATATATTTTATATATTTAAAAGATTGCTCATCAAGACCAAGGGAGACTTACTTCAGGAATGCAATGCTGGTTCAATGTACATAAGTCAATCAATATGAGTCACCACATCAATAAAAGCAAGATGAAAAACCACACAATTATCTCCAATTATTTCTATAGATCCAGAGAAAGCTTTTGGCATAATCCAACATCCTTTCATGCTCCAAACCCTACAAAAAATGGAAATAGATAGAAAATCCCTTAAGACTGTGAAATACATATATAGGAAACCTACAGCCAACATCATACTCAATGGGGAGAAGCTGAAAGCATTCTACCTCAGATCAGGTAGTAGATAGGGGTGCCCACTACCACCACTACACTTCAACATAGTATTGGAAGTTCTCTTTCTAGCAATCAAGCAAGAGCAAGGAATCAGAGTAATACACATTTGCCGGGATAGCCTGAGGGTGCTTCTTCCCGAGCTAGTGCTCTCTGGGTTGGAGAGAACTCAACTGGAGCTGATCTAGGCTGCTGAGTGGGAGAGGGATCAGGAACTCGTGTCGCACTAACTTCGTAGGAGATACACTCTGGAACTCTCAGAGCCGGAAAGCAATTTCCCAGTGTCTTTAATCAGAAGAGCAGCTGTTTTTATACTCTCCAAGTAGGGTCGAAGCAGGATGTGATATAGAGAGGGTGGAGCGAAAAGTGACTGGTGGAAGATCAGGGTGTGACAAGGAGAGGATCAGGGTGTGACAAGGAGAGGGGGTGGAGCAGGTGAGAATTCTACCACTAAACCACCAATGCCCTGGAGGGAGTGTGGTGCTTTATGTAAATGTAAAAGTGATCTATGTAAATAGACCAAAGCTTTGAATGGGATTAAATATATCCCTATATAGGCATATGGTTAAGCAGAAGCCAGGGGGAGCTGGCATACTATCCAACACACATTGGAAGGGAAGAAGTCAAACTCACACTATTGGTAGATAATATACTATACATTGAAAAATCTAAAGAATCCAACAGAAAGCTTCTGAAAATTATTATCAATATAGTAAGGTGTGAGGCTACAAAATTAACATATAAAGATCAATGGCATTTCTTTAAGTCTGAAAAGGAGGATATCCAGAAATCACTCCTATGCACTACAGCAGCAAAATCAATAAAATATATAGAAATTAACCAAAGAAGTGAATTATGGGAGCCTAGCAGTGGCCTAGTGGGTTAAGCACACATGGACTGGCATGAAGATCTCGGTTCAAGCCCCCAGCTCCCTACCTGCAGGGGGTTTGCTTCACAAGCAGTGAAGCAGGTCTGCATGTACTATCTTTTACTCCCCCTCTCTGTCTTCCCCTCTGTCCTCTCCAACAACAGCAGCAGCAAGAACAACAATAATAACTACAACAACGATGATAAACAAGGCTAACAAAAGGGGAAAATTTTTAAAAAAGTGAAAGACTTGCATACTGAAGCCTATGAGTTGCTGTTCAAGGAAATAGAAAATTATACAAAAAAGTGGAAAGATATCCCATGCTCATGGATTGGAAGAATTCAAATAATCAAAATGAATATTCTACCCAGAGCCATATACAAAATTAATGCAATATTCATCAAGGTCCCACCAATTTTCTTTAAGAGAATAGAAGAATTACAAACATTTATCTGGAACTAGAAAACACTTAGAATCAATCACCAAAACAATCTTGAGAGAAATAAAGAGAAATGAAGACATCACAGTCCTAGATCTTAAAGTATATTTATTATAAGGTCATCTTAGTCAAAACTTCCTGATACTGGAACAAAAATAGATAGAAATATCAGTGGAACTGAATTGAGAGGCCAGAAATAAACCACACATATGGGCATCTAATTTTTGAAAAGAGGGCCCACAAAATTAGATGGAGGATGGAGAGTTTCTTCAGCCAATATTGCTGGGAAAATTGGGTTGAAATGTGCAGAAGAATGAAACAGAACATTATCTTACCAGAAATAAAAGTAAACTCTAAATGGATCATGGATTTGTATGTTAGACTAAATATTTATAAATATCAAATCACCTATAATCATAAAACAGGGAAACCAGATGTAAACAGTCTTGTCAGTATAGAAGGTATAGTTGTTTGTAAATAGCATTAAATGGCATAAATCATGTTGAGGTCTTGTACAGTAAAGTAAGTCTTAACCATGAGATTTTCAAAGTAAACCAAGTTCCCAAATCACTTGGTTATATGAATAATTATCAATTGCAGTCTTAAACTCCAGAATAGCAAGGAACCTTCCTCATTCCCTGTAAAACCCATATTTCTCCCAGTCCTGAAATTCTGGGGCTTTGCTATTTTTCCTTCATGCTTCTCTTGATCCATACCATTTGATATTACATCTGTTTGTATCTACTAATTAATGCAACCAGTGTCACCTAGAAATATCTCACTTCAGACTGTGTCTAGTGATGCCAGGTTGGGAATGCCAATCCTCCAGCTGCAACACTTTGATGAGACCTTTCCTAGCTCATAAGACTCCTTAGTTCCATTTCAGGTGGCACATTCCTAACAAATTGATAGAATCTACGTATAGACCATGACTCATGGGACAGGGCACATGTACACATGTATCCATAAGTTAGGGGAAAAATATCCATAAGATAGGGAAAAAGAGGGCATAATAGTATGCAGTGACTCAGTAAGTGCAGCAAGAAAATAAAAAGACCTAAAAAAGGACATCATGAAGTACTTAATCAGACAGTTTCTATCTACACCTAGATACTCTCCTCACCTTCGTCTTATTTCACTTCCTTCAGTCACTGTAAGTAAAACCTCAGATAAAGTAAGGACTACAAAAGCTAAACAAGAAAGTCATTTGCATCACTATCCTTGATTCCCCACCCCCCAACTATCATAGGAAGCTATATAGGAGGTCCTAAACAAAATTCCTTTAAAAAAAAACCTTACATTTAGGTAAATCTGGATGTAATTCCTGAATTTCAAGGCAACTAACAAGAAGGAAACATTTCAAAAGCAGATTACAAACTATTAAGAATGCTTGCTTGGTTGCTAGTATTAGAAGCGCTTTGCCTTTGTATTAACTTTCTGTCTTTTCCAACTTCTTTATAAAGAAGTTGGAAAACTATTTTGTAAATAGTTTTTTTCAAAAATAGTTGTAAATATTTTTCCAAAATAGTTGTAAAACTATTTTACAACTATTTTGGAAGGACCAAGTGGTGGCACACCTGGTTAAATGCGCACATTACGGTGCGCAAAGACCTGGGTTCAAGGCCCTGGTTCCCACCTGCAGGGGGAAAGCTTTACAAGTGGTAAAGTGCATGTGTCTCTGTCCCTTTCCCTTTTTCTTTCTTTCTTCCTTCCTTCCTTTCTTTTTTTTTTTGTTCAGTCTCCAGTGACAGTCGGCTGAGATGTGCTCATCATACGACTGTCTTTTTCCCTTTCTCTATCTCCTCCTCTCTCCCAATTTCTTCTGTTATCTATGTAATAATAAATAAATAAATGAAATATTTTTTTAAATGCACACTATTTTTTTAAATACGAGTAACAAATAAATACTACTTCTTTATAAAATCGTACCAGCTCATATATATTAGCTACTCAGATCCAATTTTTCTCTTAACTGTTATGTTTTTAATATTAGAACTATTTGTTAACATCTTACTGTAAAAAAAAAACATGAATAGGTATTTAATTGCATGAGGGATTTTTACTGAACTATTCTAATAAATCAAGTATGGAACATCTGCAAACACTTGTACCTAAACTATGTATTTGGAGAAACACCAAACAAAAATTACAACCATGAGTCAAAATGAAGATGAAGTATTTCAACAAAACCTACTGCCAGAACTACAGTAGAAAGTCAGACTTGCCTTATACACAATTATGATTTGTTTAGTAAAGTGTCAGTTCTCATGATGCAAAATAGTAAAGTGTTCCAAATTAAAAAAGAAAAAAAACTTCAAAATGTATCTAGTAGAAAAAAATTACAGAAAGCAAAAATAATAAAACAAAATGCAAAACTCTGTGCTTTTGTTATTCCAAGAAAAATGTGATATTTGCAAACATTTCCATATTGTCATCATGTTTTAAAATAGCAGAATAAAACTGAACTCTATACACAAATAGTATCAAAAGGGACCCATGCCCTACAAATGGTAGAAAAATAAATATTGAACTTTGTATACATGAAAATTAATTTAAGTGGTCTAGGAGGTAATGCATTGGAAAAAAAAAAAAGGTTGGACTCTCAAACATAAGATCCAGAGTTCAGTTCCTAGCATCATATATAACAGGATCATAATTTGCTTCTTTTTCTCCCTTTCTCCTATTTTGCATGCATCAATCAGTAAATAGAAGAAGGTTAATTGATAAAACAGAGATGCAGATATTAATGTTTCTGAAAAACACATGATGCTTCTTTAGTTTTTCTTATCTAGTCACATTCATTTCTTGGATATTTATTGAATATATTACACTAAATAAAGTGTGGGTAAAAGGGAGGGGATGGGATATGGAGTTCTGTTGGTGGGAATTGTGTGGAATTGTACCCCTCTTATCCTATGATCTTGTCAATATTGCCATTTATAAATAAAAAAATAAAAACATTAATTTTTTTCTTGCTTGCTGAACATAAAGTTCTATAACATTTCTAATAGTCTCTGTACTTACATGAACTTGAAATTATTAGCACTGTCAAAATAGCAAGATATAGAAATCACTATCACTTCTGAAATGATTAAAAATAGAGTTAACATATGACCCAGAAATTCCACCTTAAGATATTGTCTTCTTGAACCCTAAGACAGCAGGAACCTCACATTTCCTCCAGTCCTGGAACCTTCTCTCAGTTCATACCAAATAATATTGCATCTGCTGATCCCAACCTAATCAAGGCAACAAGTACCACCTCAGCATGCTTCACTTCAGACTGTGTCCAGAGACTTCAGGTGTGGAATGACAACCCTTCAGCTTCATTACTCAGGTGAGATCTTTCCTTTCCTAGCATTCTTTAATTAAATTCCAGGCGATTCTATTCCTAACAAAGTCCCAAAACCTAGATATAGAATAGGTCCCGAGAGATAGAGCATATGTTCACATGTATCCATAAACTAGGGCAAAATATATACCTGAAAGCAGAAGTACACAATAGTCTACAGTGAGTATACCCCAACACTTCATCTGCACTATTCCAGCCTTTAGGTCCATGATTTTTCAACAATTTATTTGGCTTTGTATGGTAACTTTCTTTTCAGCCACCAGGTTCCAGACGCCAGCATGATGCCCACCAGACTTCCCTGAACAGATGACCCCACCAATGTGTCCGGGAGCTCTGCTTACCCAGAGCCTGACCCTACTAGGGAAAGAGAGAGGAAGGCTGGGAATATGGATCGACCTGTCAATGCCCATGTTCAGTGGGGAAGCAATTACAGAAGCCAGACCTTCCACCTTCTGCATCCCACAATGACTGTGGGTCCATACTCCCAGAGGGTTAAAGAATAGGAAAGCTATCAGGGGAGGGGATGGGATACAGAGCATTGGTGGTGGGAATTGTGTGGAGTTGTACCCTTCTTATCCTATAGTATTGTTAATGTCTCCTTTTTTTTTAATAAATTAAAATAATTTAAAAAGATATATATTCGGGAGTCGGGCTGTAGCACAACGGGTTAAGCGCAGGTGGCGCTAAGCTCAAGGACCGGCATCAGGATCCCAGTTCAAGCCCCCGGCTCCCCGCCTGCAGGCAGGTTCCTTCACAGGTGGTGAAGCAGGTCTGCAGGTGTCTGTCTTTCTCTCCCCCTCTCTGTCTTCCCCTCCTCTCTCCATTTCTCTCTGTCCTATCCAACAACAACGATATCAATAATAACTACAACAATAAAACAACAAGGGCAACAAAAGGGAATAAATAAAATAAAATAAAATAAAATAAAAGATATATATTCAAGTGCATTGAAAATAGGTGTCTATATTTATACATGTAAATTTTACAAAAAGCAATTCATAACAACACTATTAATAAAAATCAAAAAGTAGAAACAAACAAAAATACCCACTAGCTGCAGCAATAACAAGTGCTATATCATACAGTAGATTATTGTTCAACTTTATGAGAAATGAGTACAGATGTATGAATAAACATTTAAATATTACGAAAAATTAAATACTTGACTATGAAATCCCTTCATGTCTGACCACATTCATCTGCATTGCCCAAAATAAGCAAATCCATGGCTATAGAAATTCAATTAGTGTTTTACAGAGACAAACAGGGATGGGAGAGTTCGTAGGGATGTAGTGTGATTGCTTATTGATATGAGGTTGCTTTTGGGGGGAGTTGAAAATGTTATCGAACTAGAGACCGGGGAGAATTACACAACATATTGATTATAAAAATAACGTGTGCACAAAAAGGGTGAATGTTATAGTATGTGAATTACATCCTAATAAAAAAGGAAAAGGAAATAAATTACTGTTTTGTCAAGAAACTTCACATAGTATGTTTTCGTAGAAATCATGAAATATTGTGGGATGTTGTTGGCACAGGGCATTATAAAATAAAAGACCTCTGAGAAGTGATTCAGAGCTAGAACTCATTCCTAAGCATGTCTGAAGCCCTGGGCTCTACTCTAGGCACCACATAGATACAGTAAAGCACTTGCTCTCCTGCCTCTCATTCTCTCCCCCTCTGTCAGTGTCAAATAAACTTAGCTTATTGTCAAAACATTTTGAGAAATAGAGGACTATATTTTACTTCTGAAAGAATTCAGTTTTCAGTTCACTAATATGCTTTGTGAATCTTTATATTACCTAAGTATGATTTCTGCCATTTATTTGTGCAAACTCTCAGAGGACACGTGTTCTGTGGACACACTTTGAGAAACACAGTATTAGAGCAATCTTAGAGAATATTCTTGTAAAAGTAACTTGCAATTTTGTTTGCTCAAATTGGAAGAGTAACATAATGGCTATGCAAAAACGCTTCAATGTCTAAGGCACCAATTGCCAAAACCACCATATACCAGAGTTGAGTGGTGCTTTGTACAAAAAGGAGGAGGAGGAAGTGGAGGAGGGAAAGAAAAAGCTTAATTGAAATGTAGTTTGTCAAGGTCAAAAAAGGAAAATATAAAACAGTTATATTTAGACTGAGTTTAATTTATTGCATCAAAGTGAAAGACACTCTGGAAGGAGAGGGAGAGGGGTGGAGAAGGCATTGAGATCTTTGTGCATGAAGGTGGGAAAGGCCCCAAGTTGGGGATGAAATTTTTTGCAGATACCTATCACAGGGAAGGAAATTTTATACATATGTCAATGAACATATACTAAACCATAAACCTTCAAACCATGAAATAATTATCATTTTTTGTCTTCAAGGTTATCAATGGTGCTCAGTGCCTGCACTATGAATGCACTGGTCCTGGAGGCCATTTTCTTCCCCATTTTTGCTGCCCTTGTTGTTGTTATTGCTGTTATTGATGTCATTGTTGTTGGATGGGAAGGGAGAGATGGAGAGAGGAGGGGAGGGCAGAGAGGAGGAGAGTAAGACACCTGCAGACTTGCTTCACTGCTTGTGAAGTGACCTCCCTGCCGGTGGGGAGCCAGAGGCCCAAAGCACTAGCTCTTCGTGCCATGTGCGCTGAACCCACTGCACTACGCCTAGCTCCCCATAAAATTATTATTTATTATTATTATTTTTTAATATTTTATTTTATTTATTCCCTTTTGTTGCCCTTGTTTTATTGTTGTAGTTATTATTGTTGTTGTCGTTGTTGTTGGATAGGACAGAGAGAAATGGAGAGAGGAGGGGAAGACAGAGAGGGGGAGAGAAAGATAGACACCTGCAGACCTGCTTCACTGCCTATGAAGCGAATCCCCTGCAGGTGGGGAGCTGGGGTTCGAACCGGGATCCTTATGCCGGTCCTTGTGCTTTGCGCCACCTGTGCTTAACCTGCTGCACTACAGCCCGACTCCCAAAATTGTTTTTTAAATGCAGTTTTATCTATTAGGATGCTTTGTACCACAGACAAAACTGTTAATAGTCATACATTGTTTTATTGCTGTATTATTATTATTATTATTATTATTATTATTATTATTATTATTATACTCAATAGTCATGTCTCCATAAAAGGGTCTCATATCACTGGCAAACTATACTTATTTACCATCTAATAATGGTCAGTGAGTTTAAACTATAAAGGAACACACTGGATCAGGGCAATGACATGCCTGGCTGAGCACACATGCTACAATGCACAAGGACTTGGGTTCAACCTCTGGACCCCACTGCAGGGGGGAAACCAAGTGGTGAAGTTCTGCTTCACATGCCTCTCTCTCCTTTCTTCTTCTAGCATTTGCCTTTCTTCTGTAGCCAGTCAACAGCGTCAGGTTGAGCCTGATGCAAAGTTTCGAGACCTCCTTTGAATCTGGAGAGGTGGCAGTCGTTGACTATGTGGGTCATAGTCTGTCTGTAGCCGCAGGGGCATTTCGGGTCGTCTCTGGCTCCCCAGCAATGGAACATAGCGGCTCACCGGCCATGGCCTATTCGATAGCGATTGAGGAGGGCCCAATCATAATGTGTTAGGGGTCTGTGATGAGGTGTTTGTTCTTTACCTCAGCTGACTGCCAACTCTGTTTCCAAGTCTGGAACAGAGAAGTTCAGTGTAGGTGTAGGGGACCAGATTGGGTGACGAGACGATGATGCTGCATCCCAACGAATATCTGGCTGGGCGATGTTGCTAAGAACTGGCATCCATGGAACCAGGGTGGAACGGATGGTTCCAGAAATCATGCTCACGGAGGAATATAATTTGGAATCGACCAAGTGGACATGGGGGCTACAGAACCATACTGGGGCACAGTATTCTGCAGTGGAATAGCATAATGCCAGAGATGATGATCGTAGTGTGGAAGCGCTCGCGCCCCATGAGGAGCTGGCCAGTCTTGCAATGATGTTATTCCTTGCGCCCACCTTTGCTGCAGTTTTTATGAGATGTTCGTGAAATGACAGAGTGCGATCGAGAGTAACGCCAAGATAGACTGGTTGGGCTTCATGCTGGATTCTCGTATCGCCAAGCTGCAAATTAAGCTCACGAGGCTGAGGCAGGTGTAGATGGAAAACAGATGATACCATTTTTGCAGTGCTAGAGATTAGTCGCCATTTTTTACAGTAATCAGATATCAGAGACATGTCTTTCGTGAGTGTTTCCTCGAGGATGTCGAACTTGGATGCCTGAGTTGCACAGCAGATGTTATCGGCGTAGATGAACTTCCTTGAAGAAGTTTCTGGGAGGTCATTGATGTAAATGTTAAATAGCGTAGGAGCCAGAACAGAGCCCTGGGGGAGGCCACTTGAGACAAGTCTCCATCTGCTAGACTTGTCACCCAGATGCATCCGGAATCTTCTGTTTTGGAGAAGAAACGATATAGTGTTGGCCACCCAAGGAGGCAGGCATCTTGAGATCTTGACTAGGAGACCACGGTGCCAAACTGTGTCATAGGCTGCTGTGAGATCAACAAAGACAGCACCCATCTTTAAATTCTTCTGGAATCCATTTTCAATGTAAGTTGAGAGGGCCATGGCTTGTTCGCAGGTAGATCTTCCTGTGCAGAAACCAGCTTGGGCGGGTGATAGGAATTTCTCTGTAAGATGAGAAATACGTGACAGAAGCAGCCTCTCAAGGAGTTTGTAACACATGGAGAGGAGAGAAATTGGTCTATAGCTGGCGGCCAGTGTTGGGTCTTTCTTTGGTTTCAAAACCGCTATAATCTTCGCACGACGCCAAACTTTGGGCATAGATTCAGATTCCAAGATGTGGGACAGGAATGAAGCGAGCCACTTCTTTGCCGCGGGACCCAGGTTAAGAATGAGTTCTGGGGTGATGTTACATAGCCAGCAGCTGTTCCCGGTTTAACCCTCTTCAAAGCGTCTTCCAGTTCAGACAGTGTAAAGGGAGAGAGTTTTGGAGATGGACAAGATAACTGGAAGTGGGATGACCACTCATGGGAAATTTCTCTTTTCCAGACTGGGTCGATCTTAGCACGTCCAACTTGAGTTAGGTGACTGGCCACTGAGTTTGGAGATACAGCAGGATAGGAGACAGGAGGGGGTTGGCTACAGGCACCCAGTCTGTGAAGAAGCTTCCAGGCCTTCCTACTTGAGTGGGTGAAGTTCAGACTTTCCGTGAGTTGTTGCCAGCGGGCTTGGCGTGCTGCATCCAGGGAGGCAATGAGATGGTCAGCCACATCTGGGTCGCCCGACTCATCATACTGCTTTAGTAGTTGCTCGCATTCAGCATCAAGGCAAGGCGTATAGTTAGCACATCTCCCATGAGGAATGGCTTGGGAAGCTGCTTTGAAGATGGCTTGGCGGAAGCGCCTGTTGGAATCTTCAGAGGGGATAGAGTTAATTGGAACTGCAGGAATAGATTTGTTGGTAAGATCACTGAACAGACCCCAGTTTGCTTTCCGAAAGTTCCATCTTAGTTTCTCCGAGCATAGAATCAGTGGGAGCTGGAGACCAATGTGGATGATAGTTGGGCGGTGATGACTGTGCGGGAAGATCTTGAGAACGTGTCTCGTAGCAGGAAAGGCTTGGCCGTTGACTGTGTTAATCCAGCACAGGTCGGGTGACGAGTCTTCATTCCATCTAGCACTGAAAAGAGCCTGGCTGTTTGGGATCGTATAATAGGGAGAGGTCATTCGCTGAAGCCCAGTCGGCTAAGATAGAGCCGTCAGCATGAGTGGAGGAATATCCCCAGTCTTGGTGATGACTATTAAAGTCTCCAGTTTAAACGGCTGGGTGATTAGGGCTAGGCAGGACCTCATTATCCCATGAGGCACTGGGAGGCTTATATACGTTGACGACACAGGGACTGGCGGGAGGGTCTGGGTTCGAGCCCCCGACTCCCCACCTGCAGGGGAGTCGCTTCACAGGCGGTGAAGCAGGTATTCAGGTGTCTGTCTTTCTCTCCCCCCTCTGTCTTCCCCTCCTCTCTCCATTTCTCTGTGTCCTATCCAACAACGACATTAATAACTGCAACAATAAAACAAGGGCAACAAAAGGGAATAAATAAATAAATATATATATGTTGACGAGCTGAATAGTTCCAATAGTAATGGAGTCATAGAAGGTCGACGAGGCCGTATGGTAAACGTCTGCAAGACACGATTTGGCGTAGATGGCTCGGCCATGTTTAGGATGGAGATTATAGCATATTAAATCGAATCCACTGATGGAGAATCGAGCAGCTTCATCGACTGCTATATGTGTTTCTTGTAGGCAGATAACATCTGCCTGATGTTGTATCGCCAATTGACCAATAAGAACGCATTTGGCAAAGGACAGCCCCTCAACATTAAGTTGGAGGACTCGAAGAGCAGGACCAACAGCTTGAAAGCTGTCAGGAGCTGCTTGTTGCTGGCTTTGAAAGTGACTGGGATCCATGTGGATTCAGTCGGCTAGGAAGGATCATCAGTTTCCCCAATGAATGGGTACTCACGAGATGCACCATGGGAAGGTCGATCCAATGCATCCCTCTCTCTCCCTCTTTTTCTGTCTCTCCCACCCTTCCCTCTAAATTTCTTTCTGTCTCTCTCCAGTAAATAATAAAGTACTACAAAAAAAAAGATATATATACACACATACACACACACACACACACACACACATATATATATATATAATAAAGGCACATACCATTTGTTGTAGCAATTCTATATCTAGGAATTTATCCTTATATTAATGATATTTTTTAGATAGGTAAATAGACAGCTACCTATTAAAACAAATACACTAATATAGCTATATTGGCAGCAGAAAGATACCTGAGTATATTAAGGAGATTCTGAAAAAGCTTCTAATGATTCTGAACTTGTGGCATGTATGGCCTAATGCAGCCCCTTCCCATACTGACTGAGGTTGGTCTACGTAGCCAATAGCAAGTATAATGCAGAAATGAGGGAATGTAATTTCCAAGGTTAAGACATAAAAGGCCCTTTATGTTGACTTCCATTTTATGCTTTCTCTCTTAGATCACTCACTTTGGGGGAACTTAGCTGTCATGTTGTGAAGATACTAAAGTAGTTCTAAAGAAAAGACTGATGTAGTGGGAGTCGGGCGGTAGCCCAGAAGGTTAAGCGCATGTGGCACGAAGCACTAGGACCTGCATAAGGACCCAGGTTCGAGCCCCTGGTTCCCCTCCTACAGGGGAGTCGCTTTGCAGGCGGTGAAGCAGGTCTGTAGGTGTCTGTCTTTCTCTCCATTTCTCTCTGTCTTGTCCAACAAAGACGACATCAATAACAACACTAATAACTACAACAGTAAAACAACAAGGGCAACAAAAGGGAATAAATAAATATTAAAAAAAAGACTGATGTAGCATAGAACCGAGACCATTCCTTAAAAGCTAGTGAGGAACAGATTAAAACTGTGGCAATGCAGAGGGGCCAGGATGGACACGGATTCTCCACCTCCACTAACAAATTCAGTTGACTTCAGCCCCTTCACTCTCCACTCAATCAATGCTGAGCTAGAACCAGTCAACCAAACTACTTCCAGGTTTCTGACCACAGAAACTATTTAAATTATAAGTTTGGGTAAATTATTAGACAGGACAGTATATGGATAATATAGCTTTCTAATATTTTATTAATTGTAGAATTGCTTATTCTAAATTACATTCTAAATATCTTATTTATTTTATTTAGATGAGAGAGATACAGAAAGAAAGATCTGATACTCCTCAGCTCTTGCTTAAGTTGATGCTAGGGATTGAACCTGGGGCTATGCAGCCTCAGACATGAAACTTTTACATAGTCATTACGCTATCTCCCCAAGCCTATAAATCAGCACTTCTCAGTTCAGACTTAGGAGGTCCTGGAGATCAACTCGTTTACGGAAGTGCCATATTCTACCTACTGAGCCATTTCCCTGACTACTCTCACAACTATTTTTTACTCTAAAAATGTTGTGTAATGAGTACATAAATCCCAGAATAATTATATTCAATAAAATACATAGGTATAAAAATGGGCAATAATACTATTACTAATACTAATACTAATAATACATATAATAATAATATATGTTGAAGTGGATTATCCTAGTAAAGTAAATAAACAGAAAATTTATGAAAAAATAAAATTGGTATTGACATTAGTATGTCCATTTCTACTTATATATATACAAAATATTTATATAAAGACATAGTAATTTACTGACACTCTTTTCAGGGTGTCTGTAACAATACAGATTTTTTTAAAGAATATTTTTCATTATAATCTTTGCATTTATTAAATGTTTCAGCATTTGAAGATATTTTTTATTAAGGATTTATAAGTACTATAGGTTTGGCAGCTAAAAAAAGTTTAGGTAATTCCCCTCCATAGGAAGTAAGCTTACAGAAGAGAGCAATGGCTCACCAGTTAAGCACACATAGCACAAAGCTTAAGGACCCCCCCCTCCAAAAAGATCCAAGTTGAAACCCTTGGTTCCCCACTTGCAGTGGGGGGATGCTTCACAAAAAGTGAAGCAGGTCTGCAGGCGCCTTTCTCTTTCCCCTTCCTCTCACAATTTCTCTCTGTCTTATCCAATAAAATGGAAAAAATGTCTACCAGGAACAATGGATTCCTAGAGCAGGCACTGAGCCCCAATGATAACCTTGGAGGCAAAAAAAAAAAAAAAGTAAAAGCACAAAATGGTACAGAATTATTTTTTAAAGCAACTAAAAAATAAGCATAATTATCAACTTGATAAATTTATTCATCAGCAACTCTATTGTTCTAAGTGAGAATGGTACATTTTGGAATCTGAAAAATATCTCACTTGGATAAGTGCGATATTTTGTCATGTGTGCAATCCCATTTTAAGCCCAGTCTCAACTGCATTGAAAGACTGAAGAACACTTAGGTATTGTGGTCATTCTCACTCCCTGTCTTTCTCTCCTTTCTCTTTCTTTTTTCTCTTTCTTTAAAAAATAATAGTGATAAACTTTTAGCTTTCTGGTATTGAAGTATGCCCATTTATTTAATAGCCAGGCATAATGGACTCAAATTGAGACAGTGACCAAGCAATTGGTAATTTAAATTAGAGATGAGAATGGCAAAACTGTACAGATTCTGAGTGAATATAATCTTCATACATTTCTGGCCAAATTACAGACGTGTGTGTGTGTGTGTGTGTGTGTGTGTGTGTGTGTGTGTGTGTGTGTGTGTGTGTGTGTGTGTGAAGAGAGAGAGAGAGAAAGAGAGAGAGAGAGAGAATGGGAAAGAAGGAATTAGGCAGAAAAAAGGGTAGATTCCTATATAAAACTTTGGGAAATGTATAAATCAACAGTGCATCTAAATAAATTATTCAGCTCACACAAAACTGAGATAGTAGAAAGAGAAAAAAAAAATCTAGTACTGTTTTGAGGTTTCTCAGCAAAAAATTTAATACCAAATCATTGATTAACACAAGCAATAGGAAAAAATTAGAGAGCTAAAAAGAAACCAACCAGATAGAACTTCGGCAAATGTACTGGTGACTGCTTTAAATGAAAGAGACAAATTTTATAGCCTGAATTTAGGCAAAGAGGTAGAAATTGAGTATACTTGGAAGGATACAACAGAATCCCAAATTGCTACATTGTAATGCACATTTCAATTTTGTTTTTAGGGCCAGGGACTCAAACATTTGCAATTTTACCACTCTTGGGTCACTTTTTATTCAGGGAAATTGATAGAGACATAAGTGAAAAACACTTATCACAATAATAGACCTTCCCTTGTGGGTCTGGATTTGCATGTGACATTTGGACGGTTTGCATGGCAAGACAAGCTCCCTATCTAGATAGTTGTCTGTTGCCCCTAATGTGTACTTACATATTAAGAGTTACTAAGATATATAAAGAAACAGGAAAGTATTGTTCATGCTCTAGAAGTTTAAGAAAAAAAACTTGATTATTGGTGGACAAACATGTTGGGTTGAGCAGATGAATAATTCAATGCATATACTATAATCATGTTCAAATAAATAACCATAGGAAAATATGTTCAAATAGTTAGTGTGGTATTTGTCAATAAAACATAAATAAACTGGAGAATTATTACACGAAAACTAAAAGTATCAAAACTAAATAAAATTTGGACCTAAATTGCAATATCAAAAATGAAAATTCATTTTATGAACACAAGAAAAGATGTGATATAATAAATAATCAGGGACTAGAACATAAAACAATAATTCTATAAACAAATAGCAAAGAACATTGAAGGAAAATAAGGAAAACTTTGGAGACATGAAAAACTTTAGTCATTAAAACTTACATATTTTCAGAGTCTATAAGAGACAAAGAAAAGGCAGAAATGTAATGAAAGTAATGATTTCAGGGCCACCTGAAATAAAATAAAAAATAGCTCACCAGGAGCGTGATTTTGTTTTGCTATGCATATATGATTCAACTTCAAGTTAGGTCCTCACCATATTGAAGGCAGTTTTAGTATAGTTCTCTCTTTCTCTCTCACCTACTGTGCAGGTGTTAAAAATGATGAGGCCATCTCATTTGTAATATCTTCTCTGTCAGAAGTTGAAAGTATCATGCTGAGTGAGAAACAGAAGAACCAACACTAAATGATTTCACTCATTGGTGAGACTTAAGAAAAAGGACAGTAAGGGAAAATATAAGGTGAAACTTGGACTGGGTGTGGTGTATTGCAGAAGAGAAAAGGACTTTGGGGTAGGAAGGTTATGGATGGGATAAAGGGGTATTGGGGTTCTGGTGTATGATGGGGGAGGAGGGCCCTGTGTTAGGGGAATAAGTGTCTCCCAGGCACCTAATCAGATATCAAAGGGGAGATGATAGGTTGTGCCTATGTGTCAGACTGCACTGTAAATCACTAACCCCCAAGTCCCCCCAATAAATTTTTTTTTTTTTCATTTTGCACAATTAGAATGTTCTTAATGATGCAAGGAGTTATTGGGCCAAGGGTACAGATAGAGATAAGCAAAAAGCAAAGAAAAAATAAAACAAACAAACAAAAACCACAACTCAATATTTATTAGGTCAGAGTAGTTAGTGGTCAGATCAGATTTAAAATCATACTCAATTCAGATGTTTAGTAGCAGGAGAGCTTGAAATTATAAAACAGGGCAGATGGCCAATCTGAGAAAAGACAGAACTAACTGGAACTATTTAGTTTTTGTTCATGTGAACACCTGGTGATAAATTCACTCCATGAATATGAAGTCAGAACATACTACTCTAATTTAATGAATGAATTGCTAGCTCATGATCTCTATTTGCTCCATTATGAATCAGGGCTGGAACTAAAGTTTTCAAAGAAGCCAACCCTTTCTTTAGAACAATTTATGATCAATTGTACAACATGACAGAAATCCCACAATTCTTATACAAAGTTTTCTTATAGAAAGGCACTTTCAAGAAAGATTGGAATTGGTGTTTATCTGTACTGAAAGAAGTTAATTTGCTAAGCACTTTAATTTAGCACTTTTGATATAATATTACTTGGTCAGAATGATTTAAATTTGAAATCAAATTCTGACTGACAATACCCATTCCATGTGCCAATGAAAGTAGATTTAAAGAAACAAACTGTTTAGTTTCCGTATGTAAAAAAGAGAAAGAATGGCCATGTGTAATTGAAGTGACAACTGGATATGCTAGTTATCACTTTTTTAAGTGACACAGTGAATAACTTACTAGCTTTTATTTTAATCGTTAATACAATATTCTTTTGGCTGTTGCTCTATTAGTGTCAAACTGATGATAATCAGGCTTTTTTGTATGTATCAAGTTTCCATTTGAAGCAATACTCACACAAGTGTATAAAACATTTATCATACAAATTCTCCACTGTCTGAACATATTAATAATGTGGTCATTGTGTTAAAATTTGTTTTGCTTTTTCTTACTGCCTCTTGTTCATTTAATACTGCTAATGTTATAGAGGTCAAATTCAATTAGTTTTTGAAATAGGAATACTCATTATAATTCATAAACTAAATATTAACTGCTACATTCAATAATAAATATGTTTTAGTATTAGGGGTGAAGTTTCTTATATTAGATTTCCTTTATTTTAAAATCATAACATGTTTCACATAGTAAATTAAGCCTTTTTAAGAGATTCATATCCTATTCAAACTCCTGTCAAAATAATTTTCATTCACAAGAAACACACAGGCCTTTTCTATCCCATAAGTGTTTTTCAAGTCTCTGAGACTAATAAAGTTATGAAATTAAAATATATATGCATTTATATTCATTAGTACACTCAACAAATATTTTTATGTGAGTTGTATATGCTAGCACTGTGATACATTATAGGAAGAGGAATTAGAAAAATAAACATCAATTGCCCCTGTTGGAACAATTGTGAAAGGGCTGTAGAAACTTTGACCAAGAAGAACTATTGCTGTTTAAATAGCCCTGAAAATAAAAAATAATTCCCATTTTATAAGACAGGAATCAGCTAATGAGATAATCATAATCACCCTAGTAACAAAGTTCAGTTTTCCACATTACAATTTTGTTGTCTGGCTATACAATATGTGCATTATTAAATTTAAAGTCATTGCATAGATTGTCTCTTGCAGATCTTGAAACAAAAGTAATCAGGAGTTAATTTTAGCAATGAACCAAAAACTATTTTCTAAGGAAATAAAAAGCAAAGATTCTATTGTTGCAAATGTATGCTCTTCAATTTTTAAAAGATTGTAGAGTCTGAATATATATATTTTTAATTTCAGTAAATCTTGTTCATTAAATAGAACTGTCTTTTCAAATTACTAGGCAATCACTTGACCACTTTTTGTGTGTGGAGGTATTCAAGAGATTGTCTTGAGAATTCATCTGAGAAAGCATTGGATATTTCTGGAAAAAAAATCACATCAAGGGAAATATGACATATTAATAACCTCTAAAAGTAATGGAAAAATGCTGAAAGTTTACTTTCTACCCATTTCTTTGAGGTGAAGTAGCTCTTTTGGTCAAATGAGAATAACAATATTCTGAGGATGATGTATAAGACATTAAAAGACAGATTAAACATATATAAAAGAAAATAATATTAGAAGAATTTGTTTCCCTCCAAATTAACAGATACTAATAATATTGTTTTCTTTTGTCCAGATATGTTTCTGACACAATATCAAAGATAGAATATTAAAGGTAAAAGAAGAGATTTATATAAAATCATCTTTTCTTATGTCAACTATAGCTATAGCCTAGCAACAGACAGGTGCCTCAAAGTAATATCAGTTGGCTTAGCTGAAAAATATTATATAGAGAACAGAATGCTTCAAAACATAAAAAAAAAAAAAATCACTGTACCTGTTTTTTAGCCCAACAGTGATAGCTGTTGAGTCTCAATTTTGGAGACTGAAAACATCAGTAGTGGGTAAATGTTATATTCTGTTCACCCACCATCTTCCTGTCCTCATTTCTGGCACTGTGATTTTCTTCCCTGAGTCTGTATCTAACTTGTTTCCTCTCTGAGGATTCAATGAGATAAATACCTCCTCATCTATTTCAGGAATGTGCTGATTTCCCAGACCTGAGAATAGGGAAAATAGTTCCCATAGATTGCTGAAACTCTGCATCAATGATCCAACCAAGCAATACAGAAGTTTCCTACTGATGACTTCTGTGGGAACTCCTGGGAAATAGGATCTCTTGTTTTTTATACTGGTGATTCTGGGAATGTAAGGCTGGGGATTTAGTTATTATCTTATTACAACATAGATTGCACTTGCTTTAAGATAAATTTAACTAGGCTGGGTGGTGGGGCACTAAGTTGAATCCAGATGCTATCATGCACAAGGACCTGGGTTCAAGTCCCTGGCCACCCCTGTACGGAATAAGCTTCACTAACAGTGAAGTAGTGCTGCAGGTGCCTCTCTCTCTTTATTCCTCTCTACCCCCTCCAATCTCTATCTGTTCTGTTAAATATAATAAATAATTAAATAAAGTGTTAAAATTCTTAAAATTTAACATAGTAGAAACTGGAGTTCAGATGTGAAGAGAGAAGCCCATATTTAAACCTACTATATCCCACCTCTGGGCCTTTTGCTTAAAAAAATGATGTCAATTAGTACATTTTGATTTAATCAGTTTTAAATTAGATTAAAATGTTTTAAATTAGTTTTAAATTAGATTAAAATGACTTTATATCTTTCTGCTATCTGCAATTGATTCTTAAAAGTTATAAAAGATATATTGGAACCAGTTAGTGGTATACCTGGTTGAGTGCACAAGTTATCATGCACAAGGACCAGGTTTCAAGGCCTTGGTCCCCACCTACAGGTGAGAAGTTCCACGAGCAGTGAAGTAGTGTCCCTCTCTTACTTCCCTCTATTCTCCCGCTCCTCTCAATTTCTCTCTGTCCTGCCAACTAAAATAAAAAAAGGACAAAAGACCAAAAAGAGTGGTGGACTCCTTGTTCAAGCACCAAGACCCTATCATAGCATTGGTGGCAAAATAATAATTAATAATAATAATAATAATAATAATAATATAAAATTAAATAATACAACTAAATTTTAAAATACAATATATGTGTGCCATAGTCAAATGAAATATAACTTTAAGACATAATGAAAGGAGCATTACTTATGGAATCTGCCTGCCCAGTGTTCACATTCTAAAGCTGTCACAGCATATAACCCAAGTGGTGAATACATTTCTCTAAATTTTAGATCCCACATATAAATCATGTTTACAAAAATATTATCTAGTGAAATCTTCAGTTATTTACTTAGGACATAAAGAATGGCAAAGATGTACATTTTAGTCTATATAAAGTTTTCTTACAGAAACATATTTTAGAAGACACTACAAATGGCACATCCTTAAAGATTTCTATAAAATCACATATAAATCTGTGCATTGTCAATTCTTATTTTATATAATTTCCAGAATATCAGCCCTGTAAACAATTTCAGTGACCAGATCATTTAATTATTTCATTATTAAAAAAGAGAAATAAAGAAAGGGGAAGGCAAATATTTACATTTAACATGGATAGTTAGATTTCAAGCTCCCTGTCCCTCAGAGTGCTCTGTTTCATTGAAATGATTAGAATAACAGTATGTAAAAACTAAGATCTGAGCAACTCTGTTTAAAATGCTACCAGCTGGCTTGTTTATTTCTAGTGTGATTTTTTTTTTTTTCTAAAAGAAAAAGATGTTGGGCTAACCTTTTCCAGGTGAGGTTGAGTGTCTGTTGCTATGCAACTCAATCGGGAGGATTCAGTCTGCTGGAGTTGAGTGGGAAGCAACCAAACTGACTGAAAGTTGAGATCTTCAAATGGAGTCAGGGGTAACAGCCATGTTTATATTTGCTGTAAACATACAAGTGGTTTCAATATTTTAGTTTTTCAGAGTCAGGGAAACTATGTATTTACCTGAACAATATTCTTTTTATTTTAGTATATTGACCACCAGAAGTGGAGCCATGGCTCAAAAGCCATCCCTAGACTGAACTATCCTAACACCAGCAGTATTAGGATGGAATACTGCAACAAATCTCAGACCACCAGCACAATCTTGGTAAACCTTGCAGTGTGCTCCAAAAGAGGAGAGATTACAGGCTTTTCAGATCTGCTGGAAGAAGCTGCCCATTAGAGATAAAAAAAAAAAAAAAAAAAACTATGCATTTATAGGGATTCATGTTTGTGTAGACAGCAAAGTCACTGAGAGGAAGCAGTACAATAAAAATCTAGTCTGATCTGGTCCACCTCCTCCTAAGGGTAGAGCTGCTGGAATAAATTAGCTACAGAGAAATACACAGACTGTGGGTGTGGTTGTTTGCTTTGGAGAAGTCTGTTTTTGGTTGAGAGAATCTAGAGAGTATAGGGTGCTGGACCCAGGTTCTATTAAAAGAATGGGCAGAATACTGATAATGTGCTTCCTCAACACCACACACATGAAGACACACCATAACCCCCCAACAACAACAATAAAACTCATAAACAAAGGGGAAATCCAACACCAGTCACAGTGTCACTTACAGTCTTTCCATGCAAATGTCCATGTGGATTTGAGAAGAACATATATTCTGCTTTCTTGGGGTTAAAAGCTCAAAAGATACCTAGTAGGTCTAACCTACCCGTCTCTTCTTTAATTCTCTAATCAATTACCCTGGGCCTGGAGTAGCCACAAAAAGGTTCCTGGGGGTGGTCAGCCTGCCCCAATGTATTCTGTGGGACATGCAGAGCAACTCTAGGTCTGGGTGGCTACAAAGGGGTCCCTGGGTGGGACAAGAGGCATATTTTTATGTTGTGATGGTATGAGATTAGAAAACAACCATAAAAAAGGTCCTAAAAATGTGGAAACTAAACAATGTGCTTCTGAATCTTAGTCCTTGAGAAAGTCAAAAGAAAAATTTAAAAATATCTGAAGAACAAAAATGAAAATACAAGCTACAGGATGTCATGAAAACGACATTAAGAAAGCAATGCTTGGCAATACAGGCCCATATCAACAAAGAAGAAATATCCCAAATAATCAATCTAATATTATAACTGAAGAATTTATTTAGTATATGGGCAAAAATAGTGCCAAAATCAATAGAGGAAAATAATAGAAATTAGAGCAGAAATAAATGAAATATAAATCAAAAAGGTGATGTAATAGAAAAAATTAAAACTGGTTCTTGATAAAGATAAATAACATAGGTAGGTCACTGGTCAGGATCAAGAAAAAAAATCTATGATAAAAACTATTGGAAATGAGTGAGGCAAAACTATCATTGATGAGACAGAAATAGAAAGAATCATTAAGAATATTATATACATATACATAAAAGCAAATTGGACAACCTAGATAAAATTGACACATTCCAGAGTCGGGCAAGTAGCACAGTGGGTTAAGCACAGGTGGTGCAAAGCACAAAGACTGGCGTAAGGATCCTGGCTCAAGCCCCCGGCTCCCTACCTGTAGGGGTGAAGCAGGTCTATAGGTGTCTATCTTTCTCTCCCCCTCTCTGTCTAACCCATCCTCTCTTGATTTCTCTCTGACCTATCTAACAATGACAACATCAATAACAACAACAATAATTACAATAACAATTAAAAAACAAGGGCAACAAAAGGAAAATAAATAAATATTAAAAAATTAAGAAAAAAGAAATGGACACATTCTTAAAGCTATCCTCCCAAAACTGACTCAAGTAGAAGCAGACAGCCTGTACAGATTAATCACTAGTGCAGACATTTAAAAGTAATAAAAAAATCTCCTCAAGAAGAAAAGCCCAAGTATAGATGCCACGGCTAATGAATTCTACAAGACTTTCAAAGAACTAACACTTATCCTACTCAAAATTCTATAGACCTTTCAAGTGAGGGGGGGATAAACTCCCAAATACATCCTATTATATTAACAGCACTCTGCTCCCCAAAGCAGGAAAGGACTCTGCTAATAAAGATAATTATAGGCCAGTATCTCTGATGAACCTGGATGAATATTCAAAAAATCTTAATAAAGGCTGGTATAACAGCTCACCCAGGTAGTGCACCAACTATCAAAATCCCCTCTTTGCTTCCAGAACTGCACAATCTAGAATAATTTTCTCCATTGTACCTCAACTTATACATGTCACAAAATTTCTCATTCCTGATTCATGGATTCAAAATATCCTAGTTCAAATTTCTCAAATCAAATCATCTTAAGAACAAGTGTAGAGATGACCTTTTGCATGTCTTCTTTAAATGTTCAATATGAGATGAATGTTATATTAAATAAATAATATTTGTACATATACGTAAGGTAAGATTTGCATAGTCTCAAGATCACTGGAAACAACTTTTAGGACAGAATAATACCTTAATTTTTGTTTCGCCCTTTATGTGTTTTATATGTAGTATAATGACTTTAAAAAGTATATATCAAAATTATCTGAATAAATGAAATGAAATTAAAAAAAAATTCTTATGCTAGAGACTCAAGAATCTGAGAAGAGTATTGACTTCATGTCAATTTCTATTGCTTGAAAGCCTAAGAACCCAATTTGGTAACATGTACATGAATGCTAAGGTAAGGGCTACTGCAAATTTAAGTCTTCATTTAAGTGTCTTGAAATAATAGGAAACTAACCTTAGTTCCCTAAACGCAAGCAACTGCAGCAGAGATCCTTGTATGGTGGAGAATTTCTAATAGTTTCATATTCAGCATTAAATTGAAATGAAGGGTAATCCATCCTTTTCATTCATCAGACTCTACCAGCAGAGGAATCTCTGTGCTTTTTGAAACATGTAATATATAACTGCCCCTCCTGAGGATTTAGGGTTAGAATTAATTTTACTTGTGCAATGAGGGGAGAAAAATCAATCCCTGGAATTCTTGTATAATGATTTCAACATATTAGATCCTACAATGTCCATCGTAACAAATGCAAATTCTCACTGGGTAGCATGTTCATATAACATGTTTTTAACAAGTTCCACAGAAAAAAGGTTTTATTAAGCATAGACTCATATTGAACATCATAACATATAGACAAAACAAGGAGAAATGCTGAAGAACTAGCAGCAGGAACAAAAGTCAGTATCAAATGTACATCCTTTTAGAGATTGAAAACATCATACATAGGGGCTAGGCAGTGGTAGAGCGTAAGTCCACTGTGTGCAGGGACGCAGATTCAAGACTCTGGACCCACATGCAGAAGGGAAACTTTGAAATGCTGAAGCATACCACAGAAGTCTTTCTATCACCCTTTCTAGCCCCTTCCCCTTAAACTTCTATCTCCCCCCCAAAAAAGAATATATATACTTCAAATATAAAATAAACATGTTCTACATGTTAAACAATGAAAACTGGAAATAAACTGAGGAATGTTTATTAAATGAAAAAATGATTTTATTTTAATTGAAATAATGAACATATGGATTTACAGCAAATTTAACCTATGAAAAATTATAGTGCTGAAAGATATAAATATACTACTGATTACCATAATATAAAAACAATTAGAAATAAAATGAAATTTAAGAACATGCAATATAGAAATATTTATGTTTAGGGCTGGGGTAGATAGCATTATGCTAAGATACTTTCATGTTTGAGGCTTGAAAGTCCCAGGTTCGACACTCCCTGCCCCTCACCCACACACACACCCATAAATAGAGTTGACCAGTGCTCTGGTAAAAAAGAAAGAATATATATATATATATATATATATATATATATATATATATATATATATATATAATTACAGTATAAGAATAAAATGATGATGGGCCTAGACCTCTAATAGATCCCTCTCTCCACTATCACTGTTCATTTCCTTCAGGAACTGCATAATAGACCCCTTTGTGGGCCCCTATAGGACCTTGCCCTCAATGTGGATCAACAATGGTAGAGGATGCTCCATTCTCTGAAGGAAGGTTGTATAACATACATTACCTACCACCCGAAGAAGATGGGTCCTGAAATTGGTGCAACTGGGATGTTCCTACTTGCGATGATAGGCTGTGAGCTTGGAATTGCAGGGATGCAGAGGTTACATATACTCCTGTGCTGAATATGGACCCCAGATCAAATTGAGGGGGGTTATAGTTAACAATATTTATACAATTTTCCTATATTTGAGAGCTACTCTCTTCCCTGATCCAGCTTTTCTGTCCCTTTCCTAACTATGACACCATCTCCCCAGACAATAACTGGGGTCCACCTGCATATCAGATGTCAAGCTCAGGCAAAAACTTGTAAAGCTATGAGCCCCCTGGAATATACTTAAAGTAGACCTACTAGCTATTTCCAAAAAATGACCCAAACCTTCATCTGTAATATTCTTGCCTTTAGGTTCATGATTAGTCAACATTCGGTTCTGCTTTATATCTTAACTCTTTTTTGAAAAAAAAAAAATTAATTAATGAGAAAGATAGGAGGAGAGAGAAAGAAATTCTGGTACATGTGCTGCCAGGGAATGAACTTGACCTCAAGCTTTATCCACTGAGCCACCACCTGGACCACTATCTTAATTCTTTTTTAGCCACCAGATTCCTGATGCCAACTGGACCTCCCTGGGCAGATGAGCCCCATCAAGGTGTCCTGGAGCCCCACTTCCCCTAATCTCTGCCCCACTAAGGAAAGAGAAAGACAGGCTGGGAATATGGACTGACCTGTCAATGCCCTTGTTCAGTGGAGAAGCAATTACAGAAGCCAGACCTCCCACCTTCTGCACCCCATAATGATCCTGGGTCCATACACTCGGGAGGGATAAATAATAGGAGAGCTGTAGCATAGAGTATGTTGTCCATCCTCCCTTGGAGGATGGAACATTCTCTACTATTGTTGATCCAAGTTGAGGGCAAGGTTCTATGGGTGCCCAAAAAGGGTCTATTGTGTTATTCCTGATAGGAATGACTGGTAACAATGGAGAAAGGGATTTATTTATTCGAAGTCTAGGCCCATCATGTCTGTTTGGGAATCTCAGGACTCCCCGATTAGGGACCCAGCTGATGGGGTGGCCTGATAGTGACTAAAGAGTCACCATTAAAGTATGCCAGCCTCCTGCCCTTATTCAGCTCTGCAGTCTTTGCTTTGATGAGGTTAGCTTTGGAGTGAGTGAGAGAACTGTAATAAAAAGTAGGTGAGGAGGGAATCTAAGTAGACACTATTTCATTAGGAACTTTATACTGACTCACTACAGACTATTGTGAATTTTTGCTTTTAGGTATATATTTTGCCCTAATTTATGGATACATATGAACATATGCTTTATCTTACGGGACCTGGTCTACATCTAGGTTAAGCAACTTCATTCGAAAGTGAACTTCCTGGAATGAATTAGAGAATACTATGAAGGAAAGGTCTCATCTGAGTAATGAGGGTGAAGGGTTGACATTCCATACCTGATGTCTCTGGACACAGTCTAAAGTGAAGCATGCTGAGGTGGTATTCATTGCATTGATTAGATTGGGATTTGCCAGTCCCTGTTCAGGGCGCCATTTGCCAGGCGGGAGACAGACAACCAGGGACTCATGGCTTGAGCTAGGAAGGAGCATCTCATTTATTAATCAGATACATCGCCTTTTATGCATCTCTTCCTGGAAGTGACAAGGGAAAGGAAAATGACTAGGAGATGGGGCAGAGCAAAAAAAAAAAAAAAAAAGAGCAGCAAATAGAGCCCCATCTAACCAGTGGGGATTAAACCAATACCCTGCAGGTAGGGCGGGACCCAGGTAAAACAGTGATTATATAAATAGACCACATCGTAAGTAATACAAGTGAACCTAATGTGATGATCAAAACAGAAGGTCTTATAAGCAGAATTTAGAAGCATACCAACAGGGATTGGCAGAAGATGGGTCAATATAGGGGCAGCCTGGAATGTTCCTACTCATGGCCACAGAATGTGAGCTCAGATGTAGAGGGATGCAGAGGTCACATAGGCTCCTAAGCTGATTATGGGCCACAGATCACATTAAATCAGTGGGGTGTACAGTCAACAATATTGATACCCCTTTCCCATATTAGGGAGGTACTCTCTTCCCTAATCCAGTTTTCTGGTCCTTTTTCTAACCATGACATCATCTCCCCAGAAAATAACTTGGAGCCACTGGCATATCAGATTTCAGGCTAGGAAAAGGTAGAAACAAGCTGGAGGTTGACCCACCAAAATCCATGTCCAGAGGAGAACCAGTTACAGAATCCAAACCTTTCATTTTCTGCAACCCATAAAGAATTTTGATTCATACTCACAAAGGGATAAAGAATAGGGAAGCTTCCAGTGGAGGGAACACAGAATGCTAGTGATAAGAGATGTACAAAATTGTACCCCTGTTATCTTAACAGTCTTGTTAATCATTATTAAATAATTAATAAAAAATAAAAAGATGAAAACATTTTCAAATAAAAATGAAGAATTTATGATCATAAGCCATCACTTTCAACTATTTATTTTAATAACAAAAATATTGATCTTTAAAATGAGAGAAATAAAGAATATTGATAAACTTATAGGTAGGTTGATAACAAGGTGAAAAGAGTTCACATATATGAACAGTACTAAGATATTTTTAAGGAAAACACAGAACTTTCATAAACTCTGTGGAGAAAGTATTCATCATTATTGGATTCTAAATTACTTCTGTAGTACAGAAAGGAGATTGATTTTAGATTCAATTATAAATGCATATTAAAAATTCAGTGATGAAACTGAAGCATATAGAGTGTTTAGCTTGCAAATAAATAATAATTCTGGAATGATCAAGAAAAAGTAAATGACTGAATACGGAGAAAACAAAGGACAACATAAATTAACAAATTGGAAAAAAAATGAGAAATACATCCCTAAAAACCATGCATATACGATACATAATTATACATATGTGTATAAAATATACTTGTTTGATTAAAATGCAATGGTGTGAAAATATAATAAAGTAATACAATATATAGAGGTAATATTACCTAGACTAAAACATAAAAGAATATTTGAATGGAAAAGAATGAGGAGATAAATAACACTAAACATTAACAGCAAATTTGGTGGCAATAACTATATGGAAAAAGGAAAAAAAACATACTGAAGGTCAGGCGGTAGTGCAGCAGATTAAGCACACATGACTCAAAGGGCACGGATCGGTATAAAGAACTGGGTTTGAGCCCTAGGTTCCCCACCTGGAGGGGGGTCGAAACTGTGAAGCAGGTCTGCAGGTGTCTATCTTTTTCTCCCCCCTCTATCTTCTCCTCCTTTCTCCATTTCTCTCTGCCCTACCCAGCAACAACGGCAGCAATAATAACAATAATAATAACAGCAACAAGGGCAACAAAAGGGAAAAAATAGCCTCAGGAGCAGTGGATTCATGGTGCAGGCACAGAGCCCCAGCAATAACCCTAGAGGTAAAATAAAATAAAATAAAATAAAATAAAGTAAAATAAAATAAAATATTGAAATTAACTGGATCTATAATATGTAATAATTTCTTTTCAATTTTCCAAGAACATAACAGGAGTTGAAAGCTGTGAGTCTATATAAACAAAGCCTCAAACTACATAAAATACAATAAAACAGAACAAAACTAAATGGACAATTTTCATTTAATATCGATCTTACGATCTAAACCCAACAATTAAATACAGGTTTTCTAAACCTATAAAGCACATTTACTAAAGCAACAAAAATATTAGAATTTAAAGGATGCAGTAAAGAAATTAGAAGAAATATCTGGACTTAAATATTTAAATAAGAAAAAAAAAGATGTATTAGCAGAGAAAAAAATTAGGTGTAGAATTAGGTGTAATTCAGCATGCATGCCATGTACTGAGCTCCATCCCTGACAACACATATGATAAAATAGTCAATTTCACTCTCTCTCCCTCCCTCTCTCCCTCTCGTCTCCCCCATCACCCTCTCTCTCTCTCAAGTTAAACATATCTAACAAAATTAGTTTAATTAAACAAGTACCATAGCTATAATAAAGGGTATTCATCATCTCTTTGGAAAGAGTAATAAATAACATGGACCTGGTATGACAATATAATGGTTATGCAAAAAGACTTTCATGCCTGAGGCTCTTAGGTTCCAGGTTTATTCCCCAGCACCACCAAAAGCTGGAGCTTTGCAATACTCTGTTTTTTTTTTTTCTGTGTATCTCTCTCTCTGTGCCTCTCTATCTCTAACTTTCTCATTAAAATAAATAAATAAAATATCTTAAAATAAAGAAATATTAATAACATTGAAGGATATGGATAAAAGAAAGTAAAACAGGTGAATGTAAGCAAATTTAGCAAACATTAACAGGTAATGGGTGTATGGTGGTTGTGCAAAAAACTGAGGTCTCTCTCTGTTATTGCTCTAAATAAATAAATAAATAATACAACGTTTAAAAATTATGGGGAAAATATTTATTTATTTTATTATTGTACTCATGCTTGCATATACTGAGCATTCAATAGTAAAACAAAATTGAATTGACAAACCCCCTCCACTCAAACTGATTTTCTTTATTTCTGAAGCAATTATTTCTGCTAGTGGTATAACACTACATTTTGATAAGCCTAGCTTCCCACTATATTTAGCCTGTGAAATAGTGGCTTGTTTCTTTCTTCTTGTAACTCTCATTCAGCTTCTATAACAAGAGCCTATTACTTTTTCCTCTTCCTAACTCTGTCTAGTCTCATTGTACTTTCTTCCCCTTCTACTTTATATGTATTTTAAATTATTTTATGTGTTCTCATTACATTATATGGCTTAGAATCATTCTTAATTTAGTGGTTTTGTTTTGTTTTTATTTTTAATGTCTTCTTTGATATTATGATTTATGCTAGCTACTTTCAACAAAGAGGTAAATGCTTTTTCAGAAGATATATTTACTTTTTCTTTTTTTTAAAGTTTGCTTACTTTTTTTTCTTATCTTTGTTTATTGGATAGAGACAGCCAAAAGTCAAGATGGTAGGGGGAGATAGAGAGGAAGAGAGACAGAGAGACACCTGTAGCCTTGCTTCACCACTCACAAAGCTTTCCCCCTGCATGTGGGGACTGGAGGCTCGAACCCAGGTCCTTGAGCAGTATAAAAGGGGTGCTCAACCAAGTGCACTACCACCCGACCCCTATATTTACTTTTATGGGAGAGACTATACCACTACTCAACTCTGGAAGATGATGGTGCAAGAGATGATGGTATCGGAGATTGGGATCTCAGGGTCTCAAACATGCAAGTCTGGTGTATCAACATTATATACTCAGCCTGAGTTGAAAGTTTTTATTTTTGTTTAATTAAAGTCACCAATAACTAATATAGATGTGTACTAACTTTATATCTGAAATTGTAGAAGAAAAAATCAATGCTTTGATCAAATTGCTAACAATAAAGGAATGCTAAGAATAAGAGAGAGAGAGACTCCCTCTCTATCACCCCCTATCCTCTCAATTTCTGGCTATCTCTAGTAAATAAATAAAGATAATAAAAAACTTTAAAAATTAAATAAGAAAAGATTAAGGAAGAAAGATTGATATATTCCTGTGTATAAAAGCAATACCTAGGGGTCTTGGAGTATTTTCATATAAGAATTTTAAGCCCCCCAAATTAGCATTGCAAGTGAAAGCAAAGAGTATTTTTCTGATATATGAGAGCTCAGAAAAAAAATGCATTGTGTTCTTCCTGAAAAAAATGTTGATTAAGTATTTTATTAGAAAACAAAATTTAGAAATAAAACTGAGTTAACAGAAGTGTGTGTGTGTGTGTGTGTGTGTGTGTGTGTGTATGTGTGTGTGTGCATTTATTGTCAGCAAGGTTACTCCTGGGGCTGGGTGCCCACACTAAGAAGTTATTACACTCCACGATCATTTTTTTTCTTTCTGTTTTATTTCATAGGCTGAGAGAAATTGAGAGGGGAGTAGGATACAGAAAGGAAGAGAAAGGGAGTCGAGTGGTAGTGCAGCAGGTTAAGCTCACATGGCGCAAAGTGCAAGGATCCTGGTTCGAGCCCCGGGTCCCCACCTGAAGGGGAGTCACTTCGGCAGCAGTGAAGCAGGTCTGCAGGTGTCTATCTTTCTCTCCCCCTCTCAGTCCATTTCTCTCTGTCCTATCCAACAATGATGACATCAACAACAAAAATAACTACAATATTAAGCAACAAGGGCAACAAAAGGGAATAAATAAATACATATTTAAAAAAATAAGGAAAGAGAAAAATATTGACTCTTGGCAGACATGCTTTATCACTTGTGAAGCTTCCTTCTTGCAGGTGGGTACTCAAACCCTGGTAGTTAGTGCACTCAACTAAGGGCACCATTGAATGACACCTGATTGTTTAATGAGATTACAAAAACCCACTAAAATTTTTAAGTAATTACTTTAAAAAGATGATAAATATGTGAATTTTTATTTTATTTATAAAAAGGAAACACTGACAAAACCATAGGATAAGAGGGGTACAACTCCTCACAATTCCCACCACTAGAACTCCATGTTGCATCCCCTCCCTTGATAGCTTTCCTATTCTGTAACCCTCTAGGAGTATGGACCCAAGGTAATTGTGGGATGCAAAAGGTGGAAGGTTTGACTTCTGAAATTGTTTCCATGATAAACATGGGCATTGACAGGTAGATCCATACTCCCAAACTGCCTCTCTGTTTCCCTAGTTGGGCGGGGTTCTGGGAATTGGAGCTTCAGGATACATTGGTGGGGTCGTCTGTCCAGGGAAATCTGGTTGGCATGGTGCTAGCGTCTAAGACCTGGTGGCTGAAGGAAGAGTTAACATATAAAGCCAACCCTATTTATTGCCTTCTTAAACCCTAAGACAGCAGGAACCTTCTGCTTCCTCTATAGAGCCTATATTTCCCCCAGTCCTGAAACCTCTAGGGTGGGGCTCACTTTCCTGCATGCTTCTCTCAATTCATACCAAATGATATTGCATCAGCGGGTCCCAAACTTATCAACGCAACAAGTACCACTTCAGCATGTTTCACTTCAGACTGTGTCTAGAGACATCAGGCATGGAATGTCAACCCTTCACCCTCATTACTTGGGTTCCAGATGTTAGTTCATTTATTTTGCTCGGCTATTGTAGCTTTTAATTTTACTGTTGTAGCTTTAGTCAACTTGTTGTATGTCTTTGTCCTGCTGTTGTAAACTTTATCTCTGCTGTGTGGCTTCTATCTCTGCTATTGTGGCACTCACTTTGACTAATGCTGCTATTAATCTATTTTGGCATTTGGTTCTTTTATTTCTTCTAGATTTTGGCTCTGATTCGTTTGTGGGGTCTTATCTGCTATTATTCCATTTCCATTCAGGTGTTCTTCTATGAGTTGTATCACTTCATTGGCAAACACAGGGACTAGATTTTTCAGGTTCCATTTCAAAAATTTTGATTGTCTTTGACTTATTAGAAATTTTTTTTCTTGGGCTTTTTCTTTTCTTATTTCGTTGGTGGCCTGGATTTTATTCGTCTCTTCATTCTGTCTGTTGTCATTTCTCTTCAGATTACTTTGAGGTCTCAGAGATGGGTGTTTGGCTTGCGTTGGTAGGGGTGTGCCTCACCAAGAGTTGGTCTACTTACAATAATCACAAAGTGGTGCCTGGGGTGGCTAGTGTGCTCAAAGTTATTCAGTAGGACATTTATTTGGTTGCTCACCTAAGGAGGTTGCAGAGGTGTCCTTGGGATGGTCAGTGACACAAGGTCCTGACCTGGACCAAAAGTCATCAGAGTGTGTCTGGGTGGGGTACTTGAGGTCTGGCAGGTACACAAGGGGGTTCACCAGTTTCTGGGTGTCTCTATGCATAAGGAAGCAACTATCTCCATGTTGGGTATGTAGAATCTGGTGGCACATAAAAGAGAGTCCAGTCACTCGGGGTGGGGGGCAGTGTGGGCTGTAAGTGAGATGGTGGTTTCCAGAGAGTCCCAGAAAGGTCTGTTAATCACAAAAGCTTGGACAGTAGCCCCAGGAATTCTGACTTGAGTATAAGGCCCAGCTTTCTCTGACTGGGCATTCTGATTCTACCATGGTAGGCTTGAGGATTGGCAGAGGCAGCCTTATCTAGATCAATCTGCAGGCTAAACTGGGAGCCCAACTCTATATCCACAAGGACATGTGGGTATTGGGTTTGGCATTCCCCAGATGATAGTGAAGACTAGACAAGTACAACTCTATCTACACCAGAAAATACACAAGCACTGGTTGGTGCTCCCCAGATCACTGTGGAACCTGAACAGGGACCCCAGCTCTGACTTAGTGGGATTCTGACTGAGTATAGAGGTAAGAATGAAGCCCTTTTCATCACAGTACTGGCAGATTGAGACCAGCTATCTTGGGAACAGAAGACTCAGTCAGAGCTCTGTTTACAGAGTTTTGCAGGCTTGTGGATGCAGATAGCAGTGCTTGTGACTGGGTCCTGGGGTAATCTAGATGGGAGGCTCTGCAGTGTGAAACCAACAGAGTAGGTCTACTATAGGCATTGGGGGGGTCTAGGCATGGAGGAAAGCTGATCCATAGATTCAAGGGGACTTGGAGGCAGGATGAATTCCCACTGTAATTTTCTTAGTTATAATTTAGCCTAGAGTCCACAGGGTCGCTGTGTTTTTATTAGCCTTGTATCCTTGCTATGGACCACTGAACCCTATGAAGGAGGCACCTGCACCTTTGGCTTGTCTTCTCTACTCTCCAATGTTCCCTGTGCTTCTTTTCCTCTGCCTTTGGGTTTTCTGTATTTCAAAGATCATTTCTATATTTGTTGGATTATGTACTCCCCATACTTGTCACTTTTGCCGTCTCTATTACGCAGAGTCATCCCAGAGCTGTTAGATGGCCACCATCTTAAGTCTTCTTCATTTGGCCATTTCCTGTACTACCTTTCCCCAAAGATGAAGAGAGTCCTGGAGGAGGATCTGATCAGATTAAACACAGGGTATATTTAAAATTTTAACGCCTCAATGAAAGATTCATGGTGGCTCCATGAAAAATACAGAATTTGACAAAACCCAGAGCTAGTCAGTTATATTCAGAAGAAAACTGAATGTAAATGGGTAGTGTTAAAATTTAGTAAAGAACAAGCAAGTGTGATGCCAAAAGGCAGCTAGTTCAGACAGGATTTACAAAGTCAAAGGTGAATGATTAAACAAAATGTAACTTTGTAGATAATATGTAATAAAATTTCCTCTACCATCATCCTGTAACAGTACATCCTACTCAGAATATCAGATTATCTATCCCATTTAGTCAGGTTCTATGAATAAGACTATATTCTTAGATTCCTAGAAGACATATAAACACCCCTTACTGAAATTATGTGAGACTTAGATATGCTCAGACAATTCATCATGAGTAGAAAGCATACCTTTCCAGTAAAATAACTTAATGGGACTTACTTTTATATGCCCAACCCATTTTAAAATGATTCATTATACTGAAAGTTACATTGCAATGAAAGTGCCTCTTATTCAAAGAAACTGAGTTACTGGGAATTTTTCCTTTGCATTTCATTTGGATGCCCCATTCTCAGCCTAGTTTGAGATTTTCTGTACATCTATGGTTGGCTGCTTATGTAATAATACTGTGATTCAATTACTGCTCTCTTGTGTATACAGTCATCCTCTTTTTGGAAAAGTGAGCTAAATTTCTTGAGTTGATTCTTTTACCAAGATATATGAATTCATCTTGTAACTAAATAAGTAGTGTAACTATCATAGGGGTGTCTTTGACAATTATTATCTACCTAGATTTAGTTGTAAAGAATAGTTTACAAATTAGTAATGTCTATGAGAAAAAGAAATGTTAAATGTTTTCTAGACTTTCTATCCTTTCACTATTTGGATCATAAATTGCTTAGACCTTGGATTTTCTTTTGAACTTTAATTCATATTTATTTTTTTACTTAGTAAAATATTTTAAATGTATTATTTATTTATTTATGATAGAGGAAAATGGAGGGGGTCAGGAAAGGAGAGATAATAAAAGACTACTACTAAACAGAACTACTCCACAGCTTATAGAGGAAAAGAAGCACAAGGAACACTGAATAGTAGATAAGGATAAGCCAAAGGTACAGGTGCCTCCCTCACAGGGTTCAGTGGCCCATATCAAGGACACAAGGCTAAGGAAAACACAGCAACTTTTTGGATTCTAGGAAAAACTAAAATAACTAGCATTACAAAGAGTCCATCCCACCTCCAAGTCCTTTAAGTCTACTAGGTCAGCTTCCTTGCACACCTATTCCCCCAATGCCCACAGCAGACCTACTCTGTCGGTTTCACACTACAGACCCCATTACAGGTGATGACTCAAGGTTTGAACCGGGGTCCATGCACATTGTAACATATGCACTCAAAATGACTTAACCATCAATTGGATCTCTGCTTCCATGGATAAGTAGGACTTCTCATAAGGAAAAAGAAATAACGGATGTCTCTAAAGAATGAAGACAATGGATAGTTATTGTTATCATCACGTTATTTGGTGATTGGGTTAACTTTGGAAAGTCCCTTTGTTAGGGTTTGGGGTATAATACCCAGTATCTTGTATATAGCTGTTATATAAGCCACCCGTTGCTTCTGTTCTCCCTGTTCTAGGCTTTTGAGAGAGTCAACATATCAATATACCAAATAATCAACATACCAAATAATCAACATACCAAATAATGTGATGATAATAATAACTATCCATTGTCTTCTTGAACCCTAAGACAACAGGAACCTCACATTTCCACTATACAGCCTATATTTCCCCCAGTCCTGTAACCTTAGGGTGGGGTCCACTTTCCTGCATGTTGCTCTCAATTCAAATCAAATAATATTGCATCCGTGGATTGCAACCTAGTCAATGCGACGAGTGCCACCCCAAAATGCTTCACTTCAGACTGTGTCCAGAGACTTCAGGTGTGGAATGACAACCCTTCAGCTTCATCACTCAGGTGAGACCTTTCCTTTCATAGTATTCTCTAACTCCATTCCAGGTGGTCCACTCCCCAATAAAGTCTCCAAACCTAGATATAGTCCAGGTCCCCTGAGATAGAGCATAGGTTCACACGTGTCCATAAACTAGGGAAAAATATATACCTGAAAGCAAAATTACACAAGAGCATGCAGGGAATACCCCCCAACACTTCATCTGCGCTACTCCGGTCTTTAGGTCCATGACTGTTCAACAATTTGTTTGGCTTTGTATGTTAACTCTCTTTTCAGCCACCAGGTTCCAGATGCCAGCAAGATGCTGACCAGACTTCCCGGACAGAGGACCCCATCAATGTGTACTGGAGCTCAGCTTCCCCAGAGCCCCACCATACTAGGGAAAGAGAGAGGCGACTGGGAGTATGGATTGACCAGTCAGCGCCCTTGTTCAGCGGGGAAGCAATTACAGAAGCCAGACCTTCCACTCTCTGCAACCTACAATGACCCTGGATCCATACTCTCAGAAAAATAGAGAATAGGAAGGCTATCAGGGGAGGAAATGGGATATGGAGATCGGGCTATGGGTATTGTGTGGAACTGTACCCCTCTTATTCTATGATTTTTAATGTCTTTTTTGTTAATTAAAAAAAAGAAAAAGAAAAGAATGAAGACTAGCTGTCAATCATTCTGAATAATCTATACTTGTGATTTTGCATTACCTCTTTCATGCCAAATATTTAGCTTTCACCTGCATAGATTATCTTGGGCTCTGCTTTGACTTATGCTGTATGATGATCATCAGACATTTTGAACAGCTGTTGATATTTCTACATCCAGCTGTCTCAGACTACATCCCAAGTCTCTAGGAACTTTTCCTACATAAATCACTGAACAGATTTGTGACTTAAATTCTAGATAAATAGTCTCAGTTTACCAACACAATTCTGCCAAATAAGGCAAATAATAGACTCTAAAATTTAAAAGAGTAGGTGGTCATAACATCTGTTTTCGGTTTAAGTCACAAATGTGCTTTACTGCAACCAAGTTTTACATCACTCAGAATAGTAATGATAGTAAGAAGGTGACCACAATTCCATGTAGAATGCTCAAATTTAAGCTTATATCACTATAGCCGGAGCAGACTTCTTGTATTAAAAAGGTGTTTGCATGAATGTTGTGTACTTCTAAATTCTGAATTGCATTAATAGGAATGCAAAATTTTCACATTTTGAAAATTTTCATACCAAAATTTCCTATAACAGCTACATATAAAGTTAGTAAATAACATTCCTTCATACACTAAAGAGAAAACTAGTTCCTCAATTTTCCCTGTAAATGCAATAATTACTATACAGTTGACAACACAAATTCATTTCCTCAGGCAGGGGATTGGTTGGGCAAAAGTATACTAGAATATTAATTCTGATTAACACAAATAGTTCAAAATTACATTTATAAATAAGTGTCAGTGACTTTTAGGACTAAGCCAGTAATAAATACAACAAATAAGTTATGGCTGGTGAGAATTCATGATTGAAAACACTACATTTTAGTTTTTCAATTAATAAGGAAGCAGTTTACCCAACTGACCTGCATTAGATAGGAATGTACTTAGTTTCATATTTCTCAGTGCATAGCTATTTCAAATAATTTGCAAAATATAGTGTTCATTTTTCTTTGTATTTCTACTTAAAAAATCTTAAGTATTGATTCTGACACTAATCAATGAATAACATTATGATTTTCAGTAATTCTTGTCTTCTTCTCTCTCTCTCTTTCTCTTTAGCATTTTGTCCTTATTTATTTACTAGATGGAGACAGCCAGAAACTGGGGGCTTGAACCCTGGTCCTTGCACATTGTAACGTGTGTTCAACTAGGTGTGCCACCACCCAGCTCCTTGTCTTATTTTCTTTACGGGTTTAATTATTATCAAATTTTCATAATTCAGTATTGTGATATCATCTAGACATAATTCCTTGGCCATTAGAGTCTCTTGGTAATAATAATATCATATCCTCGAGTCCAACTGATTTTACACAAAAGCTATTATCCCTCTGAGTCCCCTTTACCACAACACAGTTCTGAGTACTGAAGATAAAGCAGAAAGTAAGTTTGCCTGCCTAAGACTTAAATTCTCATACCTAGTAAACACTTGTCATATACCTATTATATGAGTTACTGTATTGAATAAAGTTTAGTTGTCAAGAAAAATATCTATTATTGAAGATGCCATCTACATGGGGGCATGATTGAAATTATTACAATATTGTATGCTCCCTAAATGTATTAGCTTCTACCAGGTTTCATAATGCTGTGTAAGCAAATTCAAACAGAAACACCAAGTAATGCAATAAAATAAATGACATATGACTATCCTATGCACTTAGAAACCCAGCAAGTAAAAGATTGCCAGTATTGAAGTAATATATACCAATTTTCAAAAGCAACCTCAAGTACAGGATAATTTTTTTTAGATTATTTGAAAAAAACTGATGTAGAATGTACAAGAGGCTACCACTTTTCCTTGCACTCAAAGAATTGTGTTTGAAGCCACAAAGTTCTTCGATGAGCTTGTGTATAAGAGTGGAAGATCAATATGATATAGGACAACAATAAAAAAAAAAGAAAAAAGGTGGCATGATAAAACCTTAAGATCAGAGATGTTAATGGAAAACTCATATGTATATGGATTTTCTCTTATGGAAGTGTCTAGAACATTCTTTAACTGAGGATGAAAAGTTAATCAGAAAATAACTGAGAGGGAGTCGGGCTGTAGCGCAGCGGGTTAAGCACAGGTGGCGCAAAGCACAAGGACCGGCATAAGGATCCCGGTTTGAACCCCGGCTCCCCACCTGCAGGGGAGTCGCTTCACAAGCAGTGAAGCAGGTCTGCAGGTGTCTATCTTTCTCTCCTCCTCTCTGTCTTCCCCTCCTCTCTCCATTTCTCTCTGTCCTATCCAACAACAACAACAATAATAACTACAACAATAAAAACAACAAGGGCAACAAAAGGGAATAAATAAATAAAATAAATATTTTAAAAAAATTTAAAAAAAGAAAATAACTGAGAAGTTAACCCTACAAGTTTTGAAGTGACAGCATGACTGGAAACTAGGGGGTGGTCTCAGAATGAATTAAAATACTATGAGGAATATTTAATTCTGTATAAACCATCCTTAAATCATGTGTTGAATCCTAAAATGTTCATTTGTAGATGAAATCGATTTATATTAAAATGAAATTGAAGAAGATTAAACTTAGTGAAGCAAATAAAAAGGTGGAGGACAACCAAAGAATGGTTTCACTCATATATCGGAAAATAGAGAATTTGATATATAAATGGGAAAAAAGATTGACATATCTTCAAGATTATGGGAGAACTATACTTGTTATCTATGGGGGTGAGGATGGGGACATAGACCTTTCATGATGGGAGTTCTGAAAAAATTATAGCTGAAGAACATTAAAATTAAAGTGCTGGAGAGGGGCTAGGTGGTGGTACACCTGGTTAAGTGCACACATTACACAGAAGACACCATCCAGTAATTCAATATAAAATGATCATTAAACTTTATATGAGGGGGTGGGGCGGTAACACAGCGGGTCAAGAGAACTTGGCGCAAAGTGCAAGGACCCTCTTCGAACCCCGGGTTCCTGACCTGCAGGGGAGTTGCTTCACAGGCTGTGAAGCAGGTCTGCAGGTGTCTATCTTCCTTTTCCCATCTCTGTATTCCCCTCCTCTCTCCATTTCTCTCTGTCCTATCCAACAACGAACGACATCATCAACAAAAATAATAACCACAACAAGGCTACAACAACAAGGGCAACAAAAAACAGCAAAAGGGGGAAAAATGGCCTCCATGAGCAGCGTATTCATGGTGCAAGCACTGAGCCCCAGCAATAACCCTGGAGGCAAAAAAAAACAAAACTAAAATAAACTTTAAAGGATAATTATAGTTATAAGGAATGGCTTCAAATGGGGTAAAGCAATCTTTTTAAATGTAAGGATAGTGAATAATTGAAGGGATCTATCATCTCTTAGACTGAGATACAGTGCCCAAGGAACAGGCCTCCTATCCACCAGGACTGTGGTTCAGACCTTCCCAGACATGGCTAAGAGGATCTTTGAAAAGCTGTACCTGTAACACTAATGACTTCAGTGAGGTATCTGGATAAACTGTGGATGGATTATGTCATGGTGTCCTGACTCAGCACTTAATGTGAAGTTATCTGAGAGATGATAGAAAAAAGTTGCCTTGTGGTCCGGGAGGTGGTGCATTGAATAAAGCATGGGACTCTCAAGCATGAGGTCCTGAGTTCAGTCCTTGGCAGCACATGTACCAGAGTGATGTCTGGTTCATTCTCAATCTCCTCCTATCTTTCTCATTAATAAATAAATAAAACCTTAAAAAGAAAAAAGTTGTCTTTAGGTAGTTGTCACTTGCTGCTGTGTGCTTGGTTCAACTGATCAAGTATTCACAATTTGTAGAAGCAGTTTGTTTTTATTTCTCACAGTAAGAACTTAACATAACAGAAATAATGCATGTTGTAAGAGTCTACTGATCACATCTGAGAATGAGGAAGATAAAACTGTTTTCTCTTCGAGGCCACTCTGCTAACAAAGTCTACCACTGATTACAGTAAGGGAAGGAGTTCATTATCAAATCATGTGAAAACTCATCTTTTGAGGTGAAGTTTGTTTAGGCTAATTTTTACATTTATATCCTGCTAGTGATTTGATTAATACTTTAACCATGCTAATATGTTTGAATTACAAATATTGGAATACGATAATTTTGAACTGCTTATGATTTCTCCCAATAATTTATCTACGAGAAAAAAAATAAAAAGAAACAGAATTCCAATTTCAAAGACTTTCTGAATGGATATTTCTTGTTTTATGTTTTTATATATTTATTTATTTATTTTCCCTTTTGTTGCCCTTTTTTATTGTTGTTGTAGTTATTATTGTTGTTGTTGTTGTTAATGTCGATGTTGTTGGATAGGACAGAGAGAAATGGAGAGAGGAGAGGAAGACAGAGAGGGGGAAAGAAAGATAGACACCTGCAGACCTGCTTCACTGCCTGTGAAGCGACTCCCCTGCAGGTGGGGAGCTGGGGGCTCAAACCAGGGATCTTGTGCCTGTCCTTGTGTTTTGTGCCACGTGCGCTTAACCCTCTGTGCTACTGTTTAACCTCCCTCCGAATGGCTATTTCTATATGCAAATAATATTCAGGCTTCAATCTGGATAATTAAATACCCATATAATTCAGGCAAACTTGTGGCCAGATTCAGACAGGTAACAATTCTGTATGTACACTTCTTTCCTTGTATAGAAACCACCTTTGTTCTTGAACAGCTTTGAGGATGACATTTAAAACTGTGCATGAACAATAGAGAGGTTGATGGGCGTTCAGATTTACCAAAGCTTTGTTTCCTTTGTTCTTTGAGTTTGTTTCATGCAGAAGTTGGTTTAAAGAGGGTATTTTTAAAACTCCAGCAGTCAATAGACCATTTTTGTGATCCAAAGAACTCTTCTGCTTCTAATCTCACATGGAGATTAAAAATAATAATAATAATAATAATAATAATAATAATTTAAAAACATGTTTGCCATAACTGGTCCTGCAGTCACAGATAAAACTGTGTTAAGTTTATATCTGAGAGTGAAAGTGAAGAAATAAAAATTCCTATAGTAAATACACCAGATCCCAGAAGTAGGCAATAGAAATTACATACATAGCATACTCTTATACTATATAACTTAATGTGCTACACATACACACACACACCATATATATATTGTATATGACTATTCCTGAAATACTCTCTGTCAGCACACAAATTAAAGCTGGGTCTCAGTTGGATCCACTTTATTTACTAATCATCAGAACAAGCTTTGAAAAGCTTAAATCAGAACTCATTCCCCATTCCCTAAAAGCCTATTATTGATTTTTTGAGATACTTAATATGGAATTTCTTTCTTATGCTAGAATTTTATCAGGTCTTTCATCATGGACTTCCTTTAAACATCAACCTCATTCCATCTTTCCCTTCTTTTCTGTTCCTTTCCCATCTTCCTCTTCAACTGTTGCTTCATCTCTCTTGGGAATGTATTGGGATTTTTTCAGAGAATTTGAGCCAATAGGATCTATCATCTATTTTTCATCTGTTATCTACATGTATACCTATATAATCTAGGCATATATGTTGGTAGGAAGGTAGAGACTTATTATAAATCTATTGAGCTTCATAAACTTTTCCTTGATTTAAGTCCTCTTTTAACATTTCCTTTGTCTAGCAAGGACCCTTCTTATACCTGTCTAGCTATTATTCATGTTTCAAGTTTAACTCCTGCTTCCAACCAGCTCTCAGTTAGAAAATGCTTACTCTTTATGGAATTATGAGAACAAAAGCTATTCATTTTTAGAGATTAGTGATGAAAAATGTACCAGTCAAGTGTTATCAACCTCCTGTTAGCACTAACCAAATCATTATGTTGATGAATGTATTGGGATTTTTCAGAGAAATAGAACCAATAGGATATAGCATCTATCTATCATCTGCCATCAGTTGATATACAGATATATTTATGTAATCTAGGGATATATGTAAGTAGGCAGATAGAGACATTATAACAGGCTGGTTTAAATGATCATAGAGACTGAGAAGTACGATAATTTACTGTTTGAAAGGTGGAAGAGTAGGGAAGTTGGGATAACTCTAGTCCAAATTTGAAAGTCTGTGATACAAGGGAGAAAATGGTGTGTGAGTATTATTATGAATATAAATAATAAATAATTCTCTTTTCTTTTTTTTTATTTTAATTTTTAATTTTTTATTTAAGAAAGGATTAATTAACAAAACCATAGGGTAGGAGGGGTACAATTCCACACAATTCCTAACACCCAATCTCCATACTTCACCCCCTCTCCTGATAGCTTTCCCATTCTCTATCCCTCTGGGAGCATGGACCCAGAGTCATTGTGGGTTGCAGAAGGTAGAAGGTCTGGCTTCTGTAATTGCTTCCCCGCTGAACATGGGCGTTGACTGGTCGGTCCATACTCCCAGTCTGTCTCTCTCTTTCCCTAGTAGGGTCTCTGGGGAAACAGAGCTCCAGGACACATTGGTGGGGTCTTCAGTCCAGGGAAGCCTGGCCGGCATCCTGATGACATCTGGAACCTGGTGACTGAAAAGAGAGTTAACACACAAAGCCAAACAAATTGTTGAACAATCATGGACCCAAAGCTTGGAATAGTGGAGAGGAAGTGTTAGGGGGGTACTCACTGCAAACTCTAGTGTACTTCTGCTTTCAGGTATATATTTTGCAGTAGTTTATGGATACGTGTGAACATATGCTCTCTCTCACAGAAACTGGTGTATACCTAGGTTTTTGGACTTTGTTAGACAGTGAACCACCTGAGATGGAATTAGAGTATACTATGAAAGGAAAGGTCTCACCCGAGTAATGAAGCTGAAGGGTTGTCATTCCACACCTGAAGTCTCTGGACACAGTCTGAGGTGAAGCATGTTGAAGTGGCAATCGTTGCGTTGGTTAGGTTGTGGTCAGCAAATGCAATATTATTTGATATGGATTGGGAGAGGCATATGGGAAAGTGGGCCCTATCCAATGGTTCCAGGACTGGGGGGAAGTAGAGGCTCTATAGTGGAGATGTGAGGTTCCTGCTGTGTTAGGGTTCAAAAAGACAATCAATAGTTAATGTTATCATCACATTAATTGGTAATTGGGAAAAGTCACAGAATGGGAGAAGATCTTCACATGCCATACATCAGACAAGAAAATAATCACTAAAATATATAAAGAGCTCAGCAAACTTAGCAACAAAAAAGCAAATGACCCCATCCAAAAATGGGCAGAGGATATAAACAAAACATTCACCACAGAGGAGATCCAAAAGGCTACCAAACATATGGAAAACTGCTCTAGGTCACTGATTGTCAGAGAAATGTAAATTAAGACAACACTAAGATACCACCTCACTCATGTAAGAATGGCATACATCAAAAAGGACAGCCGCAACAAATGCTGGAGAGGTTGTGGGAACAGAGGAACCCTTTTACATTGCTGGTGGGAATGTAAATTAGTACAGCCTCTGTGGAGAGCAGTCTGGAAAACTCTCAGAAGGCTAGACATAGACCTTCCATATGATCCAGTAATTCCTCTCCTGCGGTTATACCTCAAGGACTCCATAGCACCCAACCAAAAAGAGGTGTGTACTCCTATGTTCATAGCAGCACAATTCATAATAGCTAAAACCTGGAAGCAACCCAGATGCCCAACAACAGATGAGTGGCTAAGAAAGCTGTGGTATATATACACAATGGAATACTATGCAGCTATCAAGAACAATGAACCCACCTTCTCTGACCCATCTTGGACAGAGCTAGAAGGAATTATGTTAAGTGAGCTAAGTCAGAAAGATAAAAATGAGTATGGGATGATCCCACTCATCAACAGAAGTTGAGTAAGAAGATCTGAAAGGGAAACTAAAAGCAGGACCTGACCAAATTGTAAGTAGGGCACCAAAATAAAAACCCAGTGGTGAGGGGTAGACATGCAGCTTCCTGGGCCAGTGGGGGTGGGAGTGGGTGGGAGGGATGGGTCACAGTCTTTTGGTGGTGGGAATGGTGTTTATGTACACTCCTAGCAAAATGTAGTCATATAAATCACTAGTTAATTAATAAGAGAGGGGGAAAATTAATTGTATGTCTTGAAGTTTTTCAAAACACAAACTGAATCTTTTTAATATATAGGCTGCGTAATTGATATGCAGACACTCTCAAAAGCTTAGACCAAGTAGATCAGAAGCAACCAATAGCACAGCTATATACAAGATACTGGGTACTGTACAGCAAACCCTAACAATATCTCTCTTTTCTAAGGTTAGATGAAGATGAATGGCCCATTTCAAGTAGAGAACTAATTTGTTTTTCCCCTGTTTTACCCTTTTCTTCCTTTCTCTTTCTTTCTTTCTTTCTTTCTTTCTTTCTTTCTTTCTTTCTTTCTTTATCTCTTTCTTCCTTCCTGTACTATTCAAACCTTCAACAGTTTAGACTGGTAGTTGCCTACTTTCTAATCGGAGCACTAACCTTTTCCTGATAGACTCACAGAAACATTAGAAAATGCTTTATCTACCACATGAGCATCCCTATGACAAAATAAACCATCACAAATAGAGGTTCTAAACTTTCAGTTTTTATCTGAGCAAATAATATGGGCCAGTTTTCAAATGTAATCATATGTCTTTTGTCACATTGAGAACACTGACAGTACTTTTCCCATATAATCTTATTTATATGAGTAGTGACTAAATTTAATCAAGATTGATATGTTAGTAATGAGGACTCTTTGGCATAGAAATTGTACATATTATCTCTTCTGCATTTATGATTCACTTCTCTGAAAACAGAACACAAATAAGAATATTATTTATTCCCATAAAAAGAACAAACTGAAATCACCCCAGATTTCCCTGAGGTTCTCTTGCAACATTTTCTGTTTTTCTTTGGATTTCTGTAAAACTTTCCCCCTACAGGTGGAAATGGTGGCTAGAACCCAGGTCCTTGTGCATTGGCATTGTAATCTGTGTGCTCAACCAGGTGAGCCACCACCCAGCCCCTGAATTTATTAATTTCTAAATTTACATTTTTCTCAATACATTGAAAATTCCATTAGGTTATGGATATAAATGCCTAGTACCATGAGAAGTTTCTGCCATGTACTTCTTGCTCAAAAAAATAATTGTGAGGTATAGACATAAAAAAATCAATTGGATGTGGCTGGGTGGTGGCACACATGATTGAATGACATGTTACAGTGTGAAAGGAACTGGGTTCGAACCCCTGGCCCCACCTGCAGGAAGGAAGCTTTGTGAGTGGTGAAGCAGGGCTGCAGGTGTCTTTCTATCTCATCCATCGCTCTCAATTTCTGGCTGTTTCTAACCAATAAATAAAGATAATTAAAAAATTAAAAAAGAAAGTACAATTTCACTTTAAAAAATCTATTGGGATTCAACTTGGGTTTCTGCACAATCAGATAAAAAAGGATCTTCTTCATCCCATGCACTTGGATAGAAAGAAATAGCATCATCAAAATGACCATCCCACCCAGAGTCACATACAGATTTAATGCAGCCCATATCAATATTCCATCACATATTTTAAAGGAATAGAAGAAAAGTTGTTAATATTTATCTGTAACCAGAAGTTGCCTAGAATCACCAAAGTAAGCTTGATATCAAAGAACAAAATTTGAGGCACCATACTCTCTGACTTCAAACTACATTAGAGCTACAGTAATCAAAACCTCTTGGTACTGGAACTAAAATAGACACATAGACCAGTGGAATGGAACTGAAATACCAGAAATAAGTCCTAACATTTATGAACAACTCACTGTTGACTGGGAGATCAGAACATTAAGTGGAGAGTCTATTTCAAAAAGTGGTGTTGAGAAAGTTGGGTTAACACATGCCCACTAATAAAACTGACCACCAAGTGTCACCTTGCAAAAATAAATCAATAGGACAACATCAGTTGGAAAGATTTTGCATGGTTAAGACTATCACCACCCTAACAGGAAGATACCCAATAGCATGGGAAAAGATATTTATACAGCATAACTTACAGGTCTAATAATCAAAATACATAATGAGCTCAGTAAATTTAACACACACAAGAGAAAAAAAAAAAAACAATCACACTAGAAAATGGGTTAAATAAATGGATAGATATTTCACTAAGAAAGAGATCCAGAAGGCCACTGACAGATGAGAAGGTGCTCACAGTCATTGATTATCAGAGAAATGCAAATAAAGACAATAGTGAGATACTACTTTATACCTGTAAGAAAGTCATATATTAGAAAGGACAGTAACAGCAAATGTTGGAGAGGAAGTTATGGAAAGGGGGTTTCTACACTATTGATGGGAGTATAAATTGGCTGAATCCTTATCTGGAGAATTCTCAGAACACTATAAATGGACCTACCATATGACCCAGTAATTTCTCTCCTGTGATTTACTCAAAGGAATCATAAATATCTATCAGAAGAAATCTATATATACCTATGTTCATAGAAACATAATTTGAAATTGCCAGAACTCAGAAGCAACACAGAGGGATATATATTTGGTAAATATATTTACAGGATGGAATACTACTCAGATGCTAAAAGTGATAAGTCATCTTTGCATCATCCTGTATAAAGCTTGAAAACATCATGTTAAGAGAGTTAAGGCAAAAAAGCAAAGGACAACTATCAAATGATATCACTTATAAGCAGGACTTATTAAATAGGGGCAGGGAGGGAGAATACACTTGGAAACATGAACTGAGTATGGTGTATTGCATCAAAGAAAAGGACTGTGGGGAAGGAGAAGGAAAGAAACTTTGAGATCCTGGAGTATTAGCCTAATCCAGATTACATGCTCATCACAATGGCTAGGTAGGGTAAGGGAATATAAGAAAAGCTTTCAGGATAAGGAGAGACGAAAGAAAGGTGACAGAACTAAAGAAAAAAATATCATCCACAGTTGCGAACTATATGTTGACTATTTATGGGTTTATATGCTCCATCAATCAGAAGCTATTATGATATTTAGATGTGAGAAAGAAGAAGCTAAACTAGTTCTAGTCACAAAGCATATTTCAGTTAGTTCTACTTATAAACTAAGTGCATAACTAATTTAGGGTAGTCAGCAATTGTATTTAGGTTCCTTTTGGCCTTGGGGCTGAAGTTGGTAAGGAAGGAAAAAAAGTAAAACCTACTCATGAAGAAGGATGCTCTTTCTTCCCAATTATAGCTCAACAACCAAGCATTTCAGAGCATATTGCCACTTTACAGGGGAAATAATGAGCTTAGCCTTCTGCTAATAAATGAAAGGCAGAGATTAGTTATTGGTTTTGCTTTTGAGCCAAAACATAACTCCATAGCACATTAATTTGACACAGAGCACATCTCTTCATTAATAATTACTGTAAAATTCATACTGTAGCACGGCAGCAGTATATTAACCTGAATCACCAAGCTATGGGCATGTCACGGACCACATAATTTAGGATGGCACCAGCATTTCTGATGAAAAGATAGTGAGTATGTGAGGGCTACTTGCCTGTGAATCAGCTGCATGCCATTCAAAAGTTCATGAGTTACAACTAGATCAATCTAGAATGATCAAATTTATTCTTGAAAATCAACTGCAAAATTCAAATACAGTGTTTTTTGTTTGTTTTTTTTTTTTCCCTTAGGTTAGGCTTGGCCTAAGCATATACTTATGGCTGGAAACAAAATATCTGGAGCTTTATAAAAGGCCTATAGGACTCCTCTTCTGAAAAAACAGAGATTTCTTAACAAGGTGGTTTTCTTTTCTTTTCTTTCTTTCTTTTTTTTAAGATACTCAATAACTTGAAAAAGTCTTACTTTAACAAGCTTCATTTCATTTCACTCATCACTAAAGAAAATTGATTTTTCAAAATTTTTATTTTTTTTTAGTATTTTTAAAATCTTTATTTATTTATTGGATAGAGATATCCAGAAATCAAGAGGGAAAAGGGAGAGAGAGATGGAGAGAGAAAGAGAGAGACCTGTGCAGTACTTCACCACTTGTAAAGCTTTCCCTCTACAGGTGGGGACCAGGGTCTTGAACTCAGGTCCTTGCACATTGTAATGTGTACACTCAACTGGGTGTACCGCAATCCAGCCTCTTCAAAATCATTTAAACTGAATTATTACCATTCCTTGGCAATAATACATGTAGATTTTTTGGGGAGGCTGACTCTCATGCCTGAGGCTGTAAAGTTCCAGGTTCATTCTTCCACACCACAATAAGCCAGAGCAAAGTCAATCAATCAATCAATCACAGAGAAACAGAGACAGTGAAACAGGCCACAACAGCAAAACTTTCTTCAACATGATGGGAACTGCATTCGAACCTCAGTTATGTACATAGAAAATAAAAACACTATTCAAGTGAGTTATTCTGTTGACCCTACATGAGGATATTTTGCCTGTCTTCATATTTGTCTAACTATGTGCAAAGTATATAGAATAAGACAACAATTTTGACAAAATACAAATTCTCAAAATTGAAGATTCTTCTTTGGACCTGTGCGACAAATTCATTTCACCTTATAAATTCTCATGAACATACCCTCCATACCCTGCCATCTCTCAACTTCTCCCTGTTTCAGTGGTGAGAGAGAATCTCTTCGCTCAGTCACCCAAATCAAGGGCTAATCTATTCCAGAAATATCCTTACAGGCATATACATATATAATATTTTGCTGGCCATCGGGGTACCCTTTAGGTCAATTAGGCTGACATATTAAAATGACCATCACACTACCATACAGAAAAAGCATCCAGCATGAACAAAGTTTAAGTGAATGCATGGATATCAACAAGTTAGCACTGCTCATTACTATAAGCACTCTATCAATTACCCTGTTTGAGGAAGGATTGTGAACTTTTTTTTTTCCATTATCCAGGACTTTCACTTTAGGATGACTACTTCAGATAGAAATAAAGAGAAAAAGAGACAGATAACAAGTGAAAGAGGTTGAGCACTGAAGTTTCTTCATAATGAGATAGCAATCTGAAATGGATGAATTTATGTTCAGAAACAGGCAGCTCTCTCCTAGATCAGCAGCTGAAAAATCTGCACAGATCAGCATCCAGCACTACCTGACTTTGATTATATAACTGTTTACTCTCCACTCCCTCTACTTCCTCACCCCCTCCAACATAAAAAAAAAAAAAAAAAACCAGCTATCAGCTTGTTGTGCACATTCTGGCACATGACGATTACCTGAAAAATTATTTTTTTTTATCAGACAGCAGGTCCAAGCTACACTCCCTTATATTTCAACATCTATTCATTTTACTATAAATCTTTGGCTATAATTGAGCAAGGGGCCCCTGAACATTTTTGATTTGTGGCTAGCACTTGCTCTTTTCTCTGGTCAAATATATGAGACTCCTTCCCAATCCATGTGCCACTTTATCATATCAATGCTGTGGAGGTCAGACTGAAACATGGGTCACACATTACAAAGCAGCATGCTATCCAAGCAAGTTATTTTGTGGCCCCTAGAAATGACTTCCTAAAATATATGTATATATTATTTAATTTAATGACAGTGATACAGAGAGTTAGATTGACGATATATATATATATGTGTGTGTGTGCTTTTAAAATATTTTATTTGTTTTACTATATTTATTTATAGGATAGAGACATCCAGAAATTAAGAGGAAAGGGGAGATAGAGAAAGTGAGAGACAGAAAGACAGGTGCAGCCCTGCTTCACCACTTGTCAAGCTTTTCCCGTGGAAGTGGGGACTGAGGGACTTGAAGTGGGGCTCTTGAGCATTGTAACATGTGCACTCAACCACGTGAGCCACCACCAAACCCCCTTGCAGTAGTACTGGGGACTAAAATTGGGGACTCAGCTTCAAGCATGAAAGTCTTTTGTATAATCATTATGTTATTTCCCCAGCCCTCTGGTTTATTATTTTTTTTTAGTTGATTTCTAGAGTAACTACAAACTTGGGAAATAAAAAGAAGTTCAACCTAAAGAAAATAAATGTTTTCTTAAGAGATTAAAATAAAATCAAAATTGAAGATAATATTTTGTAGGTGACATTATTTGATCAACATATTTACAAAGAGATTTTTAGCTTCTCTATGTTGTGGATGTCATATGCCACCAGAGTGAAAATTATTTATTCGATTACATTTGTTCCCTGTGGCTTACAAAAGAAAAGAAACACTCGGAAACGCCATATGCCCATTGAATCTCCTGTTTCAAATGTATGAGAGGAAGAGGTAGTGTGGCTGTGATCCTTGATAGAAGACTTCTAAATTATTTATGTTATCACAGGCTAGATAATGAGAGTAAATAGGAAGGTAATTATATATGCAATTGCAATTTGGACTTTATCCAACTAATGGGAATGTGGGCATTAGCAGGCAGCAGATAATTATTGTTGATTAGATCCACAAACAATTTTAAATTTTGCTTTTGACAGATAAAATGTAAAATTGTTTCCTGTATCCTGTATATTTTTTCTCCTATGGACAGATATAGATAGAAGACAGTGTCTTGCTTAACTAATAAACTATTTACATCATAGTTTTTTCATTAGCAACCTAGGAAATAAGGTAAGAGCCAGTATTGGTCCTCATTGTGTTTAACAGATTCTCTCTCTCTCTCTTTTTTTTTTTTTACTACAAATGGAATGTGTTTATATAAACATTGTGACATACTAATCAGCAAAAGGAAATAAAAATATTATTATTTACCGGGTATTTATTTTTTCACCACTAGGATTAATGCTGGGGTTCAGTGCCTGCACTACAAATCCACTGCTCTCAGTGGCCTTTTTTTTCTTTTTTCTTTCTTTCTTTCTTTCTTTCTTTCTTTCTTTCTTTCTTTCTTTCTTTCTCTCTTTCTTTCTCTCTTTCTTTCTTTCTTTCCTTCTTTCTTTCTTTCTCTCTTTCTTTTTTCCTTCCTTCCTTCCTTCCTTCCTTCCTTCCTTCCTTTCTTCCTTTCTATTTTTATCTGGCAGGACAGAAATTGAGAGGGGATGGGAGCTAGAGAGAGGGAGAGAAAGAGAGAAAGAGAGATACCTGAAGATGTGCTTCATCATTCAGGAAATGTTGTTTATAGGGTTAGTTTAAAAAAATGTGTGTCATTTTAGCTCTTACAATTTTGCATGCATTTGAAAATTATATCCTATTTTAACTCATGTCTCCTAATCTCTTTTTCTCAGCTGACCGATATTGTACAAATTCTTCTCATTTCCCCATACATTATTGTACAGGCTTGAATGTTTATCCATTTATTACTATTTATAATGGATGTGACTATATATTTAATATGTTCTCACAATTTTCTAGTGTAAATAGTGCTGCATATAAAATGTGGAAGTGTTCTTTCATGACCTTGAAGTAAACAAAGAATTTTAAGACCAGGCATAAAAATTACAGACTATAAAAGAAAAGATCATTCACCGAAAACATTGTAAAATAGCATGCTTCAAAGTAGAAGAAAATATTACTATTACATACCCCCCAAAAGAACATGTAATCAGAGTATATAAATAATAATAAAATGAGAAGCATCAAGCAAAATACTTGACTAATCACCTCATAAAAAAGGAATTCAAGATGCAATACACATATTAAAGTACTCAACAACTTTAACATTACATAAATAAAATTATCATGTCTAAAAATTAAAAGGCTTGATATATAAATTATAGTGGATTGGGGTCTTAAGACTGAATTTCCACATTCACATGTAAGTAAACGTTTCCCCATTCCAGAAAGCTTTTTCAAACAACACTGTTGTACCAGACAACTGAATTTTGACACACTCCGCCTAAAAAATCTACCTGTTAAGGACTTAATCTCCTAAGAGTCTGCTGCACTTCAGATATCAGACTTAAGTGCAAACTATTAACTTACGTTTATGATGGGCAGATTATAGGTCAGAGATTCCCACAAAACCCTCTTCAGATTTGATTAATTTGCTAGAGTAGAGGACAAAACTCAGGAACTCCATTTACTCATTAGATCACTTCTAGCGTTTGCCATTAGATCACTAATTTTATATGAAGGACATTACTCTGGAATAGTCAGTTGGAAAAGATGTATAGGCACAGTGTGGTAAAAAGATGCATAAAATCCATTCCTTCTCTTAGAAAGTAATTCTCCCAAATTCCCATATGTTTATTAACCTGAAACTCTCAGATCCATAATTTAAAATTTTTATGAAAGCTACATTACTTAAGTGTGATTCATTAAATCATTAGCCATTCATTGACAACTGAATACAACAACCAATCATCTTTCCTCTTTCAAGTCTGCAGTAAAACAGAAGTTTCAATCCTCTGGATGATTCTCATGGCAACTGAACCCCATCCTTAGATGCTTGCAAAAATCATCTCATTCACATAGAAATCGATCCCTTTATCACTCTGAGCATTTAGGAAATTTAGAAGAGTCATGGAAACTGTAAGTCAAGAAATATGGGTGGTGATCAAAATGCATATATTTGGCACATAAAATCCAACATTAAAATAATAGTAGAATTCCTTAAAATTAATTATTATGAATGAGCCTAAAATGTATACGCAATCTATATGAGCTATCTATAAAATATGATAAAATTAAAGAAGTAAATAAATAGATAGATAACCCATGCTTAAGAAAAGGAGGACTTTGCTCAACAATTTATGTGTTGTTGGATACCTGGGTTGCTTCTAGGTTTTGGCTATTACACATTGTGCTGCTATGAACATAGGTATATATATATATATATATATATATATATATATTTTGTAGATGGACAATAATATATGAGTATCTGAGAAATTTGTGATGTGCATATACACAATGGATACTCAGCTATTAAGAATAATGATTTGGGAGTCGGGCGGTAGCGCAGCAGGTTAAGGGCATGTGGCACAAAGTGCAAGGACCAAGGGAGGATCTTGGTTTGAGCCCCAGCTCTCCACCTGCAGGTGAAGCAGGTCTGCAGATTGTTGATCTTTCTCTCCCCCTCTCTGTTTTCCCCTCTTCTCTCCATTTCTCTCTGTCCTATCCAACAATATGATATCAATAACAACAACAATAATAACTACAACAACAATAAAAAACAAAAGGGAAAATAAAAAATATATAAAATAAAAAATAAAATGTGCCTTCTTTACCCAATCTTAGATGGTGCTTGAAGGAATTATGTTAAGTGAGATAAGCCAGAAAGACAAAGATGAATATGAGATGATCCCATTCATAAACAGAAGTTGAAAAAAAAAAGAACAGAAAGGAACAGGAAGAAGAAGGAGGAGGAGGAGGAGGAGGAGGAGGAGGAGAAGGAGAAGAATAATTTGAACTAAGTTTGGATTATTGTGCCAAAGTAAAAGACTCAGGGGTTGGGGTAGGGACATAGGGCTTTGGTGGTGAGAATGGTGTTAATCTATACTCTAATTAATTTATAGTCTTATAAATCAATATTTATTCAATATCATGGGGGAATAGAATTAATTTCTTGGGCTTTTTAACATTTTTATTTATTATTGGATAGAGACAAAGAGAAATTGAGAGGGAGAGATAGAGAGGGAAAGAGACAGAGAGACATCTGCAGACCCTGCTTCATCTCTTGTGAAGCTTTCACCTGTAGGTGAGGAGCAGCGGTTTAAACCAGGGTCCTTGCTCACTGCAATGTATGCACTTAAGCAGGTATGCTGCCACCTGACTCCATCTTGAGTTCTTTAAATGAATAGATTTCAGTTCTGAGTAAGTACTCTTTTTTAAATTTTTATTTATAAAAAAGAAACATTGACAAAAACCATAGGATAAGGGAGGAACAACTCCACACAATCCCCACCACCAGAATACCATATCTCATCCCATCCCATCCCATCCCCTGATAGCTTTCCTATTCTTTATCCCTCTGGGAGTATGGACCCAGGTTCATTATGGGGTGCAAAAGGTGGAAGGTCTGGCTTCTGTAGTTGCTTCCCCAGTGAACATGGGCATTGACAGCTTGACTCTTACTCCAGCCTGTCTCTCTCTTTCCCTAGTGGGGCGGGGCTCTGGAGAAGCTGGGCTCCAGGACACATTGGTGGGGTCATCTGCCCAGGGAAGTCTGGTTGGCATCATGTTAGCTAGCATCTGAAACCTGGTGGTTGAAAAAAAGAGTTAACATATAAAGCCAATTTAAGCACTTAGTATTTCAAATTTGTAAACTGATTGAATTAGGGTATTGGGATTAAACTGTTATTAATACTAATAACTTTTTTAAAAAAAATCCTAAATAACTTAGACCAGGTATATGAAAAGAAACTGATCCTGTCACTATCTAAAATATGGTTATAAATAACATTAAATAACATCAATCACTTGCCATGTGTGGTATATTAAACCCTAATTATGAGATTTTCAAAATAAACACAGCTCCCAAATAATTTGGTTATGATAATAATTATCTATTGCTTTCTTATACTCTAAGACTTCAAGGAGCCTTATTCATTCTCTTTAAAATCTGTATTGTTCCTAGTCTTGGAACCTCTGGGACTGTGTTTACATTTCTCCATGCTTCTCCTCTTGTCCCCCTACCATGTGATACTACCTCTGCTGACCTCAACTAAATCAATGAAACCAGTGCCATCATGCCATAGATTGTATACAGAGATACTAATATTGATATTTCAACCCTCCAAATGTAATAATCTGGCAAGATCTTTCCTAACACATGGGACTACCTAGTTCCATTTCAGATGATTTCTTAACAAAGATATAGGCCCTAGATATAGATCAGTGCCTAAGGGACAAGGGTACAGGTGCACATGTACTCATAAGTTAGGGGAAATATATATATATATGTAAAAGTGCTCAGTAGTAGTCTGCTGTGTGTAGACTAAATAAATTCAGCAAGAAAATAGAAAGACTTAAAGAACACAGTGTAAATTACCTAATCAAAATACTTAACTACTTAGGCTTAGAAACCCTCCTATCCTACCCCCTACTTCACTCCCTCAATCACTTTAAGTCTAATCTTGTCAGATACAGTAAGGACTACAAAGGCTGGTTAAGGGAAAGATCTTGGCACACATTAATGATAGCCTTTTTGGTCAATTCTAGTCCACTCCATCATATGGGACTCTACTCAGGGAATCCTTGGATGGGCATAAATCTCTAATAGATCCCTCTCTCTACCATCACTGGTCATTTTCACCAGGAATTTTATCATATGTCCTCTTGTGGGTCTTTCCAGGATATTATCCTCACTATAAAGCAGCAATGGTAGGAGCTGTGCCATTTTTTGAATGGTGGTTGGGTCAGCCTTTTCTGACACTCAAGGAAGACTGATCCTGTAATGAGTGCATCCTAGAATGTTTTTAGCTGTCACCATGGACGGTGAGCTCAGATTGTCAGATTGACAGGGACTCAGAGGTTACACAGGCTCCTAAATATGAATAGATATGAGCCCTACATCAGATCAACAGGTTTTAAAATTAATGGTATTTATGTACTTTCCTGATAATTTGGAATCACCCTTTGTCCTAATGCAGATTTCTACTCCTAGTCTCATCTCTGATACCATATTCCCAAACAAAACTATTAGTCCACCCGCATGTTAGTTCTCAGCCTCAGGCAAAAATAACTAAAATCATGGGACCCTTCAAATATACCTAAAATAGGCTTCCGGTTTCTTCACCCTTAATCTTATCTGCTCTATTATTGCCTCTGGTTTCCTTTTTATTAAAAAATTTGTCCTGCTTTATATCTTACTGCCTTTCAGCCACCAAGTTGCAGACACTACCATGACACCGTTCTGACTCCCCTGGGTAGACAACCTCACCAATGTGTCCCAGAACCTCACCTCTCCACAACTCTTCCCCACTAGGAAAATACAGAAACAGGTTGGTGGTATGAATTGAGCTGACAACATCCATGTCTAATAGAGAAGTGTTGAAACTTAACTTAAAAGGGGTTTTGTGGTGGCTGCTGCTGCGGCATGTAAAAGTATTCACAGCGGGGAGCTGGGAACTGGTTTAAACAATACAAGGTTTATTAGGGTGAAACAGGTAAAAGGCAAAATAAGAATCATCATTATGGACTAAGGGTATGCTAGGTCCATAAAGTCTGAATATAGTTACCAAAAGTTTAGTCCCATAAGATAAACAATTATCAGCTCTGGTAAAGGTTGCTCATGACTGTAGAGGGGTCTAAAATTTTACCAGCTAGCAAAGTCACATGTGTTCAGTTCCCAGGAGAAGGTACGGATACCTGGCACACCTCCACTGAGAAGCATCTGACCAGGAGAAGAAGCAGCAGCCAAAGAGATCAACCTGCTCAAAGTCCTGTGCTTTTATACATTCCCTTCTCTGTCTGTCCTGCCACAGGGTGAAGTCATTTGTATACTAATAGTCCCAAATTCCTGTTGGGGTCACAACAGAGAAGCAATTCCAGAAACCAAATCTTCCACCTTCTACACCCAATAAACAATTTTGGTTCATACTTCCAGAGCAATAAAGAATAGCAAAACTTCCAGTGGAGAGGACTGGGCACAGAAATCTGGTGGTAGAAACTGTATGGAGTTATACTTCTATTATCTTATAATCTTATTAATTATTATTAAGTCACAAATAAAAATGTTTAAAGAATAGGAAGAATTAAGAATGGAAAAATCAATACTGCAAAATGTGTTTGTTCTTTCTAACTTAAACTATGAAGTCAGTGCATTGCTAATCAGAGACTGAGCATATTAGTTTGAGATTATAGACAAACAGATTCTAACATTTGTATGGACAAATTGCATCCACATCTAAGTTGAGTAAATTAACAACTCATAAAACATACTGTATGGAATTATTTTCTTCTATTCTCTAGATTGTCTCATCATTCTATTACAGAGTTCCTTTGATTATATTGTTTTTGTAATTTAGTGACATAAAACCAATCTAATTTAAAAGTTAGAAATGGACTTAAAATATAGTTTCTTAAAAATATGCAAGTGACAAAGAAGTACCTGTTTGGATGAATTTTATTTAAAAGCATGAATGAAAAAGACAAAACATAACAAATGATGACAAGCAGATGGAGAAAAAAGCATTTTTTTGTGTATTGCTGTTGTGGATTTAAGTTATTACACTCATTAAGGAAAAACTATAAGAGCATATGAAAAAGTGAAAATAAGATTACCATACTATCCAAAATTTTTACTTCTTAGTCCTGATCTGGAGTAGGTGATTTCATAATCTAAAAAGTCTATCTTTACACCCATATTTAGTAAAATAATATTTATAATATTTAAGAGATGGAAATAACTTAGCTGTCTACTAGACTGATGTAAAAAAAAAACAATATACCTCAACACATACACACTGAAATATTATTCAGCTACAAAAAGTAAACATTGCCATTTTTGATAAAATAGAAGAAATAAAAGCACATTATGCTAAGTGAAGTATATCAGACAAAGAAATATAAATACTATATAGGATCACTTCTATTTGGAAACTAAAATAAAACAAACAAATAAAAAGACAATACATAGAAACAGCTTGTCATAAAACAGAATGTGTTAAATGAATAGCTATTAATCAAAGGGTACAAACTTTTAGTTATAAGATGCATAAATTCTGGTAATCTGTTGTAGAGCATGGTGACTATGGTTAATGGTACTATATTGTATATTTTAAATCTGCTGAAAGTCATATGTATTTCACCTCACAAAAATAAATATAACTATCTGAGGTAGTACATTCATAATTAACCATAATGTGATCAATTAACAGTATTTAAGTGTATACTTATATCAAATCATTAGGTTGTGCATCTTTACTCTATAGACTTTGGTCAATTACACTTAAATATAACTGGGGAAAAGATAAAGTTTATATAGAGAGTCAAAAGTCTCAGACAAACAAATTTAACATTAAATAACAAAGTTGAAACACAGACACTATGTAACTTCAAGACATACTATAAAGGTTATAGGGCTAGGTGATGGTGCACCTGGTTGAGTTCACTCATTAAAGTGCGCAAAGAACAGGGTTTAAGGCCCCAGTCCTCAGCTGCAGGAGAAAGCTTTGTGAGTGGAGAAGCAGGGCTGCAGGTGTCTCTCTGTCTCTTTCCCTCTCTATCTCCCCCTCCTCTCTTAATTTCTCTCTGTCCCTATCCAATAATAATAATATTAACAAGGATATAGTAACCAAGACAGGTATTGACAGGTAAAAAGACAGATTACATGTTATGAGTACAGAGTCATAGAAAGCCAGAGGAATCATATAACTGAGTGAAATAAGAAAACCTGAAACACTACACACTACCTGACTCCAATTATATGACATTCTGGAAAAGGCAGAACTACTGCATCAATCCAATAATCAGTGATCTCTGGGAGTTAGGGAGACTCTGTGATGAATTAGATGGAACACAGAGGAAGATTAGGGAAGTAGAGACATGCCATTATAAATTTATCCAAACCCACGAAATATACAGCACCAGGAGTGAATCATAATGTAAACTATGAATTGTGGATGATAAATCTGTGTCATTGTAGGTTCACAAATTGTCACTCTGGTGCTGATAATGGGAAATGATACACATGTATGTGGAGTGAAGTATGTGGGAAGACTACTTATATCTCCAGTTGGGGGGTAAAACTGTCTAAAATGAAGTCATTATAATAAACCATGCTATGTGTCTGCAGTAGAACATCATATAGCAATGAGAAAGAACAATGTATGCTTACTAGTAACAGTATGTAATAGTTTTATAAAGTTTATGTTGTGAACAAAATAGGCCTTACAACTTACTATCTTATATTTTTTTATTCAGAACTGGACAAAAGCTGTCTACTCTACATTGTGTACAGCTGGACTTCCAGCCTGTTCCCCATGGTACAGAGTGAAGCTTGGTGCTGTGCTATCTTCCTCTTATTCCCTTTATCTTTGTACCTGAAAATGGCCACCCAGTGTGGTAAAGCCACAGTATATGCCCTCTCTCTCTCTCTCTCTCTAGACACACACACACACTCTCTCTCTCTCTCTCTCTTTCACTTGCTCTCTCAGTCTTCCTCTCTCTTACTCTGAACAAAACAAAGTTATAGTGAATATAATCATAGTGGCTGTGTTTAGAGTGGAAGTAGTACTTGAGAAATACTTCTGAGATGTTAATGACATTTTATACCGTGAACTAGATGATAGATACCTGGATTTGTTTAAATTGGAAAAATTAATTGAATTATGTATAAATGCTTTTATGGTTCATTCTCTGTATTATACTTTAATACATTTTACTTAAATATTTTTAAAGATTTTTATTTATTTATTATTGGATAGAGACAGAAAGAAATTGAGTGGGGAGAGAGAGAGAGACCTTCAGCCCTGGTTCACCACTCATGAAGCTTCCCTTCGGCAGGTGGGGACCAGGGGACTTGAACCCAGGTCCTTGTGCACTGTAATGTGTGTGCTCTACCAGGTCTGCCACCACCTGGACCCTGACTTAAAACATATTATAATTAACATATATGAAGTCACATTATTATACATAACTATAATTATCTAGGAGGACAAATTTCTGAACATGAAAATTCAAGGTAGGGAAAATAGTTTGCCTGAGTAACATGACTGTTTTGCCCTTTACACAACCCAGGTTTGTGTCCAGCCCCCAAAGCAGAGGGAGCTTCAAAACTGGAGTATACCTTTCTGTATGTCTCTTTCTTTCTATTTAAAATATTTTTGAAGTTTCAATGCAGTGAAAACATGATGGTAACAACAATAAATCATTGTAGTGTTTATAGTTTGTAAACTGTAACTGCTTTACATATATATATATATATATATATATATATATATATTGCAGCTGATTTTTTTCATGGCTATAGTTTTTTTAATATTTATTTTATTTATTTATTCCTTTTTGTCGCCCTTGGTTTTTTTTTATTGTTGTAGTTATTATTGTTGTCATCTTTGTTGGATAGGACAGAGAGAAATGGAGAGAGGAGGGGAAGACAGAGAGGGGGAGAGAAATATACATACATGCAGACCTGCTTCACCGCCTGTGAAGCAACTCCCCGGGCAGGTGGGGAGCCAGGGCTTCAACCCGGATCCTTGTACTGGTCCTTGCGCTTTGTGCCACGTGCACTTAACCCACTGCACTACAGCCCGACTCCCTATAAAATATTTTTTAAATATATTATTTTTTGTCTGTACTATACATTTTATTTTGTTTGTAACTCTAAAGTTACATATTATTTGTATAAAACAGATACTAAAATGTTCTCTTATCTCACCTTTCCAATAACAGTCATACATATATCTTACCAGAGCTTAGTTCTGGCTAATGGTGGTGTGGGAGATTGAAACAGGAAATTTGGAGCCTCAGACATGAGTCTCTTTGCATATTACTATGCTATCTACCCCTGCTCTCAAACATATTTTCTTGAGGTTAAAGCACCATCTATTTCAAGTGCTAAATATTCCCCTTTACTCCATCAGAAGAATGATCTGAAAGTTTCTAGAATGGTTGCAATATCTCATCACCAAATAGTCACTAAATTTGTTTTCATTACACGAGGAAAAATTCAACCTTCTATGTTAAACAACAATTATTTAACAGTACCAGGAGTTGATAATATAACCTTATGTGCCCTGTAGTCAAGGCTCTAAACCCAACATAATGAATCAAACAGCACGAAATAGTGACCAAATATTGAAAAGAAAAGCCAAATTTTAGATTGATTATTCCTATCTATAGATTCCTAACTCTTTTTTTTTTAGTGGTTTAATGCTTTACAGAGCAATCATTGACTTGTACATACATTTCTATTATGTAATAGACCCCTAAAGTTTTCTTCTTATCCTCTCTTGCTCTACCTCTCCAAAGTCCTTTGCTTTGGTATAGTATGCTATGCTATATCCATGTTTAACTTTCTGCTCTCCCTGCCAAAAGCACTTTGTTTTGTTGCAATGTGCCATGTCCATTCTATGTCTCACTTTGTGCTCTTCCTCCCCTTCCTTATTTTATTAAGTCTCACATATAAGTGAGATCATTTGAAATCCATCCTTCTTTTTGACTTATTTCACTCAACATGATGTTCTCAAGTTTCACTCAAGAGGATACAAAGAAGACAACCACATCATTGTTAACAGGTAAGTAGCATTCCATCATATATATATATGTATGTATATATATCACAGTTTTGGTTTTTTTTTACTTTTCTTTTTTTTTTAATTTTTTATTTAAGAAAGGATTAACGAACAGAACCATAAGGTAGGAGGGGTACAAATCCACACAATTCCCAACACCCAATCTCCTTAACCCACCCCCTCCCATGATAGCTTTCCCATTCTCTAGCCCTCTGGGAGCATAGACCCAGGGTCATTGAGGGTTGCAGAAGGTAGAAGGTCTGGCTTCTGTAATTGCTTCCCCACTGAACATGGGCGTTGACTGGTTGGTCCATACTCCCAGTCTGCCTCTCTCTTTCCCTAGTAGGTGTGTCTCTGGGGAAGCAGAGCTCCAGGACACATTGGTGGGGTCTTCAATCCAGGGAAGCCTGGCCAGCATCCTGGTGGCATCTGGAACCTGGTGATTGAAAGGAGAGTTAACATACGAAGCCAAACAAATTGTTGAGCAATCATGGATCCCAGGCTTGGAATAGTGGAGAGGAAGTGTTAGGGAGGTACTCACTGCAAACTCTAGTGTATTTCTGCTTTCAGGTATATATTTTGCAGTAGTTTATGGATATGTGTGCACATAAGCTCTCTCTCACAGAAACTGGTGTATATCTAGGTTATGGGACTTTGTTAGAAGGTGAACCACCTGAGATGAAATTAGAATGTACTATAAAAGGAAAGGTCTCACCCGAGTAATGAGCTGAAGGGTTGTCATTCCACACGTGAAGTCTCTGGACACAGTCTGAGCTGAAGCATGTTGAGGTGGCAATCGTTGCGTTGGTTAGGTTGTGATCAGTGGATGCAATATTATTTGGTATGGATTGGGAGATGCATACGGGAATGTGGGCCCTATCCAAGGGTTCCAGTTAGTGGAGATGTGAGGTTCCTGCTGTCTTAGGGTTCAAAAAGACAATTGCTAGTTAATGTTATCATCACATTATTTGGTAATTGGGTTAACTTTGAAAAGTCCTTTTGTTATGGTTTGCTGTACAGTATCCAGTATCTTGCATATAGCTGTGCTATTGGATGCTTCTAATCTACTTGGTCTAGGCTTTTGAGAGAGTCCGCATGTCAAATACATAGCCTATATATTAAAAAGATTCAGTTTGTGTTTTGAGAAACTTTGAGACGTACAACTGATTTTCCCCCTCTCATATTAATTAACTACTGATTTATATATCTACATTTTGCTAGGAGTGTACATAAACACCATTCCCACCACCAAAAGACTATGACCCATCCCTCCCACACACTCCCACCCCCCACTAGCCCAGGAAGCTGCATGTCTACCCCTCACCACAGGGTTTTTACTTTGGTGCTCTACTTTCATTTAGTCAGATCCTGCTTTTAGTTTCCCTTTCAGATCTTCTTACTCAACATCTGTTGATGAGTGGGATCATCCCATACTCATCTTTATCTTTCTGACTTAGTTCACTTAACATAATTCCTTCTAGCTCTGTCCAAGATGGGTCAGAGAAGGTGGGTTCATTGTTCTTGATAGCTGCATAGTATTCTATTGTGTATATATACCACAGCTTTCTCAGCCACTCATCTGTTGTTGGGCATCTGGGTTGCTTCCAGGTTTTAGCTATTATGACTTGTGCTGCTATGAACATAGGAGTACACACCTCTTTTTGGTTGGGTGTTATGGAGTCCTTGGGGTATAACCCCAGGAGAGGAATTACTGGATCATATGGAAGGTCTATGTCTAGACTTGTGAGAGTTTTCCAGACTGCTCTCCACAGATGCTGTACTAATTTACATTCCCACCAGCAATGTAAAAGGGTTCCTCTGTTCCCACAACTTCTCCAGCATTTTTTGATGCTGGCCTTTTTGATGTATGCCATTCTTACAGGAGTGAGGTGGTATCTTAGTCATGTCTTAATTTGCATTCCTCTGACAATCAGTGACCTAGAGCAGTTTTCCATATATTTGTTAGCCTTTTGGATCTCCTCTGAGGTGAATGTTTTCTTCATATCCTCTGCCCATTTTTGGATGGGGTCATTTGCTTTTTTGTTGCTAAGTTTGCTGAGCTCTTTATATATTTTGGTGATTAGTTTCTTGTCTGATGTTTGGCATGTGAAGATCTTCTCCCATTCTGTGAGGGGTCTCTCTGTTTGTTTAAAAGTTTCTTTGGATGTGCAGAAGCTTTTCAATTTGATGTACTCCCATTGGTTTGTTTCTGCTTTAGTCTTCCTTGCACTTGGGTTTGATTCATCAAAGATGTCCTTGAGGTGTAGGTGGGAAACTGTTTTACCAATGTTTTCCTCTAAGTATTTGATTGTTTCTGGTCTGACATCTAGGTCTTTGATCCATTTGGAGTGGATTTTTGTTTCTGGTGAGATAAAGTGGTTCAATTTCATTCTTCTGCAAGTTTCAACCCAGTTTTCCCAGCACCATTTATTGAAGAGAGCCTCCTTTTTCCATTTAATCCTTTGGGCCCCCTTATCAAAGATTAGATGCCCATAGGTGTTGGGATTTACTTCTGGGCTTTCAATTCTGTTCCACTGGTCTGTGTGCCTATTTTTGTTCCAGTACCATGCTGTTTTGATGATGATGGCTTTATAATATAGTTTAAGGTCTGGGAGTGTCATGCCTCCATTTCTGTTTCTTTTCCTTAAGATAGTTTTGGCAATTCTAGGTGTTTTCAGGTTCCAGATAAATGATTGTAGTGTTTTTTCTATTCTCTTAAAGAAGCTTGGTGGAACTTTGATGGGTATTGCATTAAATTTGTATATGGCTCTGGGGAGAATATTCATTTTGATGATATTTATTCTTCCAATCCATGAGCATGGGATATCTTTCCATTTCTTGGTATCAGTTTCTATCTCCTTGAGTAGCGACTCATAATTTTCAGCATACACGTCTTTTACTTCTTTGGTCAACTTTATTCCTAGGTATTTGATTGATTTTGCTGAAACAGTAAATGGGTGTGATTTCTGGATGTCTTCTTCTTCAGATTTAGTGTTTGCATAAAGAAATGCCACTGATTTTTGTACATTGATTTTGTAGCCTGATACCTTGCTATATTGCCTAATAACATCCAGTAATTTTAAACTGGATTCTTTAGGTCTTTCTATGTATACTATCATATCATCTGCAAATAGTGAGAGCTTGACTTCTTCCCTTCCAATCTGTATTCCTTTGATTTCTTTCTCTTGCCTGATTGCTATGGCAAGAACTTCCAATACTATGTTGAAGAGTAACGGTGACAATGGACAGCCCTGTCTAGTCCCCGATCTGAGGGGGAATGCTTTCAGCTTCTGTCCATTGAGTATGATGTTCGCTCTACATTTGCTATATATAGACTCCACTATCTTGAGGAATTTCCCATCTATTCCCATTTTTTGTAGTTTTGAGCATGAATGGGTGTTGGATTGTGTCAAAGGGTTTCTCTGCATCTATTGAGATAATCATGTGGTTTTTGGCTTTGCTTTTATTGATGTGGTGAATGACATTGATTGACTTACGGATGTTGAAGCAGCCTTGCATTCCTGGGATGAATCCCACTTGGTCATGATGAACAATCTTTTTGATGTGTTGCTGTATCCGGTTGGCCAAGATCTTGTTTAATATTTTGGCATCTATGTTCATTAGAGATATTGGTCTGTAGTTTTCCTTTTTTGTTCTGTCCCTATCAGATTTTTGTATCAGGGTGATGTTGGCTTCATAGAAGGTGGAAGGGAGTATTCCTGTTTCTTCAATCTTATGGAATAGCTTAAGAAGTATGGGTATTAACTGTTTCCTGAAAGTTTTGTAGAATTCATTTGTGAAGCCATCTGGTCCAGGACTTTTGTTGTTGGGGAGATTCTTAATAACGGTTTCAATTTCTTTGTCTGTGATTGGTGCATTTAGATTTTGTAGTTCTTCTTGGTTCAGTTTTCGAAGTGCATAGGTTTCTAGGAATTGTTCCATTTCTTCCAGATTCTCTAGCTTGGTGGCATATAGTTCTTTATAGAAGTTTCGCAGGATTCTCTGGATTTCTGTGGTGTCAGTTGTGATATCTCCTCCATTGTTTACAATTCTATTAATTTGAGTCTTCTCTCTTTTTTGTTTGGTGAGTCTGGATAGGTGTTTGTATTTTGTTTAATCTTTCAAAGAACCAACTTTTGGCTTCATTGATCTTTTGTATGGTTCTTTTATTTTCGATGTTGTTTATTTCTGTTTGAGCTTTAGTGATTTCTGTCCTTCTGGTTGCTTTAGGGTTCCTTTTATCCTCTTCCTCTAAGTCCTTGAGGTGTGCAGTAAGGTCATTCATTTGAGCTTCTTCTTGATGTTTAATATGTGATTGTATGGCTATAAGTTTCCCTCTCAGTACTGCTTTAGCTGTGTCCCAAATATTTTGATAGGTTGTGTCTTCATTTTCATTAGTTTCCAGGAACATTTGAATTTCCTGCTTGAGTGATTCTCTGACCCAGTGGTTCTTAAGGAGCATGTTGTTTAGTTTCTAAATTCTGTGTCTTTTAATAATTTTCTATTTGTTGTTAAATGTTAGTTTTACACCACTGTGGTCTGAAAAGATACTTGGGATGATTTCAATGCTCTTGAATTTATTGATGCTGTATTTGTGGCCTAACATGTGGTCTATCCTTGAGTATGTGTTATGTGGATTTGAAAAGAAGTTGTATTACAGTTTTTTGGAGTGGAGGAGTCTGAAAATGTCCAAGAGGTCTAGTCTGTTGATCTCTTCATTCAATTCTCTTGTATCTTTATTGGTTCTCTGCTTTGTTGATCTGTCTAAGTGTGAGAGTGGGATATTGAAGTCTCCTACTATTATTGTATTACTATTGATGTATTTTTGAAATTCTTTCAGTAGATGCTTAATGTATTTAGATGGTCCCTCGTTGATTGCATAGATGTTAATAATTGTTAAGTCTTCTTGGCTGATTGATCCTCTAATCATTATGTAATGTCCTTGCCTATCTTTTATCACTTTATTTAATTTAAAATCTATCGTGTCTGAGATGAGAATGGCTGTTCCTGCCCTTTTTTGTGGTCTGTTAGCCTGTATGATAGTTTTCCATCCTTTCACTTTAAGTCTGTGTTTATCTTGTGACAGATGGGATTCTTGAAAGCAGCATATGGTTGGGTTATGTTTTCTGATCCTTCCCCCCGTCCTGTGCCTTTGATGGGTGAGTTTAAGCCATTGACATTTATTGATATTATGGATTTAATGTATTGTAGTGCAATTGTTCTAAGAAAAATTGTTTGCTTTGATATATTGGAAGCATTATAGTGATGTTCTTGTTTATAAGAGGTCTTTTAGTACCTCTTTCAGTCCCGGCTTGGTGATGGTTGCTTCCTTTAACTGTTTTTTGTCTAAGAAGGTTTTGATCCCTCCATCTAGTTTGAATGAAAGTCTAGCAGGATATATTATCCTTGGTTGAAACCCTTTTTCATTCAGGGCTCGATAGATATCTTGCCACTCCCTTCTGGCTTTTAGAGTTTGAGTGGAGAAGTCTGCAGATAATCTTATGGGTTTTCCCTTGTATGTGACTTTTTGTTTCTCTCTTGCAGCCTTTAGGATCCTTTCTTTATCCTTACTTCTTCCATTGTGACTATGATGTGTCTTGGTGTCTTCAGGTCTGGCTTGATTCTGTTTGGTACTCTCTGGGCCTCTTGAACCTTGATATCCTTTCTGTTATTCAGGTTTGGGAAGTTTTCTTGTATTATTTCCTCTAGAATGTTTGCTTCCCCTTCCTCTCTTTCTTCCTCTGGCAGGCCAATTATACGAATGTTACTTCCTTTGAGATCATCTCATATGTCTCTGTTGTTGTTTTCAGTGTCTCTCAATCTCTTTTTAAGCTCTTTCACCTCTTTCTTTGTTTTCTCTAACTCATCCTCTGTCTGACTAATTCTGTTTTCTGCTTCTGTTAGTCTGCTTTCCCTTGCCTCAGCTTCTTTCTTCATTACAGCTATTTCAGCTGTAAGTTCTCTAATTGCCTCAAGATAATCAGTATTTTCCTTGGGGGTCTCAACTGTTGTTTCCCTAATACTGCCATTCCTTTCCTCCAATGTTGTTTTCATTTCTGTGATTAATAAGTTTATTATTGCTTGCATACTTTTCTTATTTATGGTTACTTCTGGCTGATTTTTAGTTTCTACTGGGCTCTTGTCTTCATTCATTGGGGTAGCAGTTTTATTTGTTTTTGATCTACCCATTTTTAATTTATTTGTTTTTTTAATGCTCTGTCATTCCTCAGTTGTGTCTTGAGTACAAGTAATACTGTACTAAATATCTTTATGACAGTTGCACTCACCAACCTCAGGAATTACAGTAGCAACTGAAGTAAGTATTGAAGGAGTTTAATCCTTACCAGTTAGCCAAACAATTTCTCCAATCTGTGAAAAAATAGTAACCAAATCGTAGTGAGGAAAGAGAAAAGAAAGAAAGGATAGCAAGAATAGACAGTTATGCAAATCTACTATCCACTGTATATTCTAGGGGCAACAAGAGGGAAAATAGAACTAGAGCAGAGATACACACATAGAGAGTCCACTCTGAGTCAGATTTCTTCCCCAAAATAATTCACAAATTCAGAAAGGCAAAGAAGAAGGAATAAGTGTATGACAAGATTAAAAAAAAGAGAGAGAGAGAGAGACAGACAGACAAGAGAGAGAAAAGGTAGAAGATAAGAAAAAGAGTTGTAATTAAAGAGCAGTGAAACGAAATTCCCAAATGTGTAGTGTATCCGTGAATTCAAAAAAGCACCCTGTTTGGTGGTGTGGGGGATCCTGCTAGGAGCTGGTCCCCAGGGACTGCTTGGGGGGGGGGCGGGAAGGAGGTATGCTTGAAAATTAAAAGGAAGAAAGAAAAGTTTGGTTTTTTTTCCCCTTTTTTCCCTACTCTAATTCTTAACCCAAATTAAGTTATAGTGACCTCCTTGGTGTCACCGCTAGGACCCCTTATTGGCTGTCCTGCTAAAGGCAGAAACCCTACTGTTTCCAGGAGATGTTTTCGGAGCTCAGCGGCTAGCAACTTCTCGGTCCGCCTTCTTCCGGGAACCCCCCCCCCCAGACTTTTTTAAAGGATTTCTCGAAAATGAAAACTAGCTCCAAGTCCTTTGATACAATGAGAGCTATACTCAAGAAGTCTTCGGATCCACCCTTAGGGTCACGGTGGTCCCCGGAGACTCCCAAGAGAAAGCCCCCGAGCTACAGTGCTCCCTCCCGGTCCTCTGTCGGCTGCCCAGCAGCGCTCTGCAACCAGCGGAGGAGCCGCCTTCCTGGGTGGAAGACAGTGCTGGCGCACCCGCCTTGCCCGCTGCCACCTGGGAAGTCTGGAGCAGCCGCCCCTAGTCCGTGCCAACTTTACTCTAATTCTTAACCCAAATTAAGTTATTTTCACTTCCTTGGTGTCACTGCTAGGACCCCTTATTGGCTGGCCTGCTAAAAGCAGAAAATCCTACCGTTTCCAGGAGATGTGGTCGGAGCTCAGCCGCTACGGCTTCTCAGTCGGCCATCTTCCTGTAGTCTCAGTTTTTTTTTTTTTTTTTTTTTATTTTTTTTATTTTTTTAGCCATTCCTCTGATATTGGACATTTGTGTTACTTCTAGGTACTGGCGATTAAAAACTGTGCTGCTATGAACATTGGTATATACAAATCTCTTCTGATAGGTGTTTCTCTCTTTTTCAGGTAAATCCCCAGGGGAGAAGTTGAGTTATGGAATATTCCTAGTGTCCCAATAAATCTCCAAATCACTTTCCACAGTGGTTGGGCTATTTTTCACTACCACCAGCATTGAAGAAGTGTCCATTTTTCTCCACATCTTCTCTAAAACTTGTCATTTCTGATATATGACATTCTCACAGGTTTTGTAATGTGGCATCTCACTGTTGTCTTTATTTGCAGTTCCCTGATGACTAGTGACTTTGAGCACCTTCTCATTTATCTGTTGGCCCTCTGGATCTCTTTCTCAGTGAACTGTTTGTCCATGTCCTGGCCCCATTTCCTAATGGGATTGCTTGTTTTTTTGTTTTTTTAGTTTACTGATCTCTTTATATATTTTTGGTTATTTGTCCTTTGATGTGAGTTGTGTAAAGATATTCTCCCATGCCATTAGGTATCTCTCTGTTTGGATGGTGACACTCTTTGCAGTTAAGAGGCTTTTTAGTTTGATGGAACTTAACTAACTGGTTAATTTTCACTTTTGATTTTTTTTTTTTTTGCTGTTGGATTTGAGTCTTTGAAGGCTTTTTTTAAGCATAGGTAATGCAGTGTCCTGCCTATGTTTTATTTTATGTATTTGATAGTTTCTGGACAAATATCTATGTCCTTGATCTACTTGGAGTGGACTTTTGTGTGTGATTCAATGTCATCTACTTGCATGTTCCAGTCCAATTTTTAAGCACTATTTGTTGAAGAGACTCTCACCATTTAATGGTTTGGCTCCCCTTTTCAAAAAAATAGCTGGGTATAGATGTGGGGGTTTATTTCTGGATCTTCAATTTTACTCCACTGGTCTCTCTGTCTATTTTGGTTCCAGTACAAAGCAGTTTTGATTACAGTAGTTCTGTAGTGTAGCTTGAGGTTAGGCAGTGTAATTCCCTCCAGTTTTTTTATTTTTTTTATTAAGATTGAATTGGAAATCCTGGGAATTTTTTGGTTTCCAAATAAATTTTTGAAGCTTTTGTTCTATTTCTTTAAAGAAAGACCCAACACTGGCCGCCAGCTATAGACCAATCTCTCTCCTCTCCGTGTGTTACAAACTCCTTGAGAGGCTGCTTCTGTCACGTATTTCTCATCTTACAGAGAAATTCCTATCACCCGCCCAAGCTAGTTTCCGCCCAGGAAGATCTACCTGCGAACAAGCCCTGGCCCTCTCAACTTACATTGAAAATGGATTCCAGAAGAATTTAAAGATGGGTGCTGTCTTTGTTGATCTCACAGCAGCCTATGACATGGTCTGGCACCGTGGTCTCCTAGTCAAGATCTCAAGATGCCTGCCTCCATGGGTGGCCAACACTATATCATTTCTTCTCCGAAACAGAAAATTCCGGGTGCATTTGGGTGACAAGTCTAGCAGATGGAGACTTGTCTCAAGTGGCCTCCCCCAGGGCTCTGTTCTGGCTCCTACGCTATTTAACATTTACATCAATGACCTCCCAGAAACTTCTTCAAGGAAGTTCATCTACACTGATGACATCTGCTGTGCAACTCAGGCATCCAAGTTCTACATCCTAGAGGAAACACTCACGAAAGACATGTCTCTGATATCTGATCACTGTAAAAAATGGTGACTAATCCCTAGCATTGCAAAAACGGTATCATCTGTTTTCCATCTACACCATGCCTCGGCCTCGCGTGAGCTTAATGTGCAGCTTGGCGATACGAGAATCCGGCATGAAGCCCAGCCAGTCTATCTTGGCGTTACTCTCGATTGCACTCTGTCATTTCACGAACATCTCATAAAAACTGCAGCAAAGGTGGGCGCGAGGAATAACATCATTGCAAGACTGGCCAGCTCCTCATGGGGTGCAAGCGCTTCCACACTACGATCATCATCTCTGGCATTATGCTATTCCACTTCAGAATACTGTGCTGGTTCCAGTATGGTTCCGTAGCCCCCATGTCCACTTGGTCGATTCCAAATTATACTCCTCCATGAGGATAATTTCTGGAACCATCCGTTCCACCCCAGTTCCATGGCTGCCAGTTCTTAGCAACATCGCTCCGCCAGATATTCGTCGGGATACGGCATCATCTAAGTTCATTTCCCACGTCTACGCTCGACCGGACCTGCCAATATACGCGGATATCTTCACCCACCCTGTCCAACGCTTGACGTCTCGTCACCCAATCTGGTCCCGTAAGCCTACACTGAACTTCTCTGTTCCAGACTCTTGGAAACAGAGTTGGCAGTCAGCTGAGGTAAAGAACAAACACCTCATCACAGACCCCTGCAAGCGTCAACCCGGCTGTGACCTAGCACGTTATGATTGGGCCCTCCTCAATCGCTATCGAACAGGCCATGGCCGGTGCACCACTATGTTCCATCGCTGGGGAGCCAGAGACGACCCGAAATGCCCCTGAGACTACAGACAGACTATGACCCACATAGTCAATGACTGCCACCTCTCCAGATTCAAAGGAGGTCTCGAAACTTTACATCAGGCTCAACCTGATGCTGTTGACTGGCTACGGAAGAAGGGCAAGCGCTAGAAGAAGAAGAAAAGAAGTTTTTGGTACTTTGATGAGGATGTCATTAAAACTGTGTATGGCTCTGGACAGGATGATCATTTTGATGATATTAATCCTTCCAGTCCATTAACATGGGATTTCTTTCCATGTCTTTGTATCTCTTTCTATTTCCTTGAAGAATGATTCATGGTTTTCATAAGTCCTTTACTTACTTTGTTAACTTTATTCCAAAAGATTTGATTTTTTTTCTGTTATGGTAAAGGGGATTGATTTTTATATATTTTCTTCTTCTGATTTTGGTGTTTTCATAAAGGAATTTCATTAATTTTATATTTTTATTTTGTAGCCTGACACTTTACTAAATTGTTCAATAATACGGAGTAGTTTTCTACTTGATTCCTTTGAGTTTTGTATATATACCATCATGCTGTCTGCAAATAGGGATAGTTTGACTTCTCTTCCATGATGTACCCCTTTGATTCCTTTTTCTTTATTAACTGTTTGTTTACTATATGAAGATTCCACTAGTTTGAAGTATTTTCTATTTATCCCCGTTTTAATAATGTTTTGATTATTAAAGGATCTTTTACAAAGGTTTTCTCTGTATCTATTGAGTTGATTGTGTAATTTTTGGTTTTATATTTGCTGATGTGGTGGACCAGGATCACATTTATTGATTTACATATATTGAACTATCCCTGAATCCCTAGGAGAAAACCTATTTGATTATGGTGCACAATCTTTTTATGTGTTGCTGTATGTGGTTTTTCTAAAATTTTGTTGACTATCTTAACATCGATGTTCATCAGCAATATGACATTGGTCTGTAGTTTTCTTTTATTGTTGAATCTCATCTTCACATTTATGGATTCTTTTTTTAAAATCTCTAATTCTATGCTTGCAATCCCCTCAAGTCTATTTATTAATTAAGCTATTTTCCCCTTTGTTCAGCTATTGTAGCTTATAGTTCAACTGTTGTAATTTTTACTTCATTTATTGTGTGGTTTAGTTCAACTATTGTGGCCTTTAGTTCAGCTGTTGTTGGGTGATTGTGGCATTTACTTTGGATAGTATTGCTAATATTTTGTCTATTTTGGTATTTGGCTTCATATTTTATTCTTGGTTTTCACTCTTGTTTTCTTTCAGGATCTCATCTGTTGTTTTTCCCAATTCCATTGTGATCTTCTTCACTGAGTATTATCACTTCATTTGCAAACATGTGAACTAGATTTTCAGGTTCTACCTAAAAAAAAATCTGATCCTCTGTTTCTTCTTTCTTTTTTCTCTCTTTCTTTTTTTCTTTGTTTCTTTCTTCCTTCTTTTTTTTCCCCTCCTCATTCTGTCTGTTGTCAACTCTTCAGATTGTGCTAAAGATACAGAGGTGGATGGTTGGTTAGGGATCGCAGTGGCATATCACACCAAGATTTCAGTTTAGCACTGTTTCAAAGTGGTTTCTGAAATGGCCCATGTTCTCAAGGTTATTTAGTAGGACATGTAGTGGATCACAGGCTTGGGAAATTTGCAGGAGTGTTCTTGTAGTGATTTATGTTTTGAGGTCCTGTTACGGACGGAAAGCCTCTTGAATGACTTTGAGAGGATTGTGTGTTCTCAGTAAGTGTACGGAGTCGGGGGTGGTGGTCATCAACTTCTCAGTGTCTTTATGTAGCTGGAACACAACCTAATTGTCTCTTGATAGTGTCTGGGTTCTGGAAACATAAAGGTAGCAACACTTTGGGGCTCCCAACTTTCTCTGAAGCAGAATCATTGTTTCCCATGCTGTATTGGCAAGGTATAGTGATTGCAGGAGGTAGAAAGTGTCTCCTGGTGTTTTTGTGTTGGTGGGACAGGGGCCAGCTATCTGATTATATAGCAGAAGGTAGGATCTCATACCAGGAGGTGGCTGGAAGTGAGTACAGGGGCTACCTGTGCTTGGACTTCTGGAGCTAAGGCATTCAGTCAATTAGTTCAAACCCTCCACCCACGGAAGCCCCATATTATGTGGTAGCCTCTGACAATAGATGGGTAGAAGGCTTGACATCTCAGTGACCTGTAGAACCCCAGGAAAGTGCAACCCCTGGAGCCAAGGTAAGTAGGCAGCAGCCCTCTCTCTAATATTGGCACAAGTGTTGCCCATACACCTAGTGTATGGGCAACTGGCACCTGAGAACGCAAGTTGCCTCAGCAACTTGCAGAAGCCCCAGGAAAGTGCAGCAATTGTAGTGAAGGCAAGTGGGTGGTTAGCTCCCTTTGTTTATTTGAAATGTGATTGAGGTATGTGGTTGTGAGTGGGGATTTGGGAAACCTCCCTGTGTGTCTTGGTGGGCCATTAGAGATGCACAGTAGCACTGACTCAGGCAGTGAATGCAGTGATCTGGGTTCCTTCCTGTGGCTCAGGACCCTAACTTTGATTTTCATAAGGTATTTAATTTATAAGACATAGTTATAAATATCTCTCTGCTGCTTTGAGATATAGATCCTCTCCCAGTCTCTTGCCATAACCCAGGAATATGTTAAGAACCTGGAATCCATCCCTTTTAAAAGCTATCAAGATATATAGAATGCTCAGAACACAAGAATTCACAGGATCTCCTTTGATCTCAGAAACTAAGCAGTGTTGGTGCTTAGATGAGTTGGAAAGAAAAAGCCTCCTGTATCTATTAATCTTTGTGAGAGGAAAGGACCCCAATTTACATAATTGTTAATCAGTAAACACAGCTGACCTAATAACCTTGAGCAACTTCCACATTAATATCCTACCGTGATGTGTCTGAGTACAGTCTAGTAAACTTGCATACTTTATAGCCATTTACTTTACCAGAGGTTAGCCTCTTCCTGCCAGTATAATAATCTTGAATAAAACATCTGGAACATATGTTTAATCTGTCCATTAGAATATCTTTGACAGTTTTGCTTCAGAAGCTGATATCTCAGTAGTTTAGAATGTAAAAAACAAAAAATAAAATCATGTTAGAGTGTGTGTCAGAGAACTGAGGAGGAGTAGGAAGAAGAAATGCAAGTAGAAGATATTGTTCCAGAGCATTGCCAATTTAACAATTGACTATAGGTGTGTGCTACTAAGAAATTCCCAGTAAATAGAAATGTTTATTCTCACAGAATTGAGCTGCTAGACAAAGGTAAAATATATGAGAATGTGAAAGAGGGACAAGGGAGACAGCACAATGATTATGCCAAAAAAAAAATTGTATCTGAATCTCCAAGGCTTCAGGCTCAATCCCTTCCACCCCACCACCATCCCAAGTCAGAGCTGAGTTGTGTTATCATAGAAAGAAAGAAAAATAGGGATACAGGTTTAAAATACAAAGAGTAAACATGACACTAGAAAGAGGGCATAGTATTTCCTTTCTCTCTCTTTTTCTCTCTCTCCCCCTATCTTTCTCACTCCCTCACTCCTTATCTTTCTCTCTTTAGTTAGAGATAGTTAGAAAGAATGAAAGAGAGCATAACACTGAAGTTTGCTTTAATTTAGTGAGGGTGTTGCTTGAACCTAAGCACATAGCACAGCAATACATTATCCAAGTAAGCTGGCCCCACATGTCCAGATGCATTTCTTATCTAAACTTTGCTACTGATTGTTAACCTTCCCAAAGGCACCAGGGGAGTTGATGGGAAGCTTGGGAGTTGATATAGCAATAGAGACAGGTGAACAGCAACTCCATTTAGCCCACCAGCCCAGATGGAGAAGAGGAGAGGGAGGAGCAGTCATCCAATTGAAGAGGGAAACACTTCAATCAAACTTAAAACCAGAGTTTCCATGAAAATAACACCATCACAACTCAACCCAGAGAAGTTTAATTTATCATGTTCCTCTTTTTACTATTATTGTTATTTAAAGAAAGGCAGACTGCCACATGCAATGCCTCATTTGGATGTGTCTGGTGTCTTAGAAGCTTGACTACCCTACTTTCTCCTATAAATGGACCTTGAGAGCTTATTTAGAGGTTCTAGCATCTTTCCCTAACAATATTTCATCAAGATAAAGCCCATTAGTATTTTAGACAGTTTAAAGTGGCAGAGCACACCCCATGTACATGCTGAAGTGTTCATGGGTCCTTTTGTGTCTTCTTTGAGAATAATACTTTATTCTCAATACTCATTATTTTTAATTGCTCCTTTCAGGATTCTGAATCCTTTTCCTTATACTACTCATTATTCAACTTAAAGTATGATCTGATTTGCTATGTTCAAGTTTTTTTTTCCTTAAGTGTCTACTCCACAATTTGAAAGATCAGATTCTCCAAGAAAGAATGTTGCATTTATAAAGCCCAGCAGGCTGCATATTGAAACACAGGAGGGGGTGACAGGAGGGTTTAACAGAGACAAGCAGGCCATCCACAAACTAGTTCTAAAAAAAGAAGGCAGATAGTCTCACTCACAAGAATTACAGAACTAATGTGAATCTAAGAAAAAGAGTCAGGCATCCCCACTAAATGATAATTCTTTGCAGTTCATGGTCTTCTGTCCAAAGGCACTACTGACCTAGTGAACTTCAAGGTGAAGGAAGGGCATGCAGATACAAAACTGAATGTAGAATTTTAGAGATAACCAAGTGTAGAAGAAACTATTATGTGTAGCATAGAGAGTCAGTCTATTAAAGAAATGAAAAAAGGTGGGGGAAGCCAGAGTAAAGAGATTAAAATTTGCATAGATCAGTAGTGAGCAACTATAGGGACTTCATGACCCACACAGACTCACCCATATCTACATACCCAAAAATAGTGAAGGTGTGACTGTAATTTTAGTGTACACTATTGATATTGGGGTTGGGATATGTTTCCAGCATTTGATGACTAGATACCAGTACAGGGCATGGGGAGATAGTATAATGGTTATGTAAAGAGATTCTCATGCCTGAGGATTCAAAGCCCCAGGTTCAGTCCACTGCACCACCATAAACCAGAGCTTAGCAGTGCTCTGGTTAAAATAATAATAATAATAATAATAATAGATATCAGTACTGCTGCCACATATCCAGTAGTGTAAAGCTCTTTCTGTAACCCCATTGCAACAACAAAGAAACCATCTAAGCCCAAAAGCCAATATTACTGAGGCTGCTAATCCACAAAAAAGATGAAGCCAGCACTTAATTTCCTACAAACTTAATAAATTGCACAAATATTTGCACTCCTAGTTGTCTGAGATATCTGGTGGTAATAATAGCTATTATTTATTGTTAAATAATAATATAAATTAACATTTTGAAGTACTTATTGCATGCCAGTCATTTTACATTTATTGGCTTATTTACAAATCAAGGATATAGGTTTCTCTTTGATGTAATTGTTGTGGGTGAAGCACGGTAAGGGGTCTAGGAGTCACCCTTGAAGATCATTTGGTCAATTTGTACTAGATGTTAAAGAGAAGAATCAAAGATTCTTCAAATTTCAGGAATGTCAAATGTTTATTAAAGCAAATATATAGATAGATAAAAGAGAGATACAAACACAGACACAAGTAGGCCCTTGAAAATAAGAGAGGACCTGAGTTTCTTGACCCTCCTACTTTGACAGTGCATCTAGAGCTGGGGTAGGGTAGCCTAAAAAGATGAAGTATGTGCTAAGACTCACTCACTGCCTTCTCTGATCCTGTGACTCCTTCTCAAATCTTTGATACTTAATCTTTAGTCACTGTTCTCTGGTATGCCCATCTCCCTCGTATGACCACAAACCAGGTGGAAGGTGAGATACCAGTGTGATTCTGAGACATTTTGTTGAAGTCAGAAATTACAAGAAGTATCAAAAGTAACAAAGATATTGCTGCACCACGCCAGAACATCTGTTCGCCAGGCACACCTGTGTGCCCAGGAAAAGGAAATTGCTGCACAGGAAATGGAGTGATAACAGATAGGGATGTGGCTTAGCTAGGAGATGAAGGAGAGGCTTGGATGTTTGTAAGCTAGTCCTGTGGGTTTGGCTTACTCTCTCTTTCTGCCTAGGTGAGCTTGCTACATGTGAGTAAAGGCTCTGATCCTCTTTCTCTCTCTCTCTCTCTCTTCCTTTTTTTTCACATATAGATAGAGAAGAAGAGATGTACAAAGAGAAACAAAGATGGAAAGGGAGAAAGAGGTAGAGAAGGATAGACACCACAGCATCTTTCCAAAGTCCATTAACTTTCCCTGATAATATGTATGATGTTCCATATGGTGCCAGGATCTTTATACCTGGTCTTTAGAAATGGTTCACTGTATGCCCTACCCACCCCTATGAAAGATTATTATTATTATTATTATTATTATTATTATTATTATTATTATTAATCATTCCGATAGCCTACTTTCTTTCTGTAGTTCAGATTGGGTCACTTTTTAATTTTCTGTCTTCAACTTAAATAATTGTTTCCTTTTCTCTCCTGTGCATTCAGGTTTTTTGTTTGTTTGATTTCTTTCTTACTGAATTTTTCAATCAAATTTTTCCTTTAATTCCTCTTTTTATATTCTGTTCCCTTGTCTGTACTAACTTTTATATTAGAAGGCATACCAGGAAATTGATGAAGGTGACTGAATTGGACAAGTAACCCCCAATATTTTCCTCCCTTACAACTTCATCACATACAGGAGAGAGCAGAAGTCAGGGTGTAATGGGGGGAATTATGGGCCGAGTTTGTTTCCTACATGTTTAACGGTTAATCATATATAATTCCAATAAAGAACTGAGAAAAAGCATGACTTTCAGGAATTTTAAACTTTATTCAGGAAAACTGAGAATATTTACTTCTTAGGGAAAATAGAGAGAGAACTTCAGAGGGAAAGAGAGAGAGAGAGAGAGAACTAGTAACAGTCAAATTGCAAAAGTACAAAGCTCTGGCACCAAAAGGAAAAAGCTTTGGGATCTTCAGAACCATATAAAATATCTAATATTCAAGCCATTTTAGTTTAAAAAGGAAGCAAGGAAATACACAGAGAAATTATGGCTTAAAATGCTCAAATTAAATGAAAAAAAAAATCTACGAATGCAGTAGACACAATGATGCCTACACACACACAATCCCATACCTGTCCAATTTCTGAAAACTAAAGATGAACAAAGATATCAGTAGCAGTAGAAGAGAAATGACACTTGCATACAGGTGAAAACACCAAATGACAGACTACCAAGAAAAATCATAGAGGTCAGAAGGAAGAGGCACAATATTTTTCAGGTGTTAAAAAGAAGTAACAGTGTAGAGAATTAGTTGTCCAGCAAAACTCTTCTTTAGGAAAGAGGGGTGAATTATAATATTTTGATTTTGAAAGATTACTAAGAGAATATGTCGACAAGTAAAACAATTCTAAAGGAATATCTGAAAGAATTGATTAGAAAAGAAAGAATTAAAAAAAAATCTTCACATATGAGGAAGAAAGGAAAATTTAGAAAAAATACATATCAACAGAAATATTGTAATGTTTTCTCACACCAAAGTAAAAGACTCTGGGGTGGGTTGGTGGGGAGAATACAGGTCCAAGAAGGATGACAGTGGACCTAGTGGGGTTGTATTGTTATATGGGAAACTGGGGAATGTTATGCATGTACAAACTATTGTATTTACTGTTGAATGTAAAACATTAATTCCTCAATAAAGAAATTAAAATAAATAAATAAATAAACAGAAAGGAGAATCTTGAAAATAAAAGAAATATTATAACATTTTCTAAATTATTTTGGCAGAGGAAGGAAAACCTTTAACCATATGATTTAGTTTTAAATATATTTACATTCACATTGAAGGTTATTATATTGTAAATGGGACAGGGCTAATGAACTTAATGGAAGTTAAGGTTTTTGTGCTTCACCTGAACTGGTAGAATGACATGACCAATAGATTATGAAATTACAGAGAAGTTTTCATTTTTAAGATCAGTGTAAAGTATTTCCCCCTCACTCATCTACTATGTTGAATTAATCAGCATTATGTCCACTTCACTGAACATAGAGTCTTCTGTTCTCTATTTCATTGTGTCACATAATTAATAAATCATGACTGACTAGTGATTAATTTTTTCTACTGACAGTGTTATGTGTCTTTTCCTACTTAATATCCTTTCAACAGTCACTATTAACTCTTTTCTGAAAAAAAGATACATGCTATTATCTTTGTCACTTACCATTGAGGATGAAATAGAGATAGAAAGTTTACATTGTTCTCACTTCTAAATGCTGAAATTATAGGTTAGATGGCTCAGAGTGGTATTAGACTCTTTATATATCGCTAATACAGAGAAATATATTTTCATTCCTGGATTACTTTAGTTAATATAAAGTGCCTATCCCTCATGTCAGAGTATTGACTGTTTGAAGGAGTTTTATTGCTTTAACAACGACATGGTTTTAAGTCAATGATATTTATGATTAATACTAATTAACTATAAAGCTTCAGACAAGATGTACTACATTGCCAAATCTATACTAATCACGTCACAAAAATAGTTTAAAATTCACACTTGGCATCTAAGCACCTCTATATAGAAGGTTGAAACACAACTGAAGTGATAATTATAATGACTATGATAGTAACAATACCATGTTAGTATTTATTTTAAAAATATTTTGCTTATTTTTATTATTGGATAGAGACAGAGAGAAATTGATACAGGAGGGGAAGAAATAGAGAGAGAGATAGACCACAGTCTGAGGATAAGGGCCACATGCCCTTATCCATGAACTCTGGTAATCAGCATTTTTCCTGAAAGTCTCAGGGTTGTATGAGGATGACCAGAGGATAAACTCAATATTTCTTAGGTCAGAAATGTACCAAACATTTAGACAATGTCGAAACATTTAGACAGTGTACTATAGTTTTAAACACCCCTATCTACATTCTGACATCTTCCCCCGGAAGAAATATATTCTGACCTTTCCATGTGTTGCATAACATGTTGCATGTATACTGAAATTTAGCCCATGATGCATGCTCACATGAAAAAAAAATTTAGTATTCCTCATTCCTTTTTGATATTAAACATAATTTTATCATTAAATTTTCTGTCAGAATTCTGGTAGGAGTTGCACATATGACACCATCTTATCTTGGGAGGTCTTGTGTACACCCCTCAAAATCTCTTCACATTATTGGCAATGGTGTCTGAAGTTAATATCCCTGATGGATGGATAACATGATGGATCTCAGGGTCCTGCCATGAGGGGAAGGTTCACCCCCATTACAGTGATGATGGAGAAAAATCACAATTGTTAGTACCTTCCCTCCAGTGTGCCTTTCTGTTGCTCTCATATGAATGCCTCAGGATATTTTATTTTGTTAAGAAACAGTTTTATAGTTTATCTTCCAGAAAAAAATGTCTCCTCTTTCTTATGGCAAGTACTCCTTCTTTGCTTAATCTTTTTCTAATCAACCTCACAAGACGATTAACCCCGTGCCAATCAAATAACTTCCTGAGAACAGAGAAAAGAAACATACTACTTTCATATAATTTATATTTTATGTAAAATAATTACATTATATTTTACAACCAATACTGTAACAAAGTAATATAACAAAGCTAGTAGACTAAGCTCTAATAGAAACATAAAAGCAGGATCCCCCAAAGATTTTCAACAGGAAAGATAGTACTAGCTTGGGGATATAGGGACCATCTTTTCTATCATGAGCAGGGGAATATCTATGAAATAATGAAGCAGTTTCCCAGGAAAGTGAAGCAGAAAGATGAAGAAGACATGGATTCTTGAGGGCTTTAAATGGATAATACAGTCCTACTGTGGGAAAGCAGATTAATTCTCAAATTTTGTTTACATGAGCCAGTAAAATTAACCCTTTCTCTTGTTTAATTTTATTTGAATTGTATTTTACTCATAGCTGGTATATATACTTCATCCTATCTTTTCTGCCTTTATATTTATAGTGCTATTACAAACAAACAGAAACTCTGGAGATTCTCCTCTACTAACTATCCCATTGAAAACCAAACCAAACTGAATAATTTTATCTTTATTTTTTTTGTTTATTTTTTAAAATTTTATTTTATTATTTAATTATTATTATTTTTTTACAAGGCACTGTTCAGCCCTGGATTATGGTGGTGCAGGGGAATGAACCTAGGACTTTGGACCTTCAGGCAGGAGAGTCTCTTTGCATAACCATTATGGTACCCACCCTCAACCCTAAACTGAAACACTTTAAAAGTAATATTTAATAAGCTTTATTTTGAGATCTAAGCAAAATTTATCACAGTAAAAGTAGTTATAGATCATATTCTTATCCAGAACAAATTTATGATATACAGTGCCACTTAGGTGTATGAAGTGGTGATGAGAAGACATTTTAGGATGGTTTCAGAAAAGTGTTCTAAACATCTTTGAGTGCTGACTAATTCACTTGCTTCTTAGCCAAGCTTAAAATGAACTCCCATTAATTTCTCAGCTGAGATAGTTTGTGTGACTACAGAATATATTAATATATCCATGATTATTGGATGAACCATAAAGATAAATTTGAAAATCCTTCCTACATTCAAAATTACAATTAACTGGGGTTAAAATACCAGTGCCTTATGGTAAAGGAACATTGCTGGTGAGTTAAATGTATTGTCAACTATTTTTTGGCAACAAGTCTTGCAAATAAACATATTTTTTAAATAAAATAATTTGGTAGAAGAAAAATATAGAATAGTCACACTCCATGAGTAAGACTATATTTCTGTTTAATGTGAATTTTGTATAATGAACTATCTTAGGTAATATCTCACCATATACTTAATTGTTTTTATACTAATTAGAAAAGCCCTTATAACCTAGGTGAATATCTATGATAATCTATAAAACTACTTATGAGTCTAAACTATTCTAATAAAACTGTGATGGTTTCAAACAGAATTACTTAATATTAAAAAATAAATTCTTGAGGGGCTTAATGCTTTATATACTCAATGACTGCAATGTAAAGCATTAACACCATAAATAAATAAATACATAAATAAATAAAATTTTAAATAAATACATATAAAAATAAAATAAAGAAAATGGGATTGAATGTCAAAATAAATAAATTCTGTGGTTGATTACTGTTTTGTTCTTACTGTTCTTCTGGGTATAAGTTAATGCACAGTAGCCCAGAGAGGCTACTTAGTTCCTAGGTGTTCATTTTTAGTTTTCTTTCCATGTGAAGAAAATACACTTGAATATATGTATGACTGACATGATTATAGAGATTAGACTGGAATTCCTTATTTCACTCCCCCCCCCCCTTTTTTTTTTTTTGCCTCCAGGGTTATTACTGGGTCTCGGTGCCTGCACTAAGAACCCACTGCTCCTGGAGGCTATTTTTTTTTTCCCATTTTGTAGTCCTTGTTGTGCTTGTTGTAGTTGTTATTGTTGTCGCTATTGGATAGGACAGAGAGAAATTGAGAGAGGAGGGGAAGACAGAGAGGGGGAGAGAAAGATAGACACCTGCAGACCTACTTCACCTCTTGTGAAGCCACCTCTTGTAGGTGGGGAGCTCGGGGCTCAAACCAGAATCCTTGAGCCAGTCCTTGCGCTTTGCACCATGTGTGCTTAATCTGCTGCTCTACCACCCGACTCCCCATTTCCCCTTTTAAACCTCAGGTATAATGGATTATATTAATTGTATTCCTCATTTGATGCCATATTGTTATATTGGCTTCTTTAAATTGCTGTCCTATTTTATTCACTCCCTTCTATTTCTTACATTTCTGTAACATATAATTCACTTGTTCTTTAATAGACAATCTTTTTAATGTGCTTAATGTGTATCTTTTGCTCATGTGCACGCCTGCATGATGATGAAAATTTTAAATGCTTGTAGTTTTAACTTTTACCAAGAAAAAATTCAAATGTATTCAAAATAGAAAGAATAGTATGATGAGTTTTTATATACTTATCTATTATAATTATCAAATTAGGATAATTCCCCTATTATCCATACTCCTACACAATTCACATTGACACTACTTTATTTTAAAGTAGTTAAGATATCATATAATTTTATTCATAAATGCTTTGCTATGCACTTCCGAAGTATAAGGACTCCTACTGAAGACATAACCATAATATTATAGCCACATCACAAATTAGTATTAATTCCTTAATACAATAAAACTATCCTTGTAGTACTGAAATTGTATGATGATCAGATTTTCAAATTTAAAATTTTTTCCTACAAATTTAAAACAATGTTTCAGTGGTATTTAAATGAGAAATTTCTTTTCCTTCCCACGCTTGTACTCAACTTCTTAATGAAACTGGGATGTTTATCCAGTAGAAGCAACTTATAGTGTATTTTGCTGTTTGGTTTTTTATAATATCATTGAATATATATTCTTCTGTCCATAGACTCAATTTTCAGAGACAAAAATGTGTAGGCATTAATACATACTTCTGTTGGGACTAATCTTATTAGTAATAGCGTTTTTTAATATGTTACCAATCATTGATAAACATTTCTTTGATAAGGACCATGATTCTGTAGCTCATTTTTTTTCTTTTTCAAAATGATTGATTTTTTAATTTTAATAATCAACAGAAAGACTAGAGCATTGCTCAGCTGTGGCTTATTGTGGTCTCATTAATGAAAATCTGGTGCACTACCACTGTACGTTCTCCCCAACCCTCTTTTTTTTTAATTAGTTAAATTTTCCTAACAGAGTCATTTTTAGTTAAAGATTAGGTGACTTTGAGTTGCTGTTTGAATACAAACTGTAGGTAAAATGCTCGAGTTTTTTCTTTGTCTATTTTAGAAAAATTAGCTGATTATTATGTCCAATTTCTCTAAAGCACACCAAGGAGAAATTTAAAGTTTTAATTTTTAGATTAATGGATTTTTAACATTTGGAAGTATTTCAGTTGACTACATTTATTATTCATGTCCGTACACAAAGAATTCTACTTTGTGAATATGGACTCATAAGGAGGCTTTCAAATATGGAGTGGATATCAGGGCAGTGGCACACTTAGTTAAGCATATATGGGGTTTTTTGCATTTTTAAAATTTTTTTTATTTATTTATAAAAAGAGACATTAACAAAACCATAGGTTAAGAGGGGTACAACTACACAATTTCTACCACGAGATCTCCATATCCCATCCCCTCCCCTGATAGCTTTCCTATTCTTTAATCCCTCTGGGAGAATGGACCCAAGGTCATTGTAGGATGCAGAAGGTGGAAGGTCTGGCTTCTATAATTGCTTCCCTGCTGAACATGGGCATTGACTGGCCAATCCATACTCCCAGCCTGCCTCTCTCTTTCCCTAATGGGGTGGGGATTTGGGGAAGCAAAGCTCCAGGACATATTGGTGGGGTCCTCTGTCCAGGAAAGTTTAGTCAAAACATGCAGAAGAATGAAACTGAACCACCTTATCTCACTTGAAATAAAAATCAAATCCAAATAGATCAAGGGCATGGATGTTAGGCCAGAAAATGTCAAAGATTTAGAGGAAAACATTGGTGGAACACTTTCCCACCTAAACCTCAAGGACATCTTTGATGAAACAAACCCAATTGCAATGAAGACTAAAGCATAAACAAACCAATAGGACTACATCAAACTGAAAAGCTTCTGCACAGCCAAAGAAACTATCACACAAACAAAGAGACCCCTCACAGAATGGGAGAAGATCTTCACACACCATACATCAGACAAGAGACTAATCATCAAAATATACAAAGAGCTCAGCAAACTTAGCACCAAAAAAGCAAATGACCCCATCCAAAAACAGGCAGAGGATATGAACAGAACATTCACTACAGAAGAGATCCAAAAGGCTAACAAACACTTGACAAATTGTTCCAGGTTGCTGAGTGTCAGAGAAATGCAAATAAAGACAACATTGAGATACCACCTCACTCCTGCGAGAATGGCATACAACAAAAAGGACAGAAGCAACAAATGCTGGAGAGGCTGTGGGGACATAGGAACCCTCTACATTCCTGGTGGGAATGTAAATTGGTCGAATCTCTGTGGAGAGAAATCTGGAGAACTCTCACAAGGCTAGACATGGACCTTCCATATGACTCAGTAATTCCTCTCTTGAGATATAACCCAAGCACTCCATAACACCTAATCAAAAAGATATGTGTACACCTATGTTCATAGCAACAAAATTTGTAATAGCTAGAACCTGGAAGCAACCCAGATGCCCAACAATAGATGAGTGGCTGAGAAAGTTGTGGTATATATACACAATGTTGACTACACAGCTATGAAGAACAATGAACCCACCTTCTTTGACCCATCTTGGATGGAGTTAGAAGGAATTATGTTGAGTTAAGCACCTAGGTTCAAGCCTCACTCCTCACCTATAGAAGAGACCCTTTGCCAGCAGTAAAGCAAGTGCTAGAAGTCTCTCTGTCTTCCTTCTATTTCCCCCCTCCCCTCTCAATTTCTCTCTGTTATATCAAAATAAACAAATAAATAAGTGTGGGGTGGGGAATGGCATCCCAGAGTGGTAGATTTGTCTGAATTAGTCATGCAGAGACCCAACCCCAGCAATAATCCTAGAAGAAATAAAAATAGTAACAGGCACACATTACAATGCATAAGGACTCAGATTCATTCTCTGGTCCCCACGTGCAGGGGGAAGCTTCATGAGTGATGAAGCAGGACTGCAGTTGTTTGTCTTACTTTTTCCCTATCTCCTCTTCCTTCTCAGTTTCTCTGTCTCTATCCAACAATAAATAAATAAATAAATATTAAAATAATAATTTACTTTTAACATAACCGAATGTAGTTATTGAATTATAATTCACATATAATATGTCTTACACATGTAAAGAATTAAATAGACTTTACGGAATGTTAAGACAATGCTAGTATATTACAATCTAAGTTTAGAATTTTTTTTGTTACTGTAAAAGGAAATTCAGTTCCAGTTAGCAATCTTCCCATTCTTTTCCTACTCAGTCATAGGCAACAACTAATGTACTTATGCTCTCTAAAAGTTTGTTTATTCTATATATTTTAGATACATGCAAACAACTTAATGTTCTTTTGTAAATAATTTCTTTTATTAGCATAATACATTCAAAGTTCATTTATGTTTAGCATATGTTAATATTTCACTACTTTTTATGCCAACTGGTAGTCTCCTAAATGAATGTTTTCCATATTTATCTAATTACCAGTTGATGGTAATTTATTTCTATTTGGCTATTATATTACTGTTGTGAACTTCCATGTGAATGGCTTTACAATTATATACTTTCATTTTTACTTCTGGTGGACCTAGAAATGGAATTGCTAAGCACTACAAAAAATGCTTTCTAAGATTACTGGTTCATTTTATGCCCTTACCAGAACTATGTGATTGAACATCTTCACCAATACTTCTGATTACTTGTTTGTTTGTTTATATTTACTGGGGTATTTATGGATTACAATAAATAGAGTTGTTGGTACATGTATAACATTTCTTTTTACTTTATTATAAATATATACATATATATGTGTATGTATATATATGTGTATATATATATATATATATATATATATATATATATATATATATATATGTATATCCAGGGTTACTGCTGAGGCTCTGTGACTGCACCATGAATCATTTTTTCCCTTTTGTTGCACTTATTTATTGTTGTTGTTGTTGTTATTGTTGTTATTGCTGTTACTATTGTTGGATAGGACAGAAAGAAATCAAGAGAGGAGGGAAAGACAGAGAGGGGGAGAGAAATTTAAACACCTGCAGACTTGCTTCACAGCCTGTGAAGTGAACCCCCTGCAAGTGGGGAGCCGGGGACTCGAACCGGGACCACTAGGTGGGTTCGTGCTCTTCGTGCCACGTGTACTTAACCCACTGCGCTACCACCCGGCCCCCTTCTTTCTTTTGCATTAAATGTATAGCTTCTCACCATTCCCACCACCATGTGATTTGTTATTTTTTTATTACAATAATTCTACTATATATGATGAGGTACTTTATTCTGGTTTTGAAGATTGTAGACAGATAGTGGCTCATAGATTTCAGTTAGTATTTACTGATAAAATCTTGGATAGCAAAAACTGCCCTAGGATTACACTTATTCTTCACAAGCAGTTCTTCTCCATGCTACATCTCCTACACAGTCAGACTTCTTGGTATTTTTATATTATAATAAAAGAGATGTAAAATCATTTTTGTTTTAATCTGGATTTTGATTACTTTGCAAGCCTGGAAATTTTTCATACTTCCATATGCATGTAGCTATTTAATAAGGCATTAACTGTAGTGATTCCTATAATTTAAAAGACACTTATATTGGGTAGTAAAGAGACAGTATTAAAAAGTTCAATTAGATATGAGGTTTTATAGACCATGAATTAATTGTATCAGGGGACCAACAAAGCTAATTAATTTGTTTAAGATAGTTAAACAAGAATATGGTCAAGCCAGAACTACCTTTAAAGTGATTAAAGATGCCACTGTGTCTGGTCAAATTAATGTGATTATATGGCCAACAACTCCAGAATGCAACTGTTTGGATGACAGTTTGATTTTGCTCATAGTGTCAGATTTGGAACTAGGCAAATAAGAAAATAAATATATATGTTTGAAGGTCAAGAGTAGAGACATGATGTGTGTTTCCATAACTTTTATCAATTACTTTGAGTCACATCCTATGACAATAGATAGACCATGTAAGCACTAGTGACATTTTACTGAATTGAAGACTATTGAGTCTTAGAGAAGTTATTATCAAAAGGTCATACAAGAAGAAGTCGAAGAACTAGAATTAAAAATCTAGTTGTAGCTTTCTCATACTTGATCCTATTTTCCTGTGATCACAAACAGAACACCTAGATAGATATCTGTGAATCCTGCTTCTACTAGCAGTTCTGGAAAGTAATGTGTTAAAATTAATGCCCAGGGAGTCGGGCTGTAGCGCAGCGGGTTAAGCGCAGGTGGCGCAAAGCACAAGGACCGGCATACGAATCCCGGTTCAATTGATTTCCCCCCTCTCATATTAATTAACTACTGATTTATATGACTACATTTTGCTAGGAGTGTACATAAACACCATTCCCACCACCAAAGGACTGTGACCCATCCCTCCCGCCCACTCCCACCCCCCACTGGCCCAGGAAGCTGCATGTCTACCCCTCACCACTGGGTTTTTACTTTGTTGCCCTACTTACAATTTGATCAGATCCTGCTTTTAGTTTCCCTTTCAGATCTTCTTAGTCAGCTTCTGTTGATGAGTGGGATCATCCCATACTCATCTTTATCTTTCTGACTTAGTTCACTTAACATAATTCCTTCTAGCTCTGTCCAAGATGGGTCAGAGAAGGTGGGCTCATTGTTTTTGATAGCTGCATAGTATTCCATTGTGTATATATACCACAGCTTTCTCAGCCACTCATCTGTTGTTGGGCACCTGGGTTGCTTCCAGGTTTTAGCTATTATGAATTGTGCTGCTATGAACATAGGAGTACACACCTCTTTTTGGTTGGGTGTTATGGAGTCCTTGGGGTATAACCCCAGGAGAGGAATTACTGGTATGTCTCAAAGTTTCTCAAAAGACAAACTGAATCTTTTTAATATATAGGCTATGTATTTGATATGCGGACTCTCTCAAAAGCCTAGACCAAGTAGATTAGAAGCATCCAATAGCACAGCTATATACAAGATACTGGATACTGTACAGTAAACCATAACAAAGGGACTTTTCAAAGTTAACCCAATTAACAAATAATGTGATGATAATATTAACTATCGATTGTCTTTTTGAACCCTAAGACAGCAGGAACCTCACATCTCCACTATAGAGCCCCTACTTCCCCCATTCCTGGAACCCTTGGATAGGGCCCACTTTCCCGTATGCATCTCCCAATCCAAACCAAATAATATTGCATCCGCCGATCACAACCTAACCAACACAACGATTGCCACCTCAACATGCTTCACCTCAGACTGTGTCCAGAGACTTCACGTGTGGAATGACAACCCTTCAGCTTCATTACTTGGGTGAGACCTTTCCTTTTATAGTACACTCTAATTTCATCTCAGGTAGTTCACTTTCTAACAAAGTCCCATAACCTAGATACACCAGTTTCTGTGAGAGAGAGCTTATGTGCACACGTATCCATAAACTACTGCAAAATATATACCTGAAAGCAGAAATACACTAGAGTTTGCAGTGAGTACCTCCCTAACACTTCCTCTCCACTATTCCAAGCTTGGGATCCATGATTGCTCAACAATTTGTTTGGCTTTGTATGTTAACTCTCTTTTCAATCACCAGGTTCCAGATGCCACCAGGATGCTGGCCAGGCTTCCCTGGATTGAAGACCCTACCAATGTGTCCTGGAGCTCAGCTTCCCCAGAGACACACCTTACTAGGGAAAGAGAGAGGCAGACTGGGAGTATGGACCGACCAGTCAACGCCCATGTTCAGCGGGGAAGCAATTACAGAAGCCAGACCTTCTACCTTCTGCAACCCTCAACGACCCTGGGTCCATGCTCCCAGAGGGATAGAGAATGGGAAAGCTATCAAGGGAGGGGGTGGGTTATGGGGATTGGATGGTGGGAATTGTGTGGAGTTGTACCCCTCCTACCTTATGTTTTTGTTCATTAATCCTTTCTTAAATAAAAAATTTAAAGAAAAAAAAAAGAATTCCCGTTCAAATCCCGGCTCCCCACCTGCAGGGGAGTCGCTTCACAGGCGGTGAAGCAGGTCTGCAGGTGTCTGTCTTTCTCTCCTCCTCTCTGTCTTCCCCTCCTCTCTCCATTTCTCTCTGTCCTATCCAACAACGACAATAACAATAATAACTACAACAATAAAACAAGGGCAACAAAAGGGAATAAATAAATAAAATAAATATTAAAAAAAATTAATGCCCATCTTTAAGCTGTCCCATCTAGATGAGAATGAACAATAGACTAGGGAGCATAATGGATTCAATATAAAGTCTACTCATCTACAACTAGTTTCCTTTGCTTAATACTAGAAGTTTGTTTTCCATTATATATTGATACTGTTTTAAGCACATTGTGTAAATAACTTTTTTTCCATTAAGTTAGCACTAATAAAATGTTCTTGTAGGTTCTCCCAGGACCTTGTCCTCCCACTAAAGCAGTGATAGTAAGGGTAGCTCCAGTCTTCAAAGGGAGGTTGAAGGTATCCTGCTCTGCCACTCGAAAAAGACTTGTCCTGAAATAAGTGCAGCCTGCAATATTCCCAATTTTGACCATGAGCTATAAGCTCAGACCAATAGGGACTTAGAGGTTACACAGGCTCTGGTTATATATATGCATTGGAGCAGGTGGATGGAGGTAAATACTTAATTTTAGCCACCGATTTTTTGTTTTTTAGTAACGGGAACTACTCCCTGCGCTAATCCAACTTTCTAGCCCTTTTCTCTACCCTGACACCATTCTTTCAGATAATATTGTTATCCAACTTCAGGCTAGCTACCAAACTCAAGCAAAACTATCATAGCTGTTACTGAGGAGAGAAACAAAAAACGGTAATAAAAGCACATTCCCTACTCAAAAAAAAAAAAAAAAAAAAGGATTCCCTAGCTTTCTTCTACCACAAAATCCCTAATGTCATCTGCTCTCATGCTATTTTTTGGTTCCTGTTCATTAATTATCTTGTCTCAACTTAGGTTATGCCACCTTCCAGACACCAAGTTACAGATGCTACCGTGACACCATCTCAACATCTCTAGGCAGACGGCCTCACCAATGTGTCCTGGACCCTTGCATCTCCAGAGCTCTGGTCCACTAAGGAAAGATAGAAACAGGCTGGAGGTACTGGTCAACCTGTCAATGTCCATGTTCAGTGGAAAAGCAGTTGCAGAAGCAGGACTCCTACTTTCTTCTTCCCATAAACAACCTTGATTCATACTCCCAGTGGGGGAGCAGTGATAGGATGAAGATAAGAAGGCTCTGAACTCCAGCTCCATCAACACCCAGAGAGAGAGAAGGAAATGGAGAAGGACATGTGGAGGTAGTAATGTTGTCATGAGTGGCTTAGATGGAAGAGAAGATTGAATCAGATAAAAAGGGGGCAACTATGTATAAATGTGGACAGATAGTTGTAGAGATCATGGTTGGCCCATGTCTACAACCATAGGGGAACTGTGATGGATTGCAGTGGGAAGAGTGAAGATTCAGAACTCTGGTTGTGTAAATGGTATGGATTCAAACCCTGCTGACATGTAATTCTGTAATATAAAAATAAATTTTAAAAAAGTATAAATGAATGGCAAAGTAAAACATAAATCCCCACAGGTAAAAATAACTTCTAAGGCTACCATTTCTTGAATGTGTATATGGTTCTGTCTTATTCCTTTTTACCCTGTCTAATCCAGATATTAATCTAATTCTCACACATAATTAAAATTTAAACAAGTATAATGACATATAGCTTTTTGTGGATTTTTAGTTTCCTCTCCTGAAATGAAGGGATACATATATCTTAGAGATCAAAATTTTTGTTAAGCTCAAATGAAATAATGCAGCGCACTCAAAATATCACCCAGTCATCTTCTCTGATCCTGAAGTAAATATTTTGTTTCCTATGGATGCTTATCAATGAAACTATTTATCTAGATATTAGTAAAAGTCCACTAAGTATTTAGAGCGAAGCAAGAGACCACTCTTGCGTTGGGGCATGAAAATTAGATGAGCAATTCTATTCTCTTTTAACTTATTTATGCAGAAAATTATATAATAACAAGTATTTTTAGGTTTTGGAAAATAAAGGAGTGGACATTTCTCTGAAAATAATAGTTTAAGAGGATGTGCAGAATAAAGAAAGTAGAAGACTTTGGACAAGTTTCTAACTTCTTCTGCCTCACATTCCTTACATATTAAATGTAAATTAAAAAATACTTGTAATGTTACTTAACAGAAGAAACACATCTGAAGCACTGTTTCATGAAACAGTGAGTGACATAACATTAATTACACTTTATTATCGCTGCTTACTACAGCTATTGCCTATGTTTCAGGTCCACCTCTTCCATTTTCATATTGTCTTATCTTGAGCAAGTGATTTTGTTTTGTAGCACTTCAGTATCTCTAAAAATTCTATCGATTAACTTGAAAATGTTCTTACTAAACAATTACTCTTCTGCCAGAAATTCTTCTAAACTCCAGAGATAAATAAGTGAATAAGATGTATGATTACTGTCTGCATATACTTGCACTACTGTGCAAAGAGAAAGAATTAGCAAGGAAGAAGCATATAAGCAACAAAATGATTCTTACTATGGGATGTGTACATATACAAAAAAGCAACAGACTCAGGATTTGTTTGATGTGAGAGTGACTGATAGGGAAGGGGCTGCAAGTTAACCAATAGAAAAATACAGAAATACAGGCAAGACTGGCAAAAAGCTCACTTGGATAGTGTGCTACTTTGTCCTGTGTGCTAAAATAACATCCCCACTACATTGATGAAACCTTTGTTATTGTTCTTTCTTTCTATCTATCTATCTATCTATCTCTCCATTTCTCTCTTCCTGAAAAGGTAATCTTAGGACAGTAAAGCCCTGAAGATTATGATGATGATGAGAGAATGGGTAAAGTTCATACCAAGTGGATGGAATTGCAGGGGGTAAGGTGGTGGTTCACCTGATTAAGTGCAAAAGTTACCATGTGCAAGGACATAGGTACAAGCCTGTTGTCCCCACCTACAGATGGAAAGCTTCATGAGCACTGAAGGAGGGCTGCAGATCTTTCTGTCTCTCTTTCTTTCAATCTCTCTCTGTCTTATAAAAGAGTAAATAAAAGTTAAAAAAAAAAGAAAAGAAAAGAAATAGAACACTGCTCAGCTCTGACTTGTGGATGGAATAGCAGATGAAAGCACACGCAAGCAGGCATTTGAAAAGAGCCAACTATGTGAATGAAGTTTAAATTGTCCTCATTTTTCTTAAAGTTGCACATATTAATGTACAAACAACTGTAACTCCCCTGAAATGTTTTTGTTTTTTCTTAAAATAAGTAAACATAACATAAGTAAAACATCCAATATGTTATTTAGGAGGTAAGCACCCAATAAATGCTTGCTCCTTTCTCTTATCTGGAGTTAGAAGCCTTTTATCTGAAACTGAAATGGCACTTAATTATATATATCTTAAAGAGAAGAGACTGTGTACTGTGTTTTTTTTTTTTTTTTTTTTTGTGGGTACCACTTATTAACATGCTAAGAGGAAGGCTAAAAGACTGAAGTCTCTTTGTGACTTCTCTTTCCAATCATGTTCTGATTTAAAGGCTTAATTCCCTACCCTGTCATCATCTAGTTTTTAAACCGTCATGCTGAAACTGGCACAAAGTCAAGAGATGTTTCTAAAATGAATAGGTAGCAGAGATAATAAAATTAGATGTCAGTGTATTAAACCTTTTTCTCCCCATGGCTGGTCATCACAAAATATCACAAAATCTGTCATAATAAAGGGCAATGCCTTATGAGCTGATGAGGCATAAAAGCATTAGATGATTTATATTCCAACAGCCAACGAGATGGGCAAGTTTCTATGTCAGCATGCAACATTTTATTGTCTTTAAATAGATGAATGTAATTCAGGCAGAAATATTTTGGGTGAAAAAAATAAAATAATTAATTGTATAAACAATTATTTAGGGGCAAGTTTTAATTAAATTGGGGACAATCATTTAAACACACATAATAATAAGCATAAGAACTCACAAAAAGAACCAGGTTTGAGTTCTACCTTGAGGGGCCACTTCACAAGCTGTGATACAGGTCTATAGGTGTCTATCATTCTTTCCCTCTCTATCTCTTTCTACTCTCAATTTTTCTATGTCTTATGCAATAACATGAAAAAAAATGACCACCAGGAATGGTGGATTCATAGTGCAGGCACTGAATCTCAGCTATAATCTTGGAGGCATAAATAATAAATAAATAAATAAATAAATAAATAAATAAATAAATAAATAAATATTTACCACAGAAGAGATACAAAAGGCTAATAAACACATGAAAAATTGCTCCAGGTCACTGATTGTCAGAGAAATGCAAATAAAGACAAAATTGAGATACCACCTCACCCCTGTGAGAATGGCATACATCAAAAAAATCAGCAGCAACAAATGCTGGAGAGGCTGTGAGGACAAAGGGACCCTTCTGCACTGTTGGTGGGAATGTAAATTGGTCCAGCCTCTGTGGAGAGCAGTCTGGAGAACTCTCACAAGGCTAGACATGGACCTCCATATGACCCAGTAATTCCTCTCCTGGGGATATACCCCAAGGACTCCATAACACCCAACCAAAAAGAAATGTGTACACCTATGTTCATAGCAGTACAATTCGTAATAGCTAAAACCTGCAAGCAACCCAGATGCCCAACAACAGATGAGTGGCTGGGGTATATATATACATGTATATGTATATGTGTATGTGTATGTGTATGTGTATGTGTATGTGTATGTATACAATGTAATATTATGTAGCTATTAAGAACAATGAGCCCATCTTCTCTGACACATCTCTGATGGAGATAGAAGAAATTAAGTTAAGTGAGCTAAGTCAGAAAGACAAAAATGAGTATGGGATGATCCACTCATAAACAGAAGTTCAGAAAGAAGAACAGAAAGAGAAACTAAAAGCAGGATTTGACTGAATTTGGAATAGGGCACCGAAGTGCCACGGACCACTCAGTGGATGAGCAGCAGGAGGGTGAGGGGTCTTGAAGGCAACCTCTCAGGTGGGTCAGGAGTTGGCAAGGGAGAAAAGATAGACACCACACTCTATTGGAGGGTGAATCTGGACTCGTTTTAATAGTGAAACTGCATTAGCTTTTATACTTTTTTCAGGTTACATTCAGGTTGCCTAAGCAACCAGCTCATAAAGAAGTAACATTAGTCTTGTGGCTTTGGCAAGCTACATGTTATTCCCCTATAACTGTAAAGAATGGGTACAATACTTTGTATCGTTCTGTTCCCAGGGGAGGTCATACCCAGAATTGTTTTAGACTTTTGCTGAGGGCTATCTCTACCATTAATCTTCTATGGGGGCATACAGATCTTTGCCTAGTCGTGGACCACTGCTCATCTAGGTCTGGTACAGTTTAACTATTAATCTTTCTTTGTTTCAATATGTCAACTTGTACCTGGGAGGCCTCAATCTCTGTATTGTTTCTATTAGGGGCAAGTCATAACATGACCTGTTTTGTCTGTCTATGTTGACCCACCTTCTCCACTTTCATAATGTAACTTTCAAATATGCTCCTGTGTAAGGGAGAGGGGGTGCTTCTGACTCTCGATTCTCACCAGGCACTGCCAAAGCATAATTAATCAATTGTGACAGTATAATTGTTTGTAGCAATAATGGGGGGAGAATGCATCGACCCATTCCTGTCCTTCTGCCCAGCTTCTTTGAAGTCTGAATGCAGGTCCAGAGGAGATGACTTTGTCAGTCTCTCTGGTGGTCGTGAAGGGGTGGCGCACCAAAGTAAAAATTTCTATGTTGAGAGTGAGTGTGGATGTCCAGTTTCACTGGAGGAGGGGAGAGGGTTGGAGGGGGAGGATGGGATGGGACACAGTCTTTTGGTGGTGGAAATGATGTTTAAGTTCACTCCTATTAACCTGTAGTCATAAATCACTAATTAATATGAGGGGGAAAATGTCTCAAACTTTTTATTGCACAGACCATAGAATGAGTCTTTTAAATGTTGAATCTCTAAAAAGCTTAGACCAGGGAGAACAGAAGCAACCTGTGACAATACTCCATAAGACCTAGCTATATACAAATAATGTCAAAAAACATAAATTACTGTAATGTTGTGTATGATACAGCAAATCCTAACAAAGGGGTTTTCAAAGTTAAGCCAATTGCAAAAAATTATTAAATTAAAATTAAATTATTAAATTAAATTACAGCAATAACTATCTATTACCTTCTTAAACCCTAAGACAAAATGAACCTCCTGCTTCCTCTATAGAGCCTATATTTCCCCCGTCCTGGAACCTCTAGGGTGAGGCTCACATTCTTGCATGCTTCTCTCAATTTATACCAAATGATAATGCATTTACTGATCTCAACCTAATCAGCACAAGTACCACCTCTGCAAGCTTCAATTCAGACTGTGTCCAGAGACTTCTGGCGTGGAATGTCAACCCTTCAGCCTCATTACTTGGGTGAGGCCTTTCCTTTCATAAGATTCTCTAATTCCATTTCAGGTGGTTCACTTCCTAACAAAGTCCCAAAACCTACATATAGACCACATTCCATGAGATAGGGCATATGTTCACATGTATCCATAATTTCGGGCAAAATATATACCTGAAAGCAAAAATACACAATAGTCTTCAGCGAGTCAGTATATGCAGCAAACAAGTAGAAAGACATAAAAAGACACCATAAAGTTCCTAATGAAATAGTGTCTACTTAGAAATAGATGACCACCTCACCTACCCCCTATTACACTTCCCTCAGTCACTCCAAAGCTAACCATATAGAAGTAAGGTCTGCAAAAGCTGAATAAGGACAAGAGACTAGCATACTTTAATGATGACTATTTAGTTACTATCAGGCCACTCCATCACCTGGGGCCCTATTTGGGGAGTCCTGAGATTCCCAAACAGATAAGATGGGCCTAGACCTTGAATAAATCCCTCTCTCCATTGTTACCTGTCATCTCTATCAGGAACAATACAACAGACCCCTCCTTCTGTAGGTCCCCAAAGGACCTTGCCCTCAACATGGATCAACAACAGTAGAGAATGTTCCATCCTCCTCTGAAGGGAGGCTGGACAACATACTCTGTGTTCCACCTGAGGAAGATGGGTTCTGAAGTTGGGGCAGCTTGGAACGTTCCTACTAATGACAATAGAATGTGAGCTCAGATCTATAAGGCTGCAGAGGTCACATAGGCTCCTAAGCTGAATATGGGCCCCAGATCAGATCAAATTGATGAGATTTATAGTCAACAATATTTATACACCTTTCCTGTATTTGGGAGCTAATCTCTTCCTTGATCCAGCTTTCTGGCCACTTTTCCAGCCATGACATTGTTTCCCCAGACAATAACTTGGGGCCATCTGCATATCAGATGTCAAGCTGAAAAAACAAACAAAATTAAACAACAGCAACAACAAAACCACTAGTATAGTGATGGGCCCTTTGGAATATACCTAAAATAGGCCTACTATCTACAAAAAAGGAGACCCCCAAATCTTCATTTTCACTACTGCAGCCTTTAAGTTCATGATTAGTCAACTATTTGTTTGGCTTTATATATTAACTTTTCTTTCAGCCACCAGGTTCCAGATGCTACCATGATGCCAACCAGACTTCCCTGGCAGAAGACCCCGTACCAATGTGTCCTGGAACCCTACTTCCCCAGAACCCTGCCCCACCAGGGGAAGAGAGTGACAGGCTGGGAGTATGCATCAACCCATCAGTTCCCATGTTCAGGGGAAGTAATTACAGAAGCCAGACCTTCCACCTTTTGCACCCCATAATGACCCTGGGTCCATACTCCCAGAAGATTAAAGAATAGGAAAACTATTATGGGAGGGGATGGAATATGGAGTTCTGGTGGTGGGAATTGTGTGGAGTTGTACCCCTCTTATCCTATGATTTTTGTCAGTGTTTCCTTTTATAAATAAAATATAATACATAATTTATTTTTATTTTAATAATTAATTTTATTTAATAATTTAACAATAAATTATTAATTTTTAAAAATAATTAATTAAAAAAAGAAATTATTTTAAATTGTTCCATGATTTAAGAAGAATACTTTACTGTGAAAACTCAAAAACATTATCTAAATATTTTAACATCTCGTTTTAAATATATCATCATAGGACCACTATGATAGCTCACCTGGATGATGAACCTGCGTAATTACATGTTCAACTTAAGGTCAATGTTGGTCCCTACTGCACTGGAAGAAGCTTAAGTGATGTGGTTAATATTCTCTCTCTCTCTCTCTCTAGCTAGCTATCTCTCCTTTCCTCCTTCCCTAAAAAAAAAAAAAAAAAAAAAAAAAAACTGGCCCAGAGTGGTAATATCTGGGTTTTAACAAAACAAAAAGCAATTCTATTTTATGCTCCAAATTATATTAGTTTAAAAGTACCCCAAACAGATGGTAAAATTCTGTTAATTCTTTATTACTTGATTGACAATGTCAATAGCACCTACAACATTATTGAGTTGTAACTCTATGTGGGGAATCTTATGTATATATTTGTGGTAGAAAGTAGTAATGACCCATTATCTTGATTACTCTGAATTTTCTGCTTTCCACTTAATTAGTAAAAGCATATGACTAGTGTCTGGCATAACATCTCCCAGTTTTACACATAACATAGCTGTATATATATATATATATATATATATATTATTACTCTTACTGTTAACCTTGTTTGTCAAAGAAGCATAAAAACATCTACTGTTAAGGATAACATTCTTGTACACTGGGAGGCCTACATAAACTCTCTTCATTTTATAAATTAGAAAACTAAGTTCTGAGAAGTTTACTAACTTGACAAGGTCTCAAAGCAAAATAAAACTCACACAATTTCAACATACCTTGCCTTATTCATCTATTACATACATATGAGTGTTCCTAGGTCATAGCCTTTGTAAAAAATTTATGATCTGATAGATAAACTGATTTTTAGATCTCTGAGATATTCCAATAAACTAATCAGGGTATCCTGAGAAACTATGATTTATATAACTATCTAGAAGAATAAACAAAAATCGAAGCTTACAAATGCCACCTATGGTCAAGAAAGTCGTTATGAGAACCTGCCACTTTTAGTTTAGGCAACAACTTGGACTGGATACTGGCATCTGAAGTGGAGAGAAGATTGAAGAAAATAAACCCTCAGCCTGTGGAATCAGAAGCTATCTCCAGGTTGGTATTGACAGAACTGTGTCACGTTCTCAAATGCCTTATTGGTGTCCCAGAACTGTCTGCATACTCACACTAGAACTGGGTGCAAGAACCATAATTCAATGACAAAGTCTAAACGTCTATATGACAAACAGAAGCAACCTTGGGAAGATTACTTAATCTGTGTCCCACGTGTTTCTCAGTTATAAAATGAAGGTAATACTAATATATATTTAACCAAGCTTGTGTGGATTATATGAGCTGATATGTGTTAAATAGTCTAAACTGTACCTGATAGCCCAGAGGGATAATTTATTGCTACTACTGGTAACATTGCTTGACAGGGAACAAAAAAAACACCCATTTCTAAAGATGATTCTTATACTGTGGAAGTCCAACCCTCCCTAATTTTATAAGTCAGAAGACTGAGGTTCAAGGAGCTTCTTAACTTATCCAAGGTCATAAAGCAGAAGAAAACCCAGACCTCCTTTCTTCACACTCCAGGGAGTTTCCACTTCACTTTGCTGACTCCAGTTCTAGGGAGGTCAGTACAGGGGAAGGAGACAGGGATGAAAGTTCTTTGTCACTTTCAAACCAATCTGCATATGCTTGCTTTCTTATCCCTTCCAAACAGTGCTAATGAAAACCTTGCTCATCACCTTTAATAATGCAGTTCTTATGAATAGAGCAGGTGAGTGGAAGGCTATACTCAATACAATAAAATTATTCATTGCTGCTCAACTGTTAACAATATTGTCCTCCAATAGTCTTCAATATGGCCTTTCTGACACCTCGTGATTTTGCTGGATGTGCTGAAATGGTAATAAAGCATTGGCAAATTAATATCTCAAATAATCTAGTGTTCTTTTAAAAATATTTTTTTAATTTTTTTTTGGATAGAGAAAGAGAGAAATTGAGGGGGTAAGGGAAAATAGAATGAGAGATAACTGTATAACTTCTTTGCCACTCCTGAATCGCCCCCCCCCCCCGCATGTGGGGACTGAGGGCTTGAACTAGGGTCATTGTGCATTTTAATATGTGTGCTTCACCAGATACTGACACCTAGCCCCTAATTCAGTCTTATTAATGAAAAATAAACTTTAACAAATGTGAAGTAAAGAGAAGTAAGCAAGGTAGGAATAAAAAGAAAAGAAACTATGGAAAAAGAAGAGATCATGTAAACATTCTGATTATCTTCTATAGTGAGACTAGTTTTAGTCTACTGTTGGGATGTAGCTCTGACTACAGCTGTGGAATTACTGTTGTGCACCATCATAACACTTAAAAAAAAAGCCCATTAAACCTTTGTTATACCCCTTTGCTATATCTGTACTTATAAAAGTGATACAAATTAGACAAAAATTCCACTGAAAATAATCAAATAAAAAAGAATCTAATGGCTTGAATTTACCAGTTTTAACTTATTTACTTATTTTCCAGGGATTAGCTAATCATACACATGCATGTACGTATTTCACTTTCTTTATTTTTTAAATAAAACATTATGTATACTTTAAGGTTTGTATGTTCCATGGAGGATCATTTACTTCAGGAAGTGTTCAGTAGTCTTCTCTTCTCTGGTTTATAATAGCATAAACATAATTTGGCATGCTCTTTCCTGGGGTGGGGAGAGAGAGAGAGAGAGAGGGGAAGGCTATAGTAATATACACTTTCACTATTCTGAGTTGGCTTTTTTCATTCAGACAGAGAGGAAGACAGAGTAGAGGTTGAGAGATGCATTAGCACCAAAGCTTCCTTCAGTACGACTGCAGCACTTCCCAGGTGGTAATGGGGCTCAAATTTGGGCCACATGCATAGCACGACAGGTATCCTAAAAAACAAACTAATTGTCCAGTCCTCTAGGCTTGTTTAAATTTTATTATTATTATCATTATTTATTTATTGGATAAAGTCAGAAATCAAGAAGGAAGGGGAGACAAACAAGAAGAGAGACAGAGAAACATCTGCAGCACTACTTCACTATTCATAAAGCTTTCAGCTTGTAGATGGTGACTGGGGGCTTGAACCCAGGCCCTTGTGCATTTTAACATGTGTACTCAATCACATGTGCCATTACTTGGCCTTTCTTAAGCTATTTTTTCTTTTTCTTTTAATTTTTTTAAATTAATTTATTTATAAAATGGAAACAATGACAAAACCATAAGATAAAAGGGGTACAATTCCCACCACCAGAGCCCTGTATCCATCCCCTCCTCTGACATCTAAGCTATTTTTTTAAGTGTGTGTGTGTGTGTCTAGAATAGTTTCAGGTCCTTGAAGAGAGATGTTATGTATTTTTTAATCCCCCAGAACCTCGAAGTGTTTCACATCCATAGCACTACCCAATAACTATTACAAAATGATTCAATGTTTCTGTAAAACATAGTTTTAAATGTTAACCCTTGGAAATAATAACATAGTTAGTGAGGTCTAAGTTCCTTACTCTGTGTGAACAGTGTGTGACCAGGGGAGTGAATTACCTAGGGTCACACATATGAATTAGAATCACCTTCTGAATGGGTGCAACTAAAGAACTACAAACTTCTTATTAAATACTGATCACAAATCCCAGTCAGGATGGAAATTCTCAATTTATTTTTAATTTAAACTTATAAAAGTAAAATTCTGGGAGTCGGGAATCTCACGATTTCCCAACTAGGGCCCCAGCTGGTGTCAACTGTTTTTTTTAACTTCTAACCAAAGAGGAATGTATGATGACTAAGAGGAAAGAGAAATACAATATGTAGGGCTGGGTACACCTGGTTGAGAACACAGGTTATAATACACAAGGACCAGGGCTCGAGTCCCTAGTCTGTATCTGCAGGGGAAAAGCCTTGTGTGTTGTGAAGCAGTATTTAGGTGTCTCTCTCTCTTCCTTTCTATTAATCCTTTCCCTCTCAATTTCTGACTTACTCTATCTAATAAATAAATGAATATTGTTGGGCAATATGCCAGCTCCCCCCTGCTCCATTGCTTAACACTGTGGTCTACATAATCACTGTTTTACCTGAGACCCACCCTGCAGGGCATTGGTTTAATCCCACTGGTTTGCACTCACTTTTTGCTCCGCCCCCTCTCCTAGTCACACCATTTTCCACCATTTAATCCCACTGGTTTGCACTCACTTTTTGCTCCGCCCCCTCTCCTAGTGACACCCTACCACTTCCTTCTTGGGATGTATAAAAGAATTTTCTTTTCTGATTAAACACACATTGGATTGCCTTCCAGCTCCGTGAGTCCCATAGTCTCTCTCTTGTGACCCGATACGAGTTCCTGATTCCTCTCCCACGCAGCAGCCTAGGTTGGCTCCAGTCGAGTTCTCTCCAACTCAGAAAGCAGGTGCTCGGGAAGAAGCACCCTCAGGCTATCTGGGCAAAATATAATAATTTTTAAAATATGCTTAAAAATGACAGAAATAAAAAAATCCAATAGGTTTAATACTACTGATTTTGAGCTTTAAATTTAGATGTATGTCACTGAGAACATGATTTAAGTTGTCTGAATTTCTTTTTCTTTGACAGTTAAAGAATTTTACTTTGTTTTAATATTTATTTATTGTCTTTTGTTGCCCTTTGTTGTTTTATTGTTGTCATTGTTTGATAGGACAGAGAGAAATGGAGAGAGAAGGGGATGACAGAGAGGGGGAGAGACAGACACCTGCAGACTTGCTTTGCCTCTTGTAAAGTGACTCCTCTGCAGATGTGGAGTGGGGGGATTGAACCAGGATCCTTTTGCTGGTTATTGGCTTTACGCCAAGTGCACTTAACCCTCTCTCCATTGTTACCTGTCATTTCTATCAGGAACAACACAATAGACGTCTTTGTGAGCCCCAATAGGACCTTGCCCTCAACTTGGATCAACAATGTTAGAGAATATTCCAACCACCGAATCTTCCTACATCTGAGGAAGATAGGTCAATACTGGGCCAGCATGGAATGTTCCTACTCATGACCACAGAATGTGAACTCAGATCAAGAGGGATGTAGAGGTCACACAGGCTCCTAAGCTAAATATGGGCCCCAGATCACATCAAATCAATGGGGTTTACAGTAATATTTATACCCCTTTCCCATATTAGGGAGCTACTCTCTTCCCTGAGCCAGATTTCTGGTTCTTTTCCTAGCCATGACATCATCTCCCCAGACAATAATTAGGATACACTTGCATATAAGATTTCAGGCTCAGGCAAAACAAACACACAACAACAACAACAGGCCCTTTGGAATATAACTAAAATATGCCAACTAGCTATCTATAAATTGGTGGACCCTCCAACACTTCATCTGCACTATTCCAGCCTTTAGGTCCATGATTCCCCACTAGGGAAAGAGAGAGACAGGCTGGGAGTGTGGATCGACCTGTCAATTCCCATGTTCATCAGGGAAGCAATTACAGAAGCCAGACCTTTCACCTTCTGCATCCCACAATGACCTTGGGTCCATACTCCCAGAGGGTTGAAGAATAGGAAAGCTACCAGTGGAGGGGATGGTATAGTGTGGTATGGTCATGGGAATTGTGCAAAGCTGTACCCCTCTTATCCTATGGTTTTGTCAATGTTTCCTTTTTATAAATAAAAATTAAAAAAAAGAAAAAATAGTTGACAACATTTAATGAATATCTTTTATTTCTATGCAATGTACTGACCTATATATATATATATGTATATATATATATTCCTATTTAATCTTTCAAAGTATATATTAATAATTATCCCCTATAACATTTATGTAAAGTTGGGCAAATAATTTATGTCCTATTTCATATGTATTCAAAAAAACTATATTTTCAGAGGACACAGTGTGCCTTCCTTAAGTTTGAATTAGCCTGAAATTCTGTCACTTCTCAAAACAAGTTTTGCTTTCTTATTGCTGGTCTCTTGACAATTTCCCTTGATAATGACAACACTGTCTATTTTCCTAATAAAATGTTATGTGGCCAGCAGCACGAAAGTACACCATGCTCACATGCCATATTATCCAATGAAATGGAAAGTATATTATAAGAGTCTTCTAATGAGTAAATTTGTGACTGTTTACTAGAAATCACCTTTGCATGTGTCACAGGTGATCAAAATACCAAGGAAATTGGAAGCTGTGACAAAGCCAAAGTGGTACATTGTCTTTCTTTTCTTTTTTCTTTTTTTCTTTTCTTTTCTTTTCTTCTTCTTATTTTTTTTGTCCAGGGTTATCGCTGGGGCTCGGTGCCTGCACCATGAATCCACTGCTCCTGGAGTCCTTTTTTGCCCCCTTTTTGTTGCCCTTGTTGTTGTAGCCTTGTTGTAGTTATTATTGTTGTTGTTGTTGATGTCGTTCATTGTTGGATAGGACAGAGAGAAATGGAGAGACGGGGGGAGAAAGATGGACACCTGCAGACCTGCTTCACCACCTGTGAAGGGACTCCCCTGCAGGTGGGGAGCCAGGGACAAACCTGGATCCTTATGCTGGTCCTTGCACTTTGCGCCACATGCTCTTGACCCGCTGCCATTACCGCCCAACCCCCAAGTGTCTTTCTTACTCTGAACTCAATATATTGTAGCATTTAATTGAGAAGAAAATAGGTAATTTCAGTTTTGTGGAGAACACAGGAGGAGGGGAAACACATCTACTGCATCCACTGAAAAGAAGGTTTCACTGTAGCCAAGGCTGCCTTCAAGTACAGAAAATCTTCCTGTAGAAAAAGGCAGAAACTGCATGGATCCACAAAGAGTGGGGGGGGGGGGGGGGGCGTTAAAGTTATGTGTGCCAGGAACAGGAATCTATGTGACCTATAGACCTATGTCTGACTTAATGGGAGTGTGCTCCTGAGTGATGACCACATGGAGAGATGAAATAGTGTCCACTAGGCTAGAAAATAACTTACTAGGTCCTGCTGAGTTGCCTCCTGTCAACCATAGCTAAATCAGGTGCTAAAAAAAAAAAGGAAAAAAACACAGAAGATAAATGTGTCATATTCAATTTTAATAATATTATTTGTCACCAGATTTACCATTAGGGTTCAGTGTCTGCATGAATACACTTCTCCCAATGGTCATTTGTTTCTCTCTTTTGGAGACAGAAAGATTGAGAGACAGAGGCAGAGAGAATAAGAAAAAGAGGAGGATAGAGAGAGATCTCAGCGTCACTCCACAACTTGTGAAGCTTTTCCACTTTAGATGTTCCCATGTCATGGGTGGGGGTTTGAACATGGGTCCTCACACATGGTTAAAATAAGTACTCTACCGGAGTAGTGCAGTGGGTTAAGTGTACATGGCGCAAAGCACAAGGACCTGCATAAGGATCCCGGTTGGAGTCCCGGCTCCCCACCTGCTAGGGAGTCACTTCACAAGGGGTGAAGTGCCACGTCCCTGTCAAACCAAAAATGAAGGGTCTGACAAAGTCAGCACCCGGGAACCACATCTTTAAGGAAGAGTGATTCTGGGAATGGGACATGGCATGCCGATTAAATTTAGATTACAATCCATTATTCTTATGATCACAATGAGTCTTATGTTTGGTGGGAACAGGTGGGGATAAGCTGCCCTGGTCTATAAATTAATAACAAATGACCAGGACACTCAGTCACTGATTCCCGGAGGCCCAGCTCAGGATACAGTCCCTGATGACTCACATTTCCAAGAAATAGAAACTGAAGAAAAACCCAGAGTTCAGCAAGTTAGAAAACCAGACAGAGGGTCCTACCGCAGACCAGCACCTACAGTTATGACCAAATGGGGACCAGCTTACCCCATGGGTGGTGGACTGTGGTTTCCTCACTATCTTTACCACAAATATTTACCTAAGCCCACTGACTGCCCTTTGCACTATACCTGTGCCTACATGCAGGGTGACAGAAAAGTTAGTATTAATGGCACTCATGTATCCTGGTATAGTTTGCCCTTTTTAGAAAGATTAGCAAGAAGCAGACCTCCTTGGTGTTTGCTTCCTCTCAGAACACGTTATAAATTGTAGACCCAATTGACACATTTGTGGTGCACCAGATACAGAGACTGCGGTAGATCTAGAGTCCCTAATGTAGATAAATCAAAATTAGAAAATATATTAAAAAGTAATGAGCCAGAAGAGGTATCAGGAATAGAAGACATACATACACTTTTAAGAAAATTTCTCAATCAGACATATGTTGCCCCCCTTAGAAGCCAAAGCCTTAGCTTACGCTGCCCCCCCCCCCCCATGATTAAGGAGGGAGTTAGATTTTCACAATAGGGAGAAAGTTAAATTTTTACAGAGAGCTCCTACTCATGAATGCATTGCAGGTTACTCCCACAGGGCTTGACACTCCCTTGAAATAACCACAATTATCAGAAATGCTTTACTTTCTGTTCCAGATTCCTGCTTTCAAAATATCATGTAAATGCTAAAAAGTATATAAACGCGTGCCTGTCTAATAAACATTGAGTTCAGATTCACCCTCCAATTCTTCTTCTAGTGTTTGCCCTTCTGTAGCCAGTCAACAGCGTCAGGCTGAGCCTGATGTAAAGTTTCGAGACCTCCTTTGAATCTGGAGAGGTGCGCGCCGACTCCTGACCCACCCGAGGCTCTCTTCAGCAGACCCTGACAACTCCTGCTGCTCCCCAGCCTGAGCTGTCCATCGCAGTGAAGCAGGTCTGCAGGTGTCTATCTTTTTCTCCCCCTCTGTCCTTCCTTCCTCTCTCCATTTCTCGCTGTCTTATCCAACAACGGTGACAACAACAGCAATAATAACTACAACAATAAAAAACAAGGGCAACAAAAGGGAAAATAATAAATATTGAAAAAATTGTATTCTATCATATTAGCTACTTCATAAACCCAGATATTACCATTGATAATGAATTATTTTTTATTAAATCTTTCCAGTGCCAGGCACTTCATGTACACTGATTTACTTATTGCTTCCATCTACACAAGTTTGGGTTTTCATTTTTTGATCTCAGAAATCAGCAACTAAAATTCATTACTTTGCTTATTTTTTCCCCCAGAGCACAACTTATCTCTGTTTTCTGGTAGTTCTTCTTCTAGCGTTTGCCCTTCTTCCATAGCCAGTCAACAGCGTCAGGTTGAAAGCTGTCAGGAGCTGCTTGTTGCTGGCTTTCAAAGTGACTGGGATCCATGTGTATTCAGTCGGCTAGGAAGGATCGTCAGTTTCCCCAATGAATGGGTACTCACGGGATGCACCACGAGAAGGTCGATCCAATGCATCCCAGAGTGCCAGAGCTTAAACATGGGATCTTTGGTATGTCAGACATGACTATTTTTTTTTTACATAAACATTATGCTGTTTCCTCCGACTAATTTCAACTTTAAAGAACACTCATTGAAATATTGGTTATTCACCCATAAAACTGATGTGAGATTGAGTGACCAGATCTCTAGAAGTTTAGTTCATTAGTTGGGGATTCATCAACAGTCTCTTCTAAACTTTCTCTACCATATCAGAGTGTAAGGCTCAAATTTTCCAGTGTGTAAATCTTAGTGAATTAATCAGAACTCCATGCCCACATTGGAATAAACCCAGCAATTAAAGCTTTCTCAAAGCCTCTCTAAATTATAAATAGATCACCTGCCCCAACTGCAGGGGAGAAGCTTCATGAGTGAATAGTGAGGCAGTGCTGCAGTTGCCTCTTTCTATCTTCCTATCTCCCCTTTCCTTCTCAATTTCTCTCTATCTTGACAGAAAAGAAAAAACAAGAAAAGAAAAAAAGGTAAGCACCAGCAGTGGTGATGATTTAGTCATGTAAGCACCAAGACACAGTAATAACCTCCTGGCAATTTAAAAGAGTTTTAAAATAATGAACTTCCCTGGGTAGTAGAGCACACACATTACCATGTGTGAGGACCTGGGTTAAAACCCCTGGTTATCATATGGAAGCACCTGGAGGAGTGCTTCAAGAATGATGGATCAGGGGAGTCGGGCAGTAGTCCAGCGGATTTAGCTCACTTGGAGTAAAGCACAAGGACTGGAGGAAGGATCCTGGTTCGAGCCCCCAGTTCCCCACCTGCCGGAGAGTCGCTTCACCAGTGGTGAAGCAGGTCTGCAGGTGTTTATCTTTCTCTTCCCCTCTCTGTCTTCCCCTCCTCTCTCCATTTCTGTTTGTCCTAACAACGGCGATATCAGTAACAACAATAATAACTACAACAATAAAAAAAAACAAGGGCAACAAAAGGGAAAATAAATATAAAAAAATTTAAATGAAAAAAATAATGGAACAGTGCTGCGATGTCTCTCTACTCTCTCTCTCTCTTTCATTCCAATCTCTCTAATCTATCTAAAAGGGGGAAAAAAGAACACCAGGTGTGCTGAAATTGTGCAGCTACAATAACAGTTATTGTACAACAATAACTTTGATGGCAAAAGAAAAATAAATAAAACTAACAACAACAACAAAAAGTCTTCCAAAGGACTATTATTATTAGTCATAGTTACCATCCTCATAGCCTAAAATGAGAAAATAAACAACCAAAGGATAGGAAGTAAAAGAAGGAAGGTAAATATGATAAGGCATGCTTATTTTATTGAAATAAGACACTTCCCTAGTAAAAAATTTAAGGCATTATCTCATTGCTGCATTTTTATTGTAGCATTTCAATGTTACTTAAGTCAAAGACAGAAGGATCAGAATGACTAATTTCTAATGTTTTAAATAATTGTGGATAACCGTTTCCATAAAATGATTGTATCCATATAGTTATTCTGTTGTAATCATATTTTACAAAGTTCTTCCCACAATTAAAAATTTTTCCAACCAAAAGTCCTGATATCTTTCCTTCCTTTGAATTTGCTATGGTATTTTCCTACTTTCTTTCTTTCTTTCTTTCTTTCTTTCTTTCTTTCTTTCTTTCTTTCTTTCTTTCTTTTTCTTTCTTTCTTTTTCTTTTTTGCCTCCAGGGTTATCTATGGGGCTTGGTGTCTTTGCTATGAACCCACTGCTCCTGAAGGCTACTTTTTCTGTTTTGTTGCCTTTGTTGCTTATCATTGTTGTTTTTTAATTTTTTATATTTATTTATTTTCCCTTTTGTTGTCCTTATTGTTTTTTATTGTTGTTGTATTTATGTTGTTGTTAGTGATGTCGTTGTTAGGACAGAAAGAAATGAAGAGGGAGGGGGAAGACAGAGAGGGGGAGAGAAAGATAGACACCTGCAGACCTGCTTCACCACCTGTGAAGCGACTCCCCTGTAGGATCCTTGCCAATACTTGCATTTTGTGCCACGTGGGTTTAACCCGTAGCACTACCGACAGACTCCCGTTTTTATTATTGTTGCTATTGCTCTTATTGTTGTTCCATAGGACAGAGAGAAATCAAGAAGGGAGGGGAGACAGAAAGGAGAAGAGAAAGATAGACACCTGCAGACCTGCTTCATTGCTTGTGAAGGGATCCCAATGCAGTTGGGGAGCTGGGGGCTCAAGCTGGGATCCTTATGTGGTTCTTGTGCTGTGACCATGTGCGTTTAACCTGGTATGCTATTGCCCTGCCCCCACTGTGGTACTTCTTACTGTTCTGGATGTTACAGTTTTGTAGAAACAATGTAATGTGACTTTTGAAGCCAGGTCATTTTTGTGGAGTGTTTCAGAATACATTTCCTTTATTCTATCTCTGTCTCCTTTCCTGTTCCCTTTCTCCCCTTCTCTTCCTGTATTTGTATTTGTCCTTTTTATTTTGTTACTTAATCTGTGTCTCTTTTTTTCTCCGTCCTTCTTTTTCAGTGATCTTTTACTCAACCTACTCACTACAACATTATGAGTTATCCAGGTGATACTGTGTATGCATGTTACAATTGGGTGTAGCATGTGTCACAAAAATGTGTGAGTCATCAGTCAAAAGCATCTGGAACAGATGAGACATTTCTACTGAGTCTTACCCAAATAGCAGATTCTCCAAAAAAAAAAAAAAAAAAGAAAGAAAGAAAGGAAGAAAGAAAGAAAGAAAAAGAAAAAAAAAAGAAAAGAAAGAAAAAGAAGTCATTTTTTAAAATTAATTTATTTAAGAAAGGAGACATTAACAAAATCATAGGATGAGGGGGGTACAACTCCACACAATTCCCGCCATCCAATCTCCATATCCCATCCCCTCCCCAATAGCTTTCCCATTCTCTATCTCTCTGGGAGCATGGACCCAGGGTCATTGTGGGTTGCAGAAGGTGGAAGGTCTGGCTTCTGTAATTGCTTCCCACTGAACATGGGCATTGACTGGTTGATCCATACTTCCAGTCTGCCTCTCTCTTTCCCTAGAAGGGTGAGTCTCTGGGGAAGCGGAGCTCCAGGATGCATTGGTGGGATCTTCAGTCCAGGGAAGCCTGGCCGGCATCCTGATGGCATCTGGAACCTGGTGGCTGAAAAGAGAGTTAACATACAAAGCCAAACAAATTGTTGAAGAATCATGGACCCAAAGGTTGGAATAGTGGAGATGAAGTGTTGGGGGGTACTCACTGCAAACTGTAATGTACTACTGCTTTCAGGTATATATATTCACCCTAGTTTATGGATACCTGTGAACATAAGTTCTATCTCCTGGAATCTGGTCTATATCTAGGTTTTGGGACTTTGTTAGGAAGTGAACCACCTGGGATGGAATTAGAAAATACTATGAAAGGAAAGGTCTCACCCGAGTGATGAAGCTGAAGTGTTGTTGTTCTGCACCTGAAGTCTCTGGACACAGTCTGAAGTGAAGTGTTGTATGCTTTACATTGGGTTGTTCTAGCTCTCCCCCGCCAAGAAAATTAGATCATTCCTGCTAGTTTTGCGGGCCTGCTTGGCCCCACCCCGAGGAACCCCGAGAGGGTTCCAGAGCTCCAGAGTTGCAGAGTTGGAGAGTGGTAGAGTTTGAGAGTGCTTGGCGCCACCGCGGGGGGGAAGAGGCAGCAGAGTTCTGTTTGGTGATTAGTTTGGTTTAGTTTATGAATCATTGTTCCTGAATAAAGAAATACAGCTTCCCTGCCCAGCCGTATGTCTCTGGTCGTCTCTGTTACCCGACTGTGAAGCTAGCCCGGCCAGCTAGAGCCCCCGAATTTTAACAACAGTGAAGCATGCTGGGGTGGCACTTGTTTCGTTGATTAGGTTGTGATCAGCGGATGCAATATTATTTGATAAGAATTGGGAGAAGCATAAGGGAAAGTGGGCCCTACCCTAGGGTTCCAGGACTGGGGGAAGTTTAGGCTCTATAGTGGAAATATGAGGTTCCTGCTGTCTTAGGGTTTGAGAAGACAATGGATAGTTACTGTTATCATCACATTATTTGGTAATTGGTTTAGCTTTGAAAAGTCCCTTTGTTAAACATACAATCAATTTTTCCCCTCTCATATTAATTAGTGATTTATATGACTACAATTTAATAGGTGTGTACATAAACACCATTCCCATCACCAAAAGATGGTGTCCCATCCCACCCACCAGCCCCTACCCCCACCCCACCCCCCTCTGGCCCAGGAAGCCTCACGTCCACCCTCCTGCTCATCACGGGGTTTTTACTTTGATGCCCTACTTTCAATTTAGTCAGATCCTGTCTTTAGTTTCCCTTTCTGATCTTTCTCAACTTCTGTTGATGAGTGGGATCATTTCTCATTTCTAGTCTCCATAGATACCACAATGTTAAAACTAAGAAATTATTCTTTTTTGCATTATATTAATGTGTTTATTTTAAAGACAAGAACACATACATTTATAATGAAAAATATATACCATATACATATATAATTTATAAATTACACATTTTAAGAAAACTGGTGTGGAAAATAATATTTTTAATTAATAGTGGTTTTTTTTTCTTCTCTTTTTTTATTGGGGGGCAAAGATGGGATATAACTGCCAGGAAAATGAGGCCTGGAGATGAAACCAAAGATGTAAGTATAAGCACTTTGTGGAGACCTCATCAGGGGTTAAGAAAGTACCTTAACTTGGTAAGGGCCTGGAAAGTATAACCTGTGTGTTCTCCATATTAAATAATTGGACTTTGACAAATCAGAAAGGAATATTCCCACAGTAGTCTTAGAGGAAACTCAATTTAGAAACAGGTTGATGAGATTTGTAAGGTTTGTTCCTTACTAATGGACTGTACCTAATGCAATTTGCAAGAGGCTCAGAGGATTTTTGTGTTTCTTTTTTTGCTTTTTGAAAAGAAGATTATATTTTTAATACACTGGAGAGTAGGATAAAAGTTACAGTACAGACACAACAATTAGACTGCTTTGGGTAGGATGTAAGAAAACTATTAATCTACAAATGCATATTTTAGATGAAATGAAAAGAGCATTCATTGTAAAATCAAAAGCCTACCACTTATTCTGTTGTCCTAATGACCTAGGAATTGTTATTTCTTTTTACCTTACCTAGTTTTACTCAAAATTAATATTATCAGTATATAGAATGTATACATGCCATAATTAAAGAATTTCAATACAGCACCTTATTAATGCTCTATAGTTACATGATTTCAAGCTCTGAAGTTACCTCTTAGGTAGAATTAATGGTTCCTTCCTTCCTCATAAACTTTTATGTACTGCTACTAAAACAACAATCACCTTGTTTCTTACATGATATTTTCATTTCTGTTTATTTCCAATTTAATGCACTCTTCAAGGATAACAGGTTGATTCTTAGTTTTTATACCCCCACCAAACATAGGGTCTAGTATATATTAAATTGATATATTGCTGAGTCATTTAGAGAATTTTGTTAAGCTTAAATTTAAATTTTCCTACTCATAAAAGTATACATAAATAACAAAAGTGCTTAAACCAACTTGCTAAAGGGTTGGGAAAGTTATAATCCACATTGGCAGCTTTCTGGCCTCAAGAAAGTCATGTAAGAATTTGAAATATGAGTTTATTCTGAAATGACATAAATAAAAATACCTGCAGCTCATAAACTGGCCATGAGAATAATATAAAATAAAACATATCTGAAAACATAACTGAATCCTAACAAAAAGAGAAAATACTGTAAGCTGGAGGCCAGGTGGTGGCGCACCTGGTTGATCTACGTGTTACTGTGTGAAAGGACGAGGGTTCGAGTCGCTGACCCCCACCTGTAGGGGGAAAGCTTTGCGAGTGGTGAAGCAGGGCTGTAGGTATCTCTCTATCTCCTCCTTCTCTCTCAATTTCTGACTGTTCTATCTAATAAATAAAGATAATAGATAATAAAAAAATTAAAAAAAGAAAAAGAAAATACTGTACACTGTGCATCAGTATCAAAAAAGCAAGACTTTGTGAGTCCCACAGATTTCATAGAGTTATTTAGAAAATTAAATGATCTACATATATGAATCTATGGACCACAATGCCTTATACATGGTAAAAATCCCATATGTATTAGCTACTACCATCAATTTTCAAGTTTTACTTTATTTATTCCATTTCACATGAGAGAGAGAAGCTAGAGAATAACTCTGGTATAAGTGGCACCAGGGGTTTAATACCAGTAGGTATATGCACACAAGTCCTGTCTTTTACTAGCTGAGCTGTTTTCCTAGCTGGTCAAATTCATTATTTTACATACAATAAATACTAGCATTTCTGTTCAGTCTTCATTCCTTCCTAATGATAAGATACTAATTTTTGCTTATGGAGAAAGTGTTCAGATGAAAGAGGCATATTTTAGGCTCTTTGTTGTTCAAACCGGCTATTGTAATTTGCTATTTTCCAGTGCAGATGCCTACTAGGGATTCTTTAGAAAAATAAGAAGGCTTCATATTTTGTTTGGGAAAGCAATATATCCAGTGAAAAGTATATGCTATTGGTCTTACCTGTAGCTAAGGGTGACCATGAAATACAATTCTGTCAGTTAGAACATAACATATTTTTCCTGGGGATATATTTGGTCTTTCAGATATGGCCTCTCCTTCCCCTTTATTATGGCTAGATTATCTTTACTTAGAATGAGTTGAAATTTGCCTTGCTCACAGGCAATAACCTAAGACTGAGATAAGCATGAAAAAATATATTTAGGGTAGGGGTCTGGGCTGTTGCATAACCGGTTAATCATACATATTACAATACAAAAGGACCCAGGTTCGGTCTAAAAGTTTACTAGCTACCAGAGTCACACGTGTACAGTTCCCAGGAGAAGTAGCCATGGCGGATACCTGAAGTACCTCAGCCATTATGCTTTTAACCAGGAGAAGAAGCAGCAGCTAAAGAGAGCAACCAGCTCAAAGTCCTGTGCTTTTATATATTCTCTTCTCTGTCCTGCCTCAGGGTGAAGTCATTGGTATGCTAATAGTCCCAAACTCCTGTTGGAATCACAACAATGTCCCCCTTTCAGTGTCTTCAATAGCTTTCCCATAGTTTCTCACCAGCATTCTTTTCCTAAAAAACTGTTATTTTTTTCTCTTTTTCCACCATAAAAATTAATGATTTATTGTATCACTCCTTCAAAACCAAGTTCTCAAGACTGAGTGAACATTAGGCATTTAAGAAATGTTGGAAGTTGGAGTAGAAAAAAAAGAAAAGAAAAACAAACCTGTATCAAGAGAAAGTGACAGTCAATTGTAAGCTTTTTTTTTTTTTTAAGTGATTTAATAATGCTTAACAAGACCGTAGGCTAAGAATGTTACAATTCCACATGTTACAACCCAGTTATCCCAGCACCATTTATTGAAGATAGCTCCTTCTTCCATTTAATCCTTTGGGCCCCCTTATCAAAGATTAGATGTCCGTAGGTGTGGGGATTTACTTCTGGGCTTTCAATTCTGTTCCACTGGTCTGTGTGCCTATTTTTGTTCCAGTACCATGCTGTTTTGATGATGATGGATTTATAATATATTTTAAGATCTGGGAGTGTCATGCCTCCATTTCTGTTTCTTTTCCTCAAGATGGTTTTGGCAATTCTAGGTGATTTCAGGTTCCAGATAAATGATTGTAGTGTTTGTTCTATTCTCTTAAAGAAGCTTGGTGGAACTTTGATGGGTACTACATTAAATTTGTATATGGCTCTGGGGAGAATATTCATTTTGATAATATTTATTCTTCCAATCCATGAGCATGGGATATCTTTGCATTTCTTGGTATTAGTTTCTATTTCCTTGAGTAGTGACTCATAGTTTTCAGCATACAAGTCTTTCACTTCTTTGGTCAACTTTGTTCCTAGGTATTTGATTGATTTTGCTAAAACAGTAAATGGGAGTGATTTCTGGATGTCTTCTTCTTCAGATTTAGTGTTTGCATAAAGAAATGCCACTGATTTTTGTACATTGATTTTGTAGCCTGATACCTTGCTATCTTGCCTAATAACTTCCAGTAGTTTTCTGCTGGATTCTTTAGGTTTTTCTATGTATTCTATCATATCATCTGCAAATAGTGAGAGCTTGACTTCTTCCCTTCCAATCTATATTCCTTTGATTTCTTTCTCTTGTCTGATAGCTGTGGCAAGAACTTCTAATACTATGTTGAAGAGTAACGGTGACAGTGGACAGCTCTGTCTAGTCCCCGATCTGAGGGGGAATGTTTTCAGCTTCTGTCCATTGAGTATGATGTTGGCTGTAGGTTTGCTATATATAGACTCCATTATCTTGAGGAATTTCCCATCTATTCCTATTTTTTGTAGAGTTTTGAGCATGAATGGGTGTTGGATTTTTTTAAAAGCTTTCTCTGCATCTATTGAAATAATCATGTGCTTTTTGGCTTTGCTTTTATTGATGTAACATGCAGAAGAATGAAATTGAACCAATTTATCTCACCAGAAACAAAAATCAACTCCAAATGGATCAAAGACCTAGATGTCAAACTAGAAACAATCAAATACTTAGAGGAAAACATTGGTAAAACAGTTTTTCACCTACACCTCAAGGACACCTTTGATGAATCAAACCCAATTGCAAGGAAGACTAAAGCAGAAACAAACCAATGGGACTACATCAAATTGAAAGGCTTCTGCACATCCAAAGAAACTATTTTTTTTAATACTGGTCAAAGGAGGACATAAGCAGCTTTTAAAAAAATATTTATTTTATTTATTTATTTCCTTTTATTGCCCTTGTTGTTTTATTGTTGTAGTTATTATTGTTGTTGTCGATGTTGGATAGGACAGAGAGAAATAGAGAGAGGAGGGGAAGACAGAGAGGAAGAGAGAAAGATAGACACCTGCAGACCAGCTTCACCGCCTGTAAAGGGACTCCCCTGCAGGTGGGGATCTGGGGTTTGAACCGGGATTCTTATGCTGGTCCTTGTGCTTTGCGCCACCTGCGCTTAACCCTCTGCGCTACAACCCGACTCCCCCCAAAGAAACTATTAAAAAAACAAAGAGACCCCTCACAGAATGGGAGAAGATCTTCACATGCCATACATCAGACAAGAAACTAATCACCAAAATATATAAAGAGCTCAGCAAACTTGGCACCAAAAAAGCAAATGACCCCATGCAAAAATGGGCAGAGGATATGAACAAAACATTCACCACAGAGGAGATCCAAAAGGCTAACAAACATAGGAAAAAATGCTCTAGGTCACTGATTGTCTGAGAAATGCCAATTAACACAACACTAAGATACCACCTCACTCCTGTAAGAATGGCATACATCAAAAAGGACAGCAGCAACAAATGCTGGAGAGGTTGTGGGGACAGAGGAACCCATTTACATTGCTGGTGGGAATGTAAATTGGTACAGCCTCTGTGGAGAGCAGTCTGGAAAACTCTCACAAGGCTAGACATGGACCTTACATATGACCCAGTAATTCCTCTCCTGGGGTTATACCCCAAGGACTCCATAACACCCAACCAAAAAGAGGTGTGTACTCCTCTGTTCATAGCAGCACAATTCATAATAGCTAAAACCTGGAAGCAACCCAGGTGCCCAACAACAGATGAGTGGCTGAGAAAGCTGTGGTATATATACACAATGGAATACTATGCAGCTATCAAGAACAATGAACCACCTTCTCTGACCCATCTTGGACAGAGCTAGAAGGAATTGTGTTAAGTCAGCTAAGTCAGAAAGATAAAGATGAGTATGGTATGATCCCACTCATCAACAGAAGTTGAGGAAGAAGATCTGAAAGGGAAACTAAAAGCAGGACCTGACCAAATTGTAAGTAGGGCACCAAAGTAATAACCTTGAGGTGAGGGGTAGACATGCAGCTTCCTGGGACAGTGGGGGATGGGAGTGGGTGGGAGGGATGGGTTGCAGTCTTTTGGTGGTGGGAATGGTGTTTATGTACACTCCTAGTAAAATGTACTCATATACATCACTAATTAATTAATAAGAGAGGGGGAAAATTAATTGTATGTCTCAAAGTTTTTCAAAACACAAACAATCTTTTCAATATATAGGCTGTGTAATTGATATGCAGACTCTCTCAAAAGCCTAGACCAAGTAGATCAGAAGCAACCAATAGCACAGCTATATACAAGATACTGGGCATTATACAGCAAACCCTAACAAAAGGATCTTTCAAAGTTAACCCAATTACCAAATAATGTGATGATAACATTAACTATCGATTGTCTTTTTGAACCCTAAGACAGCAGGAACCTCACATCTCCAATATAGAGCCTCTACTTCCCCCAGTCCTGGAACCCTTGGATAGGGCCCACTTTCCCATATGCCTCTCCCAATCTATATCAAATAATATTGCATCTGCCGATCACAACCTCACCAACACAATGATTGCTACCTCAACATGCTTCACTTCAGACTGTGTCCAGAGACTACACGTGTGGAATGACAACCCTTCAGCTTCATTACTCGGGTGAGACCTTTCCTTTCATAGTATACTCTAATTCCATCTCAGGTGTTTCACTTTCTAACAAAGTCCCAAAACCTAGATATACACCAGTTTCTGTGAGAGAGAGCATATGTTCACACGTATTCGTAAACTACTGCAAAATATATACCTGAAAGCAGAAGTACACTAGAGTTTACAATGAGTATCCCCCTAACACTTCCTCTCTACTATTCCAAGCTTTGAGTCCATGATTGCTCAACAACTTGTTTGGCTTCATATGTTAACTCTCTTTTCAGTCACAAGGTTCCAGATGCCATCAGGATGCCAGCCAGGCTTCCCTGGACTGAAGACCCCACCAATGTGTCCTGGAGCTCCGCTTCCCCAGAGACCCACCCTGCTCGGGAAAGAGAGAGGCAGAGTGGGAGTATGGACCGACCAGTCAACGCCGATGTTCAACGGGGAAGTAATTACAGAAGCCAGACCTTCTACCTTCTGCAACCCACAATGACCCTGGGTCCATGCTCCCAGAGGGATAGAGAATGGGAAAGCTATCAGGGAAGGGGGTGGGATATGGAGAATGGGTGATGGGAATTGTGTGGAATTGTACCCCTCCTACCCTATGGTTTTGTTAATTAATACTTTCTTAAATAAATAAATAAATAAATAAATAAATAAATAAGAATTTTACAATTCCACACAATGCCCACCAGAGTTCTGTATCCCATCCCCTCCATAAGAAGCTTCCCTATTCTTATCCCTCTGGGAATATGTACCCCATTATATGATGTAGTACAGAGGTCTGCCTTCTTTAATTGCTTCTCTACTGCATGTGGACATTGACAGGTCGATCTACCCCTCACCCCCCAATCTGTTTCTATCTTTCCCTCGTGGAATAATACTCTGCGGAGGTGAGTATATAACCTTGTCAGATAAAGTAAGGACTATAAAAGCTGTTTAAGGGAAAGAGACTGGCATACTTTAATGTCAGTTTTTTTTTTTTTTTTTTTGTCACTATCAAGTCAACCCATCACGTGGGGCTATAGTCAGGCAATATTTGGATTCCCAGATAGATATGATGGGCCTATACTTCTAATGGATCCCTCTCTCCACTCTCACTGGTTACTTCCATCAGGAACATCATCATAAACCCTTTTGAGGGCCACTACAGGACCTTACCCTCAATATAGAATAACAATGGTAGGGACTGTCCTACTCTCCAAAGGGAGGCTGGGACAATCTACAATGCCACTGGAGGAAGACTGGTCTTGAAATGAGTGCATCCTAGCTCATGCTAAATTTATTATTAAGAATGGTGTATACATGCACATTTTCTACCTCAGTCTCATGTTATCTCATTGTTTCTTGTGTACCACTTAATCTTTCCCCAGTTCTCCTACTGAAAGTCAATTGAGAATGAGTTTTACATCACAGTTTATGTCTTGTGTCCTTCTCAGACTTAGTGTATAGTGATATGGGATATATATATCACTGATAACTACATGTTGAAATGAACTGGAACTCTGAAAAATGCTATTTCAAATATATGTTAGAGCACCAATAATATGATAAACAATAACCCACTCTGACTCTTTTAAGAGAAAGAATAAGGAGCCTATAAAATAACATTGCTTAATGCCCTTGCAGTAAATTTCATATAATGAAAAGAAGACTATATCTGAGTCCAGGGCTTTCCTCTCTCAAGGCATGCAGAATTCACTTTGAATATTGAACTTTGTTTTAAATGCCCATTGAAAGCAAATGGGAATCAAAAACAATGACCTGGTATACATAATAAAGAATGAGTACAGAGTTCTCATCAATAGTCGGTAATACACAGACAGTAAGGTGTGGTGGGAAAACTATGCATACATATGTATGGAAGGTCGCTACCCTGAGATTCCCAAGGACAAATCACTATAAGAATTTAAAGATGGTGTTCTTGGTCTGCCTCTTCTTATCTGCCACTTTCAAAGTAAACCAAAGGATCATAGCTGAGAAGGTCTCTGAGACTGTGAGAAACCCACTTGTCAATACCACTTGCTAATTTCATTAACCTAGTTGTTCTGCTGGAAAAAACAAAAAAACAAAACAAAACAGAAAACCCTGAAGTAACATTTCCATACTAAGGATTTATGGGAAGATGTGAAATACAAAAGGGCAAAAGATAGTGAAGGAAGAGAGGCAGAAATGGAAAGAAAGCAATACAATTTGGCAAGTGGATTTTTATAGGCAATATGCTACATATGTAAAAATTAATCAAAATGAATGAATCACATAGAGACATTAATGGGTGATAGAGATTTTAGTATGACTCTTCATAGTTTTAAAATGTTTATATTCCCACTTTTCAGTACTTATTTATAGAGCATTTAGCAATCAGTGTCTAGTATACAATTAAGAAAGTGTTTTAGATTTCTTAACCTTAGAAATTTGAGTCATACAACAATGGTTAATGAAGATTTAGGTAGGATGTCACTTTCCTGGATTTTGGCTTAATATGGAACTGCTTAATTATTTTTGCAAATTGGACTTTAATTCATATGAATAAAGTACCAGTCTGCTACAGTTGATAATGTCATAATCAAAAGCCTAATGCTATTTGGCATAACATACAGCACTGAAAGAAAATAGCTACCAACATAAAACATTCCAGAGTCAAAGCACATTTAAATAAAAAGATAAATTTTTTCTACCACCAACTGTACATTCACTAATACAGACCAGTTTTCATACTTGCAAGATTGAAAAATAAAGTAATATTTAGTTTTACTAGGAGTATCAAAAATGTAAGATATCAAATTCATATTCAATAATAAACAGTTTCAAATTTAAGTATTTTCTTTTTTATCTCAATTTTTCTGTTAAGGTAGTTCAGTTAAATTTTGAATATTTCTTTATTATTGGAGGAGAGAGAGAAGAACAGAGAGGAGTGAGGAGAAAGAGAACTGGAGTATCACTCTGGCACACGGGAGACTGGGGGTGAAACTCAGAACTTCATGCTTCTAAGTACAGTGGTCTAGCCACCATGATACCTTCTAGATTATTCCAGTGCATCTATTAATTTAGATACTGTAATTTTTAATTTTAGAATTTCTATAAGGTTTTTTTTACAACTTCTGTTTCTCTTCCAATGTCTTATTTCAAGATGATCTGAGTTGAATGTGTTTCCTTTTATGTGTTCTAGAGTACAAGGAAGAAATATAGTCATATGATTAAATTTAAAAATCATTGACCAAGTCAGAAACAGAAGGATGAATATGGAATGATCCCACTCTCAGGCAGAAGTTCAAAAACAAGATCAGAAGAGAAAGTACAAGTAGAACCTGAACTGGAATTGGTGTATTGCATCAAAGTAAAAGACTAGGTGAGTGGGTGGGAGAAAGAATACAGATCCAAGAAGGGTGACAGAGGACCTAGTGGGGGTTGTATTGTTATATGGAACACTGATAAATGTTATGCATGTACAAATTATTGAATTTACTGTTGAATGTAAAACATTAATTCCCCAATAAAGAAATAATAAAAAAATCATTGACCTAGGTGAAATGACTCAAGAAGTGAGTATACATAGAAAAAAAGCTCTTGATACCATAATTATTCACAGTTGTGCTAAGTAATGCTTGGAATATGGTAATTCAATTGGTAAAGTTAACAAAAGATTACCAAATTTTAGTATTTGAAAGAAGTGTGATTTTATCTTGATTTCATTCCATATCATTACTAATACTGAAGAAGTTCTGTTTTGCACAGTCTACTTCAGAACACAAACAAATAAAGTAGCTACTGTGTTAATATTGACAGATCATCCAGAAAGAAAATTATTGTAATAAACCATACACTGGCTCTTTAAGCTTCTACCCAGATGTTAATCATACTTCATGTCACATACTTCATGACACTTCAGGTCAGTGTCAGTCACATATTCATGATAGACTACAAAGTGGTAAGCAATAGATATCTTATCATGTATCCATAAGATGAAGACTAGAAATATTTGGGGAACTAGTGTGAGAATGATAAAAAAAAGCTCCTTTTGGGGGGGGTCATAAAATTGGCAGATTTATTAGATTCTAAAAACCACAGTTATGGAATAGATAAAGGAGATAAAGTCTTAGAAACCTAAGAGGCTAATAGAGAACACAAGTTACTTTCAGTTGTAAGTCTGTTCCCCAGCAGTCAGTTTCCATGATGAGTGTCCCGGGTGAAGGTGAGAAGATAGGGAAAACCAGAAGCAAGCCAGCTTGTTTAGAGGCCAAGAACCAAAAGTAGCAAGCAAGTGAGAGATTTGTTTTCCTTTTTTAAAAAAACTTTTATTTATAAAAATTACTGACAAAACCCATAAGATAAGAGTGATACAACTCCATACAATTTCCGCCATCAAAACTCTGCACCCCATCCCCTCCCCTGATTGCTTGCCTATTCTTTATCCCTCTGGGAGTATGGACCCAACATCATTATGGGGTGCAGAAGATGGAAGGCCTGGCTTCTGTAATTGCTTCCTTCTCCTCAAAGTGAGAGATTTCTGCCAATCTCCTCTTCAAGTATCCGCAAGTCCTCCTGAGGTTACGTCTTATTTACTGCTTACTTTATGCCAATAACTTCTGCTGATCATGCCCACGTGACCTAGCCTTCCTCTTTGTGTACAGGCATAATATCAAGTATTCCCACTAGGGGACAGCACTAAAAAATACAATACGGCGGTCGGGCGGTGGCACAGCGGGTTAAGCGCATGTGGCGCAAAGCGCAAGGACCAGCATAAGAATCCCGGTTCAACCCCCCGGCTCCCCACCTGCAGTGGGGTCGCTTCACAGGCGGTGGAGCAGGTCTGCAGGTGTCTCTCTTTCTCTCCCCCACTCTGTCTTCCCCTCCTCTCTCCATTTCTCTCTGTCCTATCCAACAACGAATAGTGTCAACAAGGGCAATAATAATAACCACAACAAGGCTATAACAACAAGGGCAACAAAGGGGGATGGGATGTGACACAGTCATTTTGTGGTGGGAATGGTGTTTATGAAAAATAACAAAAAATAATTGTTTACCATCTGACACAGGGACCATATATATTTGTACTTAGCATAGGAACCTGTGTAACGTCTGAGGTTTTTTTGTTTGTTTGTTTGTTTTGGGTTGAGCTCTCAGTTCATGGTCACAACTGCGAACGTTCTAAGCTACACTCATTTCAAGACCAGTCTTCGTCAAGTGACAGGGTAGGATGACCTAGCCTCCCTTCAGAGTGGGATATTCCCTACATTTGCTCAAGTAATTTATTTTCCATGTTAACTCTCTTTTTATTTTCAACCTAACTATACAGGATCAAAAGGAAATATAATTCCCTTTAATACATGGCATAGACTTACTTATTTGGATCCTGAAAAAGCCTTCACTAAAATCTGTGGTTTTAAAGATGCAGCAAGTCTCTCGACATATTAGCTGAATGTACTGCATGCTATCAAATTATACTGAAATGTAAGGTGCATTATTATTATCTTAAAATAAAAATGGAGGTATTTAGATATCATTGATAATTTATTTCCATGGGAGTCATCTATAATTAACATTCTTATGAGTATCTCTCTGCACATAGTTCTGTTGCTTTGAGATTAGAAGGATGAAAAAATAAATAAAACCTCTTATGCTTTATTTACAAAGGTTTCTTTTTCACATCAATAACCCTAGAGTCAGAGGTACAATTATTTAACGTGAACTAGTAAAAAAGAAACCTGTGGTATCAGAAACTGCAATGTGGCATTCTTAAATACTAAGGTTCTGAATTTCCCTGATATCAGGAAATTTTAGCCTTTGTAATACAAAGATTCAGCAGTAAGAGTATACATACACTTCCTTTTTAACAGTGCACACATCATCAAATGAAGTCAAAAGTGTTTAACTGGAAATATATTTTAAATAACAATATATACTAATGAGAAACTTTTCATGTGATGTAACCAAGTGTAACTATTTTCACTCAGTGAATTGACTGAAAGCTTCTATTGTTTGGGTGATGCATAATCAACACTATAGTCAGAAACTTCTTTAAACTGCCCAAGCTGCAATATTCTCAAAGCAATTTAAGCCTCTCACTCATCATCAGTGTAAATGGAAAAACTAAATATATTCTTATATGCATCACATATGTAAATCAATATCTTTTGAAGAATATAGTTGGGTCCTTATTTAAAATAGCAAAGAACACTACAATTGCACAGGAATAACTGTAATAAGCAATTATCTTATTGCACTAAAGAAATCATAAAACTTTATTGGGAATTATAAAAGAAAATTTGAATAAATTGAGAAACTTATCATAGCATTGCATATGAAGACTGCCTATTGAAAACTGAAGATCCTTTCTAAAACAAAGTATAGGTTCAGTGTGAGCTGATTAAAAACAGAATAAAGTATCCTTTTAAATATTTAAGGTAGCTCATAAGTTTATCAGTAAATTAGCAAAAAATATTCAAGAAAAGAAAAGTAATGATAATAGATCAGGCAAACATTTGTGTGAATAAACTGTATTATATTACAAAATAGAATAAGATACTATACAAATAAAAGAAACACATAAAATAATTTAACAAATGATAAATTTAGCATTATACTAGTTGGAAAAAATGCTTTCAGAAAAAAAATAAGTCAATGGGGAGGGCCACTTTAATAGAATGTCATGTCAGCTCTTGAACAAATACTGACAAAGGGATATTTGAAGAACATATATCTAATAAAAAAATCAGTATAGTTAGTTTCACCATTTTCAAATCTATAAAGCAACATTAGTCTCATTTCACATAAGCACATACAAAGAAAGAAAATCAGAGCAACAAAAAAGCTCACTTTGATAGTGTGCTGATCTGTCATATGTGTGACTAATATTTGAGACTGGCCCTCACTACACTGAAGGAGACTTCAGTGTTCTCTCTCTTCTCTCCCTCTGTCTCTCTTCTCTCCCTCTCTCTCTCTTCTCTCTCTCTCCCTCTCCCTCTCTCCCCCTCTCTCTGCATTCTCTATTTATATAAACAGACAAACAGGTAAACAAAAATAACAGAGTAACAAATAATAATGTAATTATAACATTAAGTAGTTTCTCTAATACCTACTCAATTAACTATACGTCTCTTAATCTCTTCTGATAGCATCAGCATTATGCCACCCCTTGATAATCTTAAGAAGTAAAACACTGTATACAACTGGCTATGAGATATACTGGAAAAAATATGTGTCAATTAAAGGGCAATTATTGTTCTATGGCAATATTTTTTAGACTCATCAAACATGCACTAAAATGCACTAAAACTTAAGGTTAACTTAGACCATAAATCCTAGGTATATTTCCTCTCCAACTTGAGGCCAGACTCCAAAGACCTAAAACCGATTTGGCTACAGTAAATGACTTCCAATGCTTTAACAACTGAGAGAAAGTTTAAAAAAACAAGATAACCGTATATCAAGATATTAAGAGTGCTTGTTGTAATATAAAACAGACACATAAATGTATATTATATTGCAGCAGTAATTATATAAAATAAATACCAAAGGAATATAACAAAAGATCAACAATGATTTTCCCTACTGCTTAGTTTAATTATATGTGCTATTTTCCTTTCTTTTTTCTGTATTTTATATTTGTTTTTAAAGGGATTGTTTTACTTTTTGTACTTACCTGTTTTATTTTTTGTTGCCACCAGTTTTACTGCTGGGGCTCAGTGCTTTCATGGATAATCTATCACCTCTCGCAACCATTTTGCTTTCAATTTTTTTCTCTTTCTTTTTTTATATGATAGAACAGGTAGAAACTGAGAAAAGAAAGGTAAATAAAAAGAGATAAAAAGGGGCAACTGCAGACCTGTTTCACTGCTCTTGAAGCTTCCTCCTTGCAAGTAGGGAGCAAGAGCTCAGACTCTGGTCCTTGTGGATGGTAATGTGTATGTTCAATATGGTGGGCCACCTTCCAGCTCCATGAATTTTATTCTGTACTGCATTTTTTATGTGATTTCAAAATTTTTGACAAGCTTATAACCTAATACTATGTGTGTGCTTAAAATCTCTATATGTCTGTATTTTTTACAGACATATGTTTATTTGAAGTCTGTCTTCTATCTACCTACATATGTGACTACTCACCAATATGCAAAAGTCAAACACATACCAACACACTATAATTTGCTATGCTAGGGACCTTTTCTTTACTCACAGTTCTTTTCTCTTGATTACAAAACTATTATGTGTTTTCTATGATCCCTTTCTAATGGACTCTCTTGAGTTTATCTTTTTTTGATGCTCTTTAAAATGAAACCACTTGGTGTTCAAAGAATGTTTAAAAAATTCAATTATATCTAAAACAAACAGTTGTGGAAGTACTACCGGGTAATTAATAACAACATGTACAAAGGCAGGCACTGAACTCTAATTAATTTATTCTGAGACGTGACTTAAAATTGATAGTTAATTTTAACTACATGTAATGCACTCTTTGCAGAATATTCTCTGTGTATTTATAATTTCACCAGAAAATTTTGTTGGAAGGCTTTTCATTTTAAGAATAAAGGCTTTTCATGTGTCTTCCAAATAGCTGAAATGAGATACTAAAGACTCTAGTGGATCAATTAGTGAGAAAAACATTAAGTAAATGCAAAGGAGTGGATATGAGACAAAGTGAAGAATCTTCCCAGGTTTGCACGGCCAGTGCAATAGATTTAAATGTAAGACCTATGTAAAATAAGCACTTTCTTTAATAGATTCTGATGCTGGTTTGGGCATAGAAAATTAATATAATATTGCATTACTTGAAAATACATTAAATATGGAACACAAGGATCCCATTTAACAAATGTAGGCAACCTCAGTTCTAATGCACAATGCTGAAGAAAAGGATTTCTGCAACACCACCACCATATTTTCCTTAGATTTTGAGTTGCTTTAATTATATGAAAACATCTGTAATGTTAAACATAACGAAAATTTCAATTTATGAACTTTCTTTCTAAGGATAAATTAACTGTAAGGACAAAATAAATACATAAGAACAAATTATATCACTATGTTCTTTGTATTAAAGCTTTATATTATATAATTTTCCTTTACCATAAATCCACACTAGATTTGCTATTGAGATGTGAAAAACATTCATTGATCCATCTGATCCATATTTACTTAATCTCTACTCCTCTGATATATGGGAGCAGGAGCCTGTCCTGGTGATTGCAAGATATTTGGCAAGAGCTCTGGCTTCTATTTACCAGATTCTAATTACCCCTTCAGTTTTACTAGTCAAGAATATCTAATATTGTTATTTTGAGGGGGTAAAATCACTTATAATGAGAACCCCTAAGTTAGTCCATCAGGCCATCTAAATCTTAAACTAGATCTTCATGTACAACATTGTGCTAAGTACAGAAGAGAAAACTAAAAGGAAAATACTGCCTGAGCTTTATGGAATACAAGTTCTAGACATCAACAGACAATGAAAGAGTGATTGATGTGTAATGTTTTCACTTTGGATAAGTAATCAAAGAAAGTTTTCTAGGGAGGAAAAGGCCTCCAAATGGAGCAAGTGGAATGGAGACTAGATAATTCCCCAGGCACCCCAAATCATTGACCATTTGGAAACATCAGACAGTTTTAATGCAGGTGAAGTAAATACAGAGATATCAAGAATGCAATATCTGGGGGTTCCCGGAAGATGGCGGACTGAGAAGTTGCTAGTGGCTTGAGCTCTGACCACATCTTCTGGAAACAGTAGGATTTTCTGCCTTTAGTAGGCCAGTCAATAAGGGGTCCTAGCAGTTACACCAAGGAGGTGACTATAACTTAATTTGGGTTAAGAAATAGAGTAGAAAAAGAGGGAACAAAATTTTTTTTTCCTTTGAATTATTAAGCACACCCCCCCCCCATAACCAGTCCCTGGGGACCAGCTCCCAGCAGACTCCCCTGCTGAGCTTCTGTCTTTACCAAATTCCTGTCCCACCAGGGAGTATCATTCATTCTAAGTCTATACCATTCTGAAACCTCAGGCTTTTTTTCTTTCTAAGTAGCCAACCCCCCCCACCTCACCACGCATAGCTAATTAAATCATTAAAAATAAATAAATAAATAAAACTCTTTCCTTTCACCGCTCTTTTATGACTGTTCTTTTTCTTATCTTTTTCTTTTTTCTCTCTCTTTCTTTTTTTATTCTTTTTCTCATTCTTGTCATCCTTTCTTCCTTAATCCTACAGCTTCAAAGCCACAGGCCCCAGTCTCCACACCACCAAACAGTGTGCTTTTTTGAATTCACTGATACACATTTGGGAATTGTTTTGGGGAAGAATTCTCAGTGTGGACTCCCACTGCGAGTGTCTCTACTCAACTTCCCTTCCTCCTTTAGCCACCCCTAGAATATACAGTAGATAGTAGATTTGCATAACTGTCTATTTCAGCTATCCTTGTCTAGTCCTGAGGTTTTTTTGTTTTTTTTTTTCTCATTCTTAACATACAGCTGCCTCTGATCACGAGATTTGAGGTAATCTGGGACAAGGTTTTTTATTTACCATGCTCTATTTTATTATTAATATTATATAAAGACAGATATCTTCCCCCCCTTAAGGTTGATCAGAATTAACTGTTAGGGTACCTTTCATTGCTAGGGTAGTGTGCATCTTATCTATTGTGGGAGGAACTTGTCTCGTTACTCCTACCTCCTCTACAGATTCTCCCCTCCCTTCTCCTCCTAGCTAATTAAAAAAATAAAGTTAAATTAAAAATAAAGTAATCAAAAAAAAAACCTTTCCTTTTACTGCTCTTTAATTACAGCTCTTTTCCTTATCTTTCCACTTTTCTCTCACTTGTCTCCTTTTTCTTTTTTTTCTTTCTTTTTTTTTTTTTTTATCGTGTCATACACTTCTTCCTTCCTTCTTCTTTGCCTTTCTGAATTTGTGAAATATTTTGGGGAAGAAATCTGACTCAGAGTGGACTCTCTATGTGTGTATCTCTGCTCTAGTTCCCTTTCCCCTCTTGTTACCCCTAGAATATACAGTGGATAGTAGATTTGCATAACTGTCTATTCTTGCTATCCCTTCTTTCTTTTCTCTTTCTTCTTCACTGGGATTTGGTTACTAATTGGAGGAATTGTTTGGCTAACTAGTAGTGAAGCAGTTTACTGCTTCAATAGTTGCTTCAGTTGCTACTGTAAGTCCTGCGGTTGGTGAGTGCAATTGTCATAAATGTATTTAGTACAGTGTTGCTTGTACTCAAGAAAAAACAGCTGAAGAACAACAGAGCATAAAAAAAGAAACACATAAATCAAAAAAATGGAAGATCAAAAACAAATAAAACTGCTACTCCAATGAATAAAGACAAGAGCCCAGAAGAAACTACAAAGCTACTGCACACCTCAAGGACTTAGAGGAACAGGAACAAAGGAACCCTAAAGCATCCAAAAGGACAGAAATCACTAAAGTTAGAGCAGAAATAAACAACATCGAAAATAAAAGAACCATACAAAAGATCAATGAAGCCAAATGTTGGTTCTTTGAAAGATTAAAAAAATTGACAAACCCCTAGCCAGACTCACCAAACGAAAAAGAGAGAAGACTCAAGTTAATAGAATTGTAAATGATGGAGGAGATATCACAACTGACACCACAGAAATCCAGAGAAACCTGTGAAACTTCTATAAAGAACTATACGCCACCAAGCTAGAGAATCTGGAAGAAATGGAACAATTCATAGAAGCATATGCCCTTTCAAAACTGAACCAAGAAGAACTACAAAATCTAAATGCACCAATCCCAGACAAAGAAATTGAAACCATTATTAAGAACCTCCCCAACAACAAAAGTCCTGGACCAGATGGCTTCAGAAATGAATTCTACAAAACTTTCAGGAAACAGTACCCATACTTCTTAAGCTTTTCCACAAGATTGAAGAAACAGGAATACTCCCTTCCACCTTGTATGAGGCCAACATCACCCTGATACCAAAAGCTGATAGGCACAGAACAAAAAAAGAAAACTACAGACCAATATCTCTGATGAGCATAGATACCAAATATTAAACAAGATCTTGGCCAACTGGATACAGCAACATATCAAAAAGATTGTTCATCACAACCAAGTGGGATTCATCCCAGGAATGCAAGGCTGGTTCAATATCCGTAAGTCAATGTCATTCACCACATCAATAAAAGCAAAGCCAAAAATACATGATTATCTCAATAGATGCAGAGAAAGCCTTTGAAAAAATACAACACCCATTCATGCTCAAAACTCTACAAAAAATGGGAATAGATGGGAAATCCCTCAAGATAGTGGAGTCTATATTTAGCAGACCTACAGCCAATATCATACTCAATGGACAGAAGCTGAAAGCATTCCCCATCAGATCGGGGACTAGACAGGGCTGTCCACTGTCACTGTTACTCTTCAACATAGTATTGGAAGTTCTTGCCATAGCAATCAGGCAAGAGAAAGCAATCAAAGGAATACAGATTGGAAGGGAAGAAGTCAAGCTCTCACTATTTGCAGATGATATGATAGTATACATAGATAAACCTAAAGAATCCAGCAGAAAACTACTGGAAGTTATTAGGCAATATAGCAAGGTATCAAACTACAAAATAAATGTACAAAAATCAGTGGCATTTCTTTATGCAAACACTAAATCTGAAGAAGAAGACATCCAGAAATCAATCAAATACCTAGGAATAAAGTTGACCAAAGAAGTGAAAGACTTGAATGCTGAAAACTATGAGTCGCTACTCAAGGAAATAGAAACTGATACCAAGAAATGGAAAGATATCCCATGCTCATGGATTGGAAGAATAAATATCATCAAAATGAATATTCTCCCCAGAGCCATATACAAATTTAATGCAATACCCAGCAAAGTTCCACCAAGCTTCTTTAAGAGAATAGAACAAACACTACAATCATTTATCTGGAACATGAAAACACCTAGAATTGTCAAAACCATCTTGAGGAAAAGAAACAGAAATGGAGGCATGACACTCCCAGACCTTAAACTATATTATAAAGCCATCATCATCAAAACAGCATGGTACTGGAACAAAAATAGGCACACAGACCAGTGGAACAGAATGAAAGCCCTGAAATAAATCCCCACACCTATGGACATCTAATCATTGATAAGGCAGCCCAAATAATTAAATGGAAAAAGGAGGCTCTCTTCAATAAATGGTGCTGGGAAAACTGGGTTGTAACATGCAGAAGAATGAAATTGAACCAATTTATCTCACCAGAAACAAAAATCAACTCCAAATGGATCAAAGACCTAGATGTCAGACCAGAAACAATCAAATACTTAGAGGAAAACATTGGTAAAACAGTTTCCCACCTACACCTCAAGGACACATTTGATGAATCAAACCCAATTGCAAGGAAGACTAAAGCAGAAACAAACCAATGGGACTACATCAAATTGAAAGGCTTCTGCACATCCAAAGAAACTGTTACACAAACAAAGAGACCCCTCATAGAATGGGAGAAGATCTTCACATGCCATACATCAGACAAGAAACTAATCACCAAAATATATAAAGAGCTCAGCAAACTTGGCACCAAAAAAGCAAATGACCCCATCCAAAAATGGGCAGAGGATATGAACAAAACATTCACTACAGAGGAGATCCAAAAGGCTAACGAACATAGGAAAAACTGCTCTAGGTCACTGATTTTCAGAGAAATGCAAATTAAGACAACACTATGATACCACCTCACTCCTGTAAGAATGGCATACATTAAAAAGCACAGCAGCAACAAATGCTGGAGAGGTTGTGGGGACAGAGGAACCCATTTACATTGCTGGTGGGAATGTATATTGGTACAGCCTCTGTGGAGAGCAGTCTGGAAAACTCTCACAAGTCTAGACATGGACCTTCCATATGATCCAGTAATTCCACTCCTGGGTTATACCTCAAGGACTCCATAACACCCAACCAAAAAGAGGTGTGTACTCCTATGTTCATAGCAGCACAATTCATAATAGCTTCTTCTTCTAGCGTTTGCCCTTCTTCCGTAGCCAGTCAACAGCGTCAGGTTGAGCCTGATGTAAAGTTTTGAGATCTCCTTTGAATCTGGAGAGGTGGCAGTCATTGACTATGTGGGTCATAGTCTGTCTGTAGCCGCAGGGGCAGTTCGAATCGTCTCTGGCTCCCCAGCGATGGAACATAGCGGCACACTGGTCATGACCTGTTCGATAGCGATTGAGGTGGGCCCAATCATAATGTGCTAGGTCAAAGCCGGGTTGACACTTGCAGGGGTCTGTAATGAGGTGTTTTAGCTATTCATAATAGCTAAAACGTGGAAGCAACCCAGGTGCCCAACAACAGATGAGTGGCTGAGAAAGCTGTGGTATATATACACAATGGAATACTATGCAGCTATCAAGAACAATGAACCCACCCTCTCTGACCCATCTTGGACAGAGCTAGAAGGAATTGTGTTAAGTCAGCTAAGTCAGAAAGATAAAGATGAGTATGGGATAATCCCACTCATCAACAGAAGTTGAGGAAGAAGATCTGAAAGGGAAACTAAAGGCAGGACCTGACTAAATTGTAAGTAGGGCACCAAAGTAAAAACCCTGTGGTGAGGGGTAGACATGCAGCTTCCTGGGCCAGTGGGGGGTGGGAGTGGGTAGGAGGGATGGGTCACAGTCTTTTGGTGGGGGGAATGGTGTTTATGTACACTCTTAGTAAAGTGTACTCATATAAATCACTAGTTAATTAATACGAGAGGGGGATAATTAATTGTATGTCTCAAAGTTTTTCAAAACACAAACTGAATCTTTTCAATATATAGGCTGTGTAATTGATATGCAGACTCTCTCAAAAGCCTAGACCAAGTAGATCAGAAGCAACCAATAGCACAGCTATATACAAGATACTGGGTACTGTACAGCAAACCCTAACAAAAGGACTTTTCAAAGTTAACCCAATTACCAAATAATGTGATGATAACATTAACTATCTATTGTCTTTTGGAACCCTAAGACAGCAGGAACCTTACATCTCCAATATAGAGCCTCTACTTCCCCCAGTCCTGGAACCCTTGTATAGGGCCCACTTTCCCGTATGCCTCTCCCAATCCATATCAAATAATATTGCATCTGCTGATCACAACCTAACCAATACAACGATTGCCACCTCAACATGCTTCACTTCAGACTGTGTGCAGAGGCTTCACATGTGGAATGACAACCCTTCAACTTCATTACTCGGGTGAGACCTTTCCTTTTATAGTAAACTCTAATTTCATCTCAGGTGGTTCACTTTCTAACAAAGTCCCAAAACCTAGATATACACCAGTTTCTGTGAGAGAGAGCATATGTTCACACGTATCCATAAACTACTGCAAAATATATACCTGAAAACAGAAGTACACTAGAGTTTGCAGTGAGTACCCCCCTAACACTTCCTCTCCACTATTCCAAGCTTTGGGTCCATGATTGCTCAATAATTTGTTTGGCTTCGTATGTTAAGTCTCTTTTCAGTCACCAGGTTCCAGATGTCATCAGGATGCCGGCCAGGCTTCCCTAGACTGAAGACCCCACCAATGTGTCCTGGAGCTCTGCTTTCCCAGAGACCCACCCTACTAGGGAAAGAGAGAGGCAGACTGGGAGTATGGACTGACCAGTCAACGTCCATGTTCAGTGGGGAAGCAATTACAGAAGCCAGACCTTCTACCTTCTGCAACCCACAATGACCCTGGGACCATTCTCTATCCCTGGGACCATGCTCCCAGAGGGATAGAGAATGGGAAAGCTATCAGGGGAGGAGTTTGGATATGGAGATCGGGTGATGGTAATTGTGTGGTATTGTACCCCTCCTACCCTATGGTTTTGTTAATTAATACTTTCTTAAATTAAAAATAAAATTAAAAGAAAAAAAAAGTTTCCTAGGGGAAAATGCAAAGAAAATGAGTTCTGAAGAACAAGTAATATCTACTAAGGATGTAAAATTGTATAAAGTAACTTGAGGAGCTATTGGTATGAACTGTCAGAGATCCAGACATTAGACTTGATCAGTGTATATTAGAAATGTTATCCAATTCTTGTCATCCCAGTAATCTCAATTTTTCTCAAACTTTACTTTCTCATAGATCCCAAACCAACTGTATAAAACTCATTGGTATTCTTGGTAAGTTAAACAAAATATTTTATAGGAGGTACATCAAAAATATCAGCTTTACCTCATTTAATATAATTCCTTCTAGCTCCATACAAGATGTATCAGAAAAAGTGGATTCATTATTAATAGCTGAGTAGTATTCCATTTAGTATATATACCACAAATTTCTCAGCCATTCATCTGTTGTAGGGTACCTGGGTTGCTTCCGGGTTTTAGGTACTACAAATTGTGCTGCTATGAACATAGGTGTACATATATATTTTTGGATGGGTGTGTTGGTGCTAGCATCTGGAACCTGGTGGCTGAAAAGAGAGTTAATATACAAAGCCAAACAAATTGTTGAGCAATCTTGGACCTAAAGGCTGGAATAGTGCAGCTGAAGAGTTGGGGCGGGTGTCCTCCATTTAGTAGATAGCTAGTAGGCATATTTTAGTTACATTCCAAAGGGCCTGTGGCTATATTAGTTTTTTTTTTTCCTTGAGCCTGAAATATGATATGGAGGTGGATCCAAGTTATTGTCTGGGAAGATGATGTCACTGCCGGAAAAGGAACAGAAAGCAGGATCATGGAAAAAAGTAGCTCCCTAATATGGAAAAGAGGTATAAATATTGTTGATGGTAAACCCCACCGATTTAATATGGTGTGGGGCCCATATTCAGCTTAGGAGCGTTTGTGACCTCTGCTTCCCTATAGATATGAGCTCAGATTCTGTGATCATGAGTAGGAACATCCCAAGCTGCCCCAGTATCAACCCATCTTCCTCAGGTGTAGCACAGATTATGTTGTTCATCCTCCCTTTGGAGGATGGAACATTCTCTACCATTGTTGATCCAAGTTGAGGGCAAAGTCCTATGGGGGGCCCACAAAGGGGTCTATTTTGTTGTTACTGATAGAAATTACGGTAACAATGGAGAAAGAGATTTATTTGTGGTCTAGGCCCATCAAGTCTGTTTGGAAATCTCAGGACTCCCTGAATAGGGTCCCAGCTTATGGGGTGGCCTGATAGTGACTGAAGAGTCATCATTAAAGTATGCTAGGCTTCCCCTCCTCTCTTCATTTCTCTCTGTCCTATCTAATAATGATGGCATCAGTAACAACAACAATATTAAATACAAAAATAAAAACAAGGACAGCAAAAGGGAAAATAAATAAATACTTAAAAAAATAAAGCATGCCAGTCTCTTGCCCTTATTCAGCTTTTGCAGTTCTTGCTTTGCTAATGTTAGCTTTGGAGTGAGTGTAAGAACTGTAATAGGAAGTAGGTAAGGAGGGTATATAAGTCTAATTAGATACTGTTTCATTATGAACTTTATACTGATTCACTGCAGACTCCTGTGTAGTTTTGCTTTCAGTTATATTTTGCCCTAGTAGATGGATACGTGTGAACATATGCTCTATCTCATGGGACCTGGTCTATATCTAGGATTTGGGATTTTGTTAGGAAGTGAACCGCCTGGAATGGAATTAAAGAATACTATGAAAGGAGAGGTCTCACCCGAATAATGAAGCTGAAGGGTTGACATTCCACACCTGAAGTCTCTGGACACATTCTGAAGTGAAGCATGCTTAGGTGGTACTCGTTGCATTGATTGGGTTGGGATCACTGGATGCAATATCATTTGGTATGAACTGAGAGAAGGTGCAGGAAAGTGAGCTCCACCCTAGAGGTTCCTGGACTGGGGGAAATATAGGCTCTATAGAGGGAATGTGAGGATCCTGCTGTCTTAGTGTTAAGAAGACAATAGATAGTTATTTTAATAATCACATCATTTGGTAATTAGGTTAACTTTGAAAAATCCCTTTGTTAGAATTTGATGTATCATAAACAACATCACCATAATTTATGTTCTTTGACATAAATTTTGCCACCAGTTGCTTCTGTTCTCCCTGGTCTAGGCATCTTAGAGAGTCAACATATCAAAGATTCAGCCTATGCATTAAAAAGACTCAGTCTGATTTAAAAAGTTTGAGACATTCAATCAGTTTTTCCCCTCTCATATTAATTAAATAGTTATTTATATGACTATAAGTCAATAGGAGTGTACATAAACACCATTCCCACCACCAAAAGACTGTGTCCCATCCCACCTACCCATCCACACCCACCACCCTGGGAATCCAAATATCTACCCTCACCCTCACCCCAAGTATTTTACTTTGGTGCCCTACTCCAGATTTAGTCAAATGCTGCTTTTAATCTCCCTTTCTGTTCTTCTTTATCAACTTCTGTTGATGAGTGGGATCATCCCATACTCATCATTATCTTTCTGACTTAGCTCACTTATAACATAATTCCTTCTAGCTCCATCCAAGATGGGTCAGAAAGGTGGGTTCATTGTTCTTCATAGTTGTGTAGTATTCCATTGTGTATATATACCACAGCTTTCTCAAATATTCATCTGTTGTTGGGCACCTAGGTTGCTTCCAGGTTTTAGCTATTATAAATTGTGCTGCTATGAACATAGATCCACAAATATCTTTTTGATTTGGTGTTATGGAAGATCCCCAGGAGAGATATTACTGGGTCATATGGAAGCTCATGTCTAGCCTTGTGAGAGTTCTTCAGACTGTTCTCCACACATATTGGACCAGCTACATTCCCACCAGCAGTGCAGAAGGGTTCCTCTGTAACCACAGCCTTTCTAGCATTTGGTTTTGCTGTCCTTTTTGATGCATGCCATTCTCACAGGGGTGAGGTGGTATCTTAGTGTTGTCTTTATTTGCATTTCTCTGACAATCAAGGACCTGGAGCAATTTTTCATGTATTTGTTAACCTTTTTGAGTCTCTTCTGTAATGAATGTTCTGTTCATATCCTCTGCCCACTTTTGGATGGGGTCATTTACTTTTTTGGTGCTAAGTTTGCTGAGATCTTTGTGTATTTTGGTGATTAGTCTCTTGTCTGATGTATGGCATGTGAAGATCTTCTCCCATTATGTGAGGGGTCTGTTTGTTTGTATGATAATTTCTTTGGCTGTGCAGAAGCTTTTCAGTTTGATGTAGTCCCATTGGTTTGTTTCTGCTTTAGTCTTCTTTACAGTTGGGTTTGTTTCATCAAAATGTCCTTGAGGTTTAGGTGGGAAAGTGTTCCACCAATGTTTTCCTCTAAGTATTTGATAATTTCTGGCCTAACATCCATGTCCTTGATCCATTTGGAGTTGATTTTTGTTTCTGGTGAGATAAGGTGTTTCAGTTTCATTTTTCTGCATGTTTCAACCTAGTATTCCCAGCACCATTTATTGAAGAGAGCCTCCTTCTTCCATTTAATACTTTGGGTCCCCTTATTAAAGATTAGACGTCCATAGTTGTGGGGGTTTAGTTCTGGACTTTCAGTTATTTTCCACTGGTCTGTGTGCCTATTTTTGTTCCAGTACCAGTCTGTTTTGATGATGATGGCCTTATTGGTTGAGATCTGGGAGTGTGATGCCTCCATTTCTGTTTCTTTTCTTCAAGATTATTTTGGCAATTTTAGGTGTTTTCTGGTTCCAGATAATTTATTGTAGTTTTCGTTCTATTATCTTAAAGAAGCTTGATGGAACTTTGATGGGTATCACATTAAATTTGTATATGGCTCTGGGGTGAATATTCATTTTGATGATATTAATTTTTCCAGTCCATGAGTATGGGATGTCTTTCCATTTCTTGGTATAATTTTCTATTCCCTTGAATTGTTTCAATCAAATTTTTTTATCATTTTAATGTAAAAATAAAGAGAAGTAGCCAAGCAATTACACTCATGAATATATATGGACCACTACTTTGAATAAAGTTTATTCTGGAATTACTTATAATTTAATATTCTTATTAGCATAATTGTATCAGCTATGATTTAGAAATGAACCATATACTCACAAAGAGTAGAATAGACATCTGTTAGGAATTATTAATTCACCTTCTTCACTTCAAGTTGAATGGAGCTTGACGTGTTATGTTAAATGAGATAAGCCAAAAAGAGAAGGATGAATAATGGATGATCCCACTCATGGATAGAAATTGAGAAGTAATAACAGAAAAGGGAAAAACACAAAGCAGAACTTGGCCTGGGTTTATGTACTGTACCAAAGTAAAAAGACTCAGACTGGGAAAGACACTTTTAGTACATGATGGTAGAGGAGGACCTAGGCTGGGGGTGAGAGAATTTTTCAGAAAATTGAGACATTTTATACATGTATTAACTACTGTGTTTACTATAAACCATTAATCCATGATTAAAAAATAAATAGTATAATGAATAATCTAAGTCTTTTCTGTGATTAAAGTTAACAACTCACATTTCAATGGGTGTTAATGGTCCATACAAGTAGTTAGCTGTTGTTTTACTAGACTGGTATCATCTCCAGGCTCATGCTCAGAAGATATTATAGTTTATACTAATATTTCAACCATTTCTCCTTAGTATACCCTACTACTCTATAGTTATTGTTTTTTTAAGGAAAAAAATTAAAGAACAATAGCCACATACTATGCCAAAACCAATCACTTCCTAATAATTTAATTTCTTATATTTAACCAACTTTACACACACACACACACACACACACACACACACACACACATATCCCACTTCTATAGACATTATGCAAACACTCCTATTACCTTTCACTAAGGGTTGTATCACTTAAATATTAACTTTTTTTTCCCCAGAAGGTATGCAGGACTCAAATGCCACAGCTCCAAATATCAATTAGAAGTATGCCTTTTGATGAGTTTCTTTAGACCACTTATCTTATAAATATTTTTTCTGAAGTCTTTATTTGTGTTAGCTATACATGTTAGATTTTATAGCCTCTCTACAATGAATCAGTTTATGTGTATTACAAAGTAATTAGTAAGTTTTCTTACCAAAACAAAGTATATAGGCAGGCTGACATATTAATATATAAGAATTAAAAAACATTGATATTATATAGCATTACATTGCAATCAGTGGTAACCAGTTTTTAGTGGTAACCTCTCTGTTTAGTACTCTTATGTTCAATAACAGAAGTTACTGATGGCTCTTGGTCTCATAAATTTAAATTTATTTAGAAAATTGGCAAGACTTTTATCAGAGTTTGTGTGTATTTTCAAATGCAAAGAAGTTACAAGCTGCTAGTATTAAAACTTTTCAATTAAATTTAATTAGAGATATAAAACTCCCAATGATATTAAGTTAAAGCTTTCAGAGACTCCACTCTTGAACTCTAATTCTGTCTCTGAATAGAAACTCAGAATGTTCTTTAAGAAATGGCCATATAATGAAGCTCTGGTGTTATTTAGTAAGTTATTTTAGGAACTACCTCCATTAAGTTACTTATCCACACTTCTTTACAAAGCTGATTCTGGCCATGAGCTTTGATAACTTTTAAATTGCCTTCGTAATTAAAAGGGACATATGCATACCCTCCCATATTTATAGCTGTGTTATTCACAATAGCCAAGGAGTGAAAGCAGTCTAAATACCCATCAAAATACACATGTATAAAGAAGTTATTTGATATATATATCCAGTGGAATACTACTGTGTAATTTATAAAAGATGATACTGTGGGACAAAATGGATGAAACGTGATGTGATTATCCTTAGTGAAATAAGTGAGTGAAAGATAACTAGTGATGGTTTTGCTTATATATAGGATATAGAGAATAGAAATATATGAACTTAGGGAGGCTGGGTGGTAGCTCAGTGGGTTACGCACACATGGCACAAAGTGCAAAGACCTATGTAAGGATCCTGGTTTGAGCCCTGGCTCCCCACCTGCAGGGGGTCGCTTCACAAGTGGTGAAGCAGGTCTGCAGCTGTCTATTTGTCTTCCCCTCCTCTCTCCATTTCTCTCTTTCCTATCCAAGAACAACAGCAATGACAACAATAGCAATAAATACAACAAGGACAAAAGTGGCCTCTAGGAGCAGTGGATTCATAGTGCAAGCACTGACCCCAGCAATAACCCTGGAGCAAAGAAAGAAAAGAAATGAAATTTATGAACTTGTAAAAACTTAACTGAACTGTCTTTAAGACTGTGAGAGCTATGGGGATTATTATTGGACTAGGGTCACCAAAATTTGTTGGTGTGTGTTGTATAGAATTATATCCTTATAATTTTATGATCTTGTAAAGTATTATTATTTATATATACTTTATTATTTTTACCAAGTACTTTTGAGGTCTAGTTTACAGTGGTGCTGGGAATTGAATCAGAGACTGTGGAGCCCCAGGAATGAAAGTCTTTTGCACAATCACTGTGCTACCTCTGCAGCCAACACATTGAAGTTTTAAATGCATGTTTCTTGTGTAGCTTTCTTTTCTTTTCTTTTCTTTTCTCTTCTTTTCTTTTCTTTTCCTTTATTTATTTATTTATTCACTTTTGTTGCCCTTGTTGTTTTATTATTGCAGTTATTACTGTTGTAGTTATTGATGTCGTCGTTATTAAATAGGACAGAGAGAAATGGAGAGAGGAGGGGAAGACAGAGAGGGAGAGAGAAAGATAGATACCTGCAGACCTGCTTCACCGCCTGTAAAGTGACTCCCCTGCAGGTGGAGGGTTCGAACCGGGTCCTTACATTGGTCCTTGCGCTTTGCAACATGTGCACTTAACCTGCTGCGCTACCGCCTGACTCCCATGTGGCTTTCTTTTCTTTGCACTGTTTGCTTCTAATATGTAATGGTGAACAAAACAAGAGTGGCCTTACCCTGCCCAGTTATTATTAGTCTATTTACAATGTTGTTGTAACAAAGTTGTTGTTAGTCTATTTGCAATTACACAACAGTCATACAACAATAGTGTTTGTTTCCTTTTCTGGGAAAGAGTAAATGATTACTGAGAATATGCTAGAAAAAGGGAAATGGCTATCATAGCCAATGCTCACTGTGTTCTTTTCCTGTTATCTGGAGATTGGTATTAAGAATACATTTATTATGGGTCAGACTTCCTGACAGAAGGCAGAACTCATAATTCCTACTAGAGGTACAGAGGAAGAAAGTACCTATGCCTTTGACATATATTTGTTATGTACTGCATAATATAGTGCATTGATTCAAAGGTAAAATAACAAGTAATTTTATAATTCCAAATTAGCTCTTAGTGGGATTTGTCATCCCATGAAGTTTAGTTTTAAGAAAACAAAATTAGTAGCATGAACCCCAACTGTTGACATTTTCCCCTGAATTCTTGGTGCCCTATTATCTCAGCTGGTCTAGGCATATCTCAGCAATTACCATAGTTCTGCAGGCATCTGTCTGGCCACTTAAGCTGACACTTTGAAATATTAGTGGGGAAATGTTGCAGGTGCAGTGGGCTGGCAGAGATGCAGAAGCAAGTCTGTATCAGCCCTGAATTTTAAAAAGTTTAGGGCACTATCTTTTGTGTTATTAAGATGTTTCAATTAAAGGCAAAAATCCTAATTTTTCTCTACAGCCACCTTATTTCATCTATAAAGCACTATCACTCTACAAAAGAAAAGGAAACAATTATTGTCTCTAAGATCCTGTTGTGAAAGTGGTTCTCACTGCTCTGCCTAGTGAGGAGCACAGCAAAAGCTGTGCTTGACAGGTTGTGCATCCACCACGACAGCCCAATCATCTTTCTCTCTTCTCTGAATGATTCCAATACTTCAGGTCTCTAGCACACAGCCTAACCTCTCACATGCTATGATCATATTTCCTTATCTAGTGCCTTCATCTGCATCACTCTTATTTTCCTTACTTGATTTTGATCATCTTATATAACACTTGTGTCTTAGTAAGATGTTTAGTTAAGATGAGATAAAAAAGTATATCTAATCATTTTTTAAATCTTTTTAATATTAGATTATAATAAGAATTTATTATAAATGTTAGATGTGACAAGGGAAATGGAAACTATGTACAGATAAAGGTCCTTTTATCCATTAGATATGCTTCCTTTGAGGGATAAGCACAATACAGCATGCTGTCTGGGGATTTACTAAAAGTAACAAAACAAAAATAAAACAGGGTAGTGGCTAGATGACCTAATATTTAATAAAATATTTGTAATTGATGTTGGATGATGGCTATGAAAAGATCTATTATATTTTCCTTGCTCTCATTATATATATTTGACATTTTGTATTCAATATGCAGAATGGGAGAAAAAAAGTGAGTGGCCATTAAGAATAACATACATGCCTATATATATAAATATATATATATATATATATATACATATCACATATTTTATTTATATTTTTATTCTTACCAATAATTGAGAAAGGTAAGTAGCCACAAGATAGTATGCAGATGGTTGGTTACTTAATGCATTTACTTTTAGAAGCTCTCAATACCTTATAATGGTGAATTCTAATTCTATTATATTTTCCTCCAGGTGAGTATTAATTTTATATCTAGTTCTTGTCAACTTTACAACACTTGAAGATATGCACATATTATGTAAAACATTATTCTGGGTTAGTCTGTGAGGATGTTTCTGGATGAGACTAATATTTGAGTCAGTAAAATAGAATACCCAATATAGTAACATTAGTTCCACCAATGATCTCAAATATTTTGGAAAAATGAAGGCAATAGTGTTTATTTTTAATGTCATTGATCAAAGTAGAAAAGGAACAAAATGAGCTCTGGCCCCACCTGCAAGGAAATCACTTCATAAGCAGTGAAGCAGGTCTAAAGGTGTCTATCTTTCTCTCCCCCTCTCTGTCTTTCCCTCCTCTCTCAACTTCCCTCTGTCTTATCCAACAACAACAAAAGCAATAACAACAACAACAACAATAATAGCAACACCACCACCAACAACAATAATAGAAATAAAGATGGCCTCCAGGATCAGTGAGTGGAGTCATAATGCAAGCACCAAGCCCCAGCAATAACTCTGGAGAAAAAAAATAATAACTCTGGGATCTGAATTATCAAATGAAGAGCCACTGCATGACCCCCAAACCTCTTCTGTATGAACTAAGGAAACTTTACTTCTTATAGCTACGAAACAGACTGCTAATTATTAAAGGCAGAAAGAATCTCATCTTTTGACTCCTTGAATTATTACAATAAAAGATGAACTCCTAGTTCTATAGAATGTCTAGTGCTCAAATGAGAACATCACATGGGAAATAGTAGGCCCTTATAAGTTAAAATGGGAGTCTAATCAAAATAGAGACATTATTATCAGTCTTCATGGCTAGCAGACTAGTTCTTTCCACCCGTATTAGTAGCAACCCCTTGCTCCTTTCCTTTCTGAGAGGACTGTAACTATTTATCTAAACTATAATGAACACTCCTGAAGCCACTTCCATGCAAGAAAATGTTGATTCTAAGACCCACCCCAACTCTTTCCTTGGTTCTAGATTTCTAATAAGATTAAGTGTCATAAGGCCTCCTCAAAATGAAGTGAGGTATACTCTAAAAATTGCTTTTGCTTTTTAATTCACACAGGCTGAAATCTATGGATCACGTGTAGGATTGAATATTGATAGTATGGAATAATAGTGAAAAAACAGATTAAACCAGGTGGAATTTACTGATGGGCATTGGCATGGGCATGCAGAAAGTCTGCATTAAATTTGGGAGCTACTCTCTTCCCTGATCCAGCTTTTTGGTCTTTTTTTCCAGCCATGACATCATGTCCCCAGACAATAAGTTGGATCCACCTAAATATCAGATGGCAGGCCCAGAAAAAAAAAATCTTGTATGGTCACGGGCCCTTTAGAATATACCTAAAATAGGTCTACTAACTATCTATAAAACGGAGACACCCCCCCCCATCTTCATATGTAATATTCTTGCCTTCAAGTTCATGAATAGTCAACAATTTTTTTGGCTGTATACGTTAACTCTTTTTTCAGCTACCAGGTTCCAGATGCTAGCATGATGCCAACCGGACTTCTCTGGGCAGACAACCCCACCAATGTGTCCTGGAGTCCCGATTCAACAGAGCCCCACCTCACTAGGGAAAGAGAGACGGGCTGGGAGTATGGATAGACCTGTCAACACCCAAACTCAGTGGGGGAGGCGGGGGAAAACAATGTTGCACCCCATAATGATATGGAGTCCATACTCCCAGAGGGTTAATGAATAGGAAAGCTATCAGGGAAGGGGATGGGGTATGGAGTTCTGGTGGTGGGAATTATGTGGAGTTGTTCCCCTCTTATCTTACGGTTTTTGTCAGTGCTTCCTTTTTATAAATAAAAATTTTTAAAAATGTTGCAGTTCAGAAGTTAACAGTTTGGTTTGTTGGCTGAGGCATGGATGATGTTAGCCCACCATAAAATATTTGAGATAAGAAATATACTTTCTTTTGTTTACTGTAGGGAAGGGGATTCAAAGGCTGAGAGAGATCAGAATGTTAGAGTGTATTTGCTCATTAATAGTTACTTACTTGCCTGGAAAGATCCAGAAGACATACCTTTCACCACCACTGTGAGAAACAAACTTGTGAAGAGAGCCATAGCATTTTCAAAGAACGTTTGATCATTTTTATATCTGTAGGCCAGCTTCTATAGTAGGAACTATAACTAAAGAACTGAGAAATATAAACACAGTAGTAATAACTGGATCCAAGGATGTTAGGAGTAAAATAGCAGCAATTAACCAAAGGCAAGATGCAAATGATTCTAGAAAACCTACACTAACACTCTTTTGGTAGTCAGCCTCTAATGTCAACTTGTGTTAATGGATATGCTAACTACTATGGAAACTACAAGTAAGGGTGTAAGTGTAAAAGCATAGGATAAAACTTTCTTGGAACTTGAGCATGCAGATTAAATTAAATGGGAAATTGAATTTTAATCTTTAGCACAAACAAGTGAAATTATTTAGAACAGTCAATTTAAGTATTGGGACACTCAGCAAAGTCTATAAGAAATCTTACAGATTTTGAGTCAAATGTAAAATAAGCACTAAAAATGTACTATGAATATTTAAAATGAGATATCAATGAAAATTAAATTCTAAAAGCAATATACAATATTACAAAAAGATGGAAACAGACACTAAGGAAAATGAAAAGAAAATAGAAAATGACAGACTTCAAATATAATAAGTATCAACATGTATATACATATAACAGAATACAAATTAGAAATAATAAATAACTATTAAATATGTAGTAACTTTTATGAAATTCAAGGGCATCATACATAGTGATTAAAAATTCATTTCCAAAAGGTTGCAAACTGAATGACAACAAAGCCAAAGTGAGAAAATAACAGTGGTTAATACAAGATTATTGGTTGTAAAGAAACAGAAATATTGGAGATAAAGTTCGGTTGAATTTAAATACAAAAAAGAGAGCAGGAGGGAGGTGTGTGTGTGTGTGTGTGTGTGTGTGTGTGTTTCAGAGCAGCTATTCATTATTATTAAAAGTTATTGCAAAGGCGGTTACAAATATCAATGCTTTGGATAAATTACATAGGAAGACACACACCCCAAATGAATGCATTTTTTTTTCTAATAGTAAAAACTGAAAATGCTTCTGGCATAATAATAGTGTACAATTATCAGATTTTTAGTCTTAATTCTCTATTACTGCTCTATAAAGGTATGTTACAGTTACAACAGAATGATGGGTATAGAGGACTTTGCTTTGATTTTTACCACTTCTGGGTCTATAAATCCTTCAAAATTAAAGTCTTTGAAAATCTGACATTCTGGCCAACAAGGGGCTGTCTCTCTGCTATCCTTTGAAACTGGAGGGTCTTAGTGATTGCTTGGGTGAGTCGAAATGTGAGTGGTAATACTATGTGATCCACGGCTAAGTTAGAAAAGGTCAAGGAGCTTGTGATGATTATTATTGGGATACCTGCTCTGGTAGCCTTCAACTTCTATATAAGAATTCTAAACTAAAATAAGAGCAGAAATAAACAAGATCGAAAATAAGAGAACCATATATAAGATCAATGAAACCAAATGTTGGTTCTTTGAAAAATTAAATAAGATTGACAAACCACTAGCCAGACTCACTAAAAAAAAGGGGGGGGGGACCAAATTAATAGAATTTGAACAGATCTCATGCCCATATTCAGCTTAGGACCCCATGTGACCTCTTCACTTCTCTAGATCTGAGCTCACATTCTGTGGTTATGAGTAGCAATGTTCCAAGCTGTTCCAAATTCAGAACCCATCTTCCACAGGTGGAAGATAGATTATGTTGTCCAGCCTCTCTTCAGAGGATGAAACATGCTCTACCATTGTTGATTCATGTTGAGGACAAGGTTCTATGGGGGCCCACAAAGGGGTCTATTGTGTTGTTCCTGATAGAAATGACCAGTAACAACAGAGAAAGGGATTTATTCAAAGTCTAGGCCCATCATGTCTATTTGGGAATCTTAGGACTCCCAGACTAGGGCCCCAGCTAATGAAGTGGCTTGATAGTGACTAATGAGTTGTTGTTAAGGTATTCCAGTCTCTTGTCCTTATTCAACTTTTGCACTCCTTACTTTGATAAGCTTAGCTTTGGAGTGAGTAGGGAAGTATAATAGGAAGTAGGCAAGGAGGGTATTTAAGTCTAAGTAGACACTATTTCTAAAAACTTTATGGTGTCCTTTTAGGTCTTGCTACTTGCTTACTGCATAAGAACAATGAACCAACTTTCTCTAACCCATCTTGGATGGAGCTAGAAGGAATTATGTTAAGTGAGCTAAGTCAGAAAGACTAAGAGGAGTATGGGATGATCCCATTCATAAACAGAAGTTGATAAACAAGAACAAAAAAGGAAACTCAAAGCAGGTTTTGACTGAGTTTGGAGTAGTGCACCAAAGTAAAAATCTCTTAGTTGAGGGTGAGGATGTATGTTTGGCTTCATGGGGGTGGGGTGTGGGAGTGAGTGGGGTGTTTGGGGAGGGGGATGGGATGAGATACAGTCTTTCCATGGTGGGAATAGTGTTTATGTATACTCCTATTAACATGTAGTCATATAAATCACTATTTAATTAATAGGAAGGGGAAAATTAATTGAATATCTCAAACTTTTTAATGCACAGACCATAGACTGAGTCTTTGAAATGTTGACTCTCTTAAAAGCTGAGACCAGGGAGAACAGAAGCAAAGGGTGGCCTTACTCTCTAATACACAGCCATATACAAATAATGTCAAAGGACGTAAATTATGGTGATGTTGTGTATGATACAGCAAATCCTAACAAACGGATTTTTCAAAGTTAACCCAATTGCCAAATAAAATGATTATAGCGATAACTATCTGTTGCCTTCTTACCCTAAGACAGCAGGAATCTCCCACTTCCTCTATAGAGCCTATATTTCCCCAAGTCCTGGAACCTCAGGGTGGGGGACTCACTTTCTTGTATGCTTCTTTCAATTTACACCAAATAATATTACATCTGCTGATCCCAACCTAATAAACACAAGTGCTATCTCAGCATGCTTCACTTCAGAATGTGTCCAGAGAAATCAGGTGTGGAATGTTAACCCTTCAGCCTCATTACTCTGGTGAGATTTTTCCTTTCATAGGATTCTCTAATTCCATTTCAGGTGGTTCACTTTCTAACAAAGTCCCAAATCCTAAATATAGACCAGGTCCCATGAGATAGAGCATATGTTCACATGTATCCATCTAAATTTTAAATGTAACTTCAATGATACTAATACATTTGCAAAGAATACTTAAAAAAATTAAACCATTGTGTCTACATCAAATTAAAAATAGTCTGTACAGCAAAGGAAACCACCACCCTAACAAAGAGACCTCACACAGAATGGGAGAAGAAATTTACATGCCATACATCAGATAAGAGGCTAATAACCAAACTAAACAAAGAGCTCACCAAACTCAGTAACAAGAAAACAAATGACCCCATCCAAAAATGGGAAGAAGCTATGAACAGAATATTCTCCACAGAAGATTTTCAAAAAGCCAACAAAGATCTGAAAAATGCTCCAAATCATTGATGGTCAGAGAAATGCAAATAAAAACAACAATGAGATACCACTTTACTCCTGTGAGAATCTCATACATCAGAAAAGCTAGCAGTAAAAAAAATGCTTTAGTGATTATGGAGACAAAAGAATCCTAACCCCCGTGGAGAGCAGTCTACAGAACTCTCACAAGGCTAGAAGTGAACCTACCTTATGAGCCTGGAACTCCTAATTTGGGGATATATTCTAAGGAACCAAATATACCTATTCAAAAAGATTTGTGTATGCCTAAGTTCATAGCAGCACAATTTGTAATAGCCAAAACCTGGAATCAACCCAGGTGTCCAGCAACAGATGAGTGACTGAGTAAGTTGTGGTACATAATGGAGTACTATACAGGTATTAAAAATGGTGAGTTCACCTTCTTCACCCCATCTTGGATAGAGCATGAATGAATTATATTGAGATAAGTTAGAAACAGAAGAATGAATATGGGATTATTTCATTCATAGGCAGAATTTGAAAAACAAGATCAGAAGTGAAATCAGTTGGCAGAACTTAGACTGAGTTTACTGTACTGCACTAAAGTAAAAGACTCTGGAGTGGAGGCTGGGGGAGGGCTCAGTTCCTGAAACATGGTGGCAGAGGAGGACTTAGTGGTGGTTTGAATTGTTATGTGGACAACTGTTATGTATAAACAAACTATTGAATTTTACTGTACTGTACTGTGGACTGTAAACCATTAATGCCTTAGTAAAGAAATAAAAAAAAAATGGGGGGTGGATAGTATAATGGTTATGCAAACAGACTCTCCTGCCTGAGGCTCTGAAGTCATAGGTTCTATTCCCTGCTGGTAAAAAAAAAAATGTGATATTTTGTGGTCTGGGAGGTGGCACATTAAATAAAGCAATGGACTCTCTCAAGCATGAGATCCTGAGTTCAATCCCTGGCAGAGCAGCACATATACAAGTGTAATGTGTGATTCTTTATCTCTCTTCTTCTATCCCTCTCATTACTAAATCAATAAAAATATTTGGAAAAAAGATACATTTAAAAAAGAAGAATATTGCACATGACTGGATGGTAGTTCATCTGGTTGGGCACATACACTATTAGTGCAAGAGAGGGTTCCAGTTCTCCAGTGCCCACCTGCATTGGGAAATCATTATGAGTGATGACATAGTGCTACAGGTATCTCTTTCTCCCTCTCTATATCCTCCTTCTCATTCAATTTCTCTCTGTCTCTACTCTAAGTAAATGAAGGAACAAAAATTTTAAAAAGAAGAATGTTGCCAGTAAATTGATGTTCTCTCTCTCCCTCTTTTGCTATACCTAAGCACAACTCAGCTCTGACATATGGAGGTGCAGGGGATTAAACCATAGACTTTAGAGCCTCAGGCATGAGTCTCTTTGCATAATCACTAAACTAACTCCTGCACTCTACTCTCCCTCCCTAGTGTTTTTAAAATGGTAAAAGGTATCTTTGATTAAAATATTTCACCAGTTCAATCTCTTGGTTAAAATAAGTAGTTTTGCAGGAGCTTCATGTATTTTTATAATTTAATTTAATTTAAATAATTTTAAAATTAATTAAACTGCTGAATGGGATTTTTGGCAACTTTTATTGTGTATCTATCTTCTTTATTTCATTTTTATATGTGATAAAATAGAGCCTTGTTCCATACATCAAATGACATGTTATATACCTAGATTTAGTGAATTTTGAAAATTTTGATTTGCAAATGAAGTAACTGACTCAAATGACATGACCTATCCTATGACTTAACAATTCCTCTTTTGGGGATATATCCAAAGGAAGCAAGTGTACCTATTGAAGGGATCTATGTACCTCTACATTCATTGCAGCATGATTTGTAACAACCCAAACTTGGAAGAAACCTAGATGCCCTGAAATAGATAAGTGGTTAAGAAATGTGATATATATATCACAATGGAATACTAATCAGCTGTTAAAATGGTGATGTCATCTCCTTCAGCCTAGATGGAAGTTGAAGGAAGCACATTAAGTGAGATAAGGCAAAATGAAAAAGACAGAGACTGAATGATCTCACTCACAGCAGAATTTAAGAAACAAGGACAGAAAAGGAAGACACAAAATGAAACTTGGACTGAGTGTGATGTATTGCAGCTAAGAAAAGTACTTTGAGAAAGAAGCAGGAAGGAGGCAGCAGGGGATGGGATCCTGGTAGATAGCAGTGGGAAAAAATTAAGTTGAGGGTGAGAGTGTTTTGCAGATCATTATCAAAGACATCAGAAATCATACCTTTATTTTACCAACTGTATTATAAACTTAATGGATTACAAAAAAAAACTACGGTTCTATATTTAGTAAGCATGACTGTATTTTTGAAACATAGTATCTTAGTAAATTAAGTATAGAATATTATTATGTATTAGGTGAATATTAGAAGCAACATTCATGTATATGTATGTGTATGTGTATATGTATATGTATATTCTCTCTACTGAAAATCTGATGAAGTCAAATCAGGACCTCAATAATGTCATCAGAATTTGGCCATGGGTTACCATAGGCAACTTTCTCCTTTTGGTCAACAAAAGTCTCTAATAGTTCCAAGATTGTGTCTTGCCATCTCAGCTGTTAGAGAATTTCCCTCTTTTGCAAGCTGAAAGTCAACTCCAAGAATTATATGTCATGTGTCTGTTATCATTGGAGAATATCCAATTTGATAACTGATTGGTATAATATGGTTTCTGTGAAAATTATGGAATCTTGGGCTTTGTAGACCAAATGAGAATATTCTGGTCACTCTTACTAAAGCCTGTGTACAGCGGAGATTATATCTTAAAATTAATACCAAATAGCTGTATCTTAAATGAATACTAAAGTACTATTATCATAATAGGAAAAGATAGAAATAGTATATCTTGGCAAGACCCAGCAACTTTCTAAATTCCACTCAACCTACCCAGGTTTCTTTTGTTTCTTCATCAGTAAAACTTGAGGATAGACTATTTGATTGCTAAACCCCTAACATTTTGAAAGCTTAATGATTCACAATGATGCAGACTAAGCCTATTATTGTGATAGCACCAGAAGAATCATTTACTTCCCATATCAGCACTCTGATGAATTCTGCTATTGCAGACTGTCAAAAACATGGACAGGGTGTTTTGAATCTGTAAAATAAAGAAAAGAAAAATTGGAGACTCCTTTTTCTTCTGCACTTCATCCTCCCTCACTCCTCCAACAATCATACAAAATAAACCACTTGCCAAGATTGTAAATCATGTAAACTCTTCAAGAATATGTGGTGACACCAGCCATCAGTTGAGCATTGAGGAGCAGAGCCTCAGAAGGATTTTATTGTTTTCTGTATTGCTTAACCCTCTATTCACAAATGAAGGCTGTCTTGATGAACAGCCGCAAGCATTTCAGTGTCTCAGTGAATCCACCATAATATGAAACACCACAATTCAGCCAGCTTGATTTAATGAGGCACTGTGTTGGAAATGATTATCTGGCTGATACAAGAGCCATGTGAGCCTGGGTGACATGGAGTGCTGCCTGACATCCAGAGTCTTTGGGGCCCATGAGGAACAGCTTGTTGTTATAAAGGAGGGCAATCAGAAAGAGGGTGGCTGGAATGTGACTCCTCTAGAAATGCAATTAGCCTTCCATTGCTCCTGCTGCCACTGAATTAATCGCTCTCTTGTTTCATTCACACTCTGTTCACCCCTAGGAGCCTACACCTCACTGTAGAACAAGTTCACACCCAGTGCTTTCCAGGTGCTGAGCAAATCATTTGCACTTGTCACTAGCAGTTTTACCTGTGATTCACTGAAGCACAGAGTGGAATGTTACCTGTCACATTTCTCTAGGAAGCTCAGATAGGACTTCTTTCCTTGTCTTTGACATTGGAATCTCCTTGAATCTACATCCTCTGAAGTGTAATGATTTATTAGAAATTGTATTATTTTGCAGTATCTCTTGAATCCCTCATTTATCTTCTTATATTACTTGTGACTATTATCATCTCCACATGACAATGACAAGAGTAGTGAAATAATTAATTCTGAGAGCTCACTATGTACTAGCCATTTTTCAGACTGTTTTTATTTAACTGCTGTAACAACTGCTTATTACATTGTACACATAAGAACACCAGACACTATAGATGGTTAGGAAATAAGCATAAAGTTATGCAAATATTCAAACTAATGCCAAAATACTAATCTTGTCTAGCACTATATTTTTACTCATGCTGTATGAGTGAAATTTAGAAGAGGAAAGTATTTTTGTTGATAAAGAAAAAAAATAAATAAAGCAACTGAGTGGGAGTTGTGTCCATAGAGTAGATCAGATTCTTCCTCAAAACAACAAATATATATATAACTATAAAACCTAATGAAATTCATGAACTATAGATGAGATCCACATAAACACCATTGCCTCAGCCTCAGGTGGGTGTTCACATGCATGGTTGGGGTAAAAGGGGGCATGGGACTGAAGTCAAAGACAAGAAATTAGAACATAGCACCATTTCCCTTCCAAGCATAGTAGTAGTAAAGGCAATATACAGTGTTGAAAGAAAGGAATTTGCATTTTAATCCATGACCTCATGGGTGTTAGTCTACTGAATTACAGGAAAGAACACACCAAAAAATAAGGGAGCATTCGTGACCAAAAGAAGTCTAATCTGTTGCCAAAGCATAAAGGTAATTTGTCCAGCTGGTGACAGCTAACTAGATAACCAGCTAACTGCTAAAATTTGACCTGCTTCTATGAAAACAGATGCAGCTCAGCAGCAAACTGGGTCTCAGACTGAAATTACACAGAGAAACTATATACACACATCATGAAGCACAGAACAGCTCAAGGAAACAACAAAGAAAAACCTAATCCTAACCCTTACCCCACCACCCCACAAAATATAAACAGTGAAGCCCAGAGACCACTGCAATTGCACCACCTGCTGGCCAGAAATAACCAGCAAAATAAATGCATAAACAGAAATATTGCAGAAACAATCTAGCAAACATGCCAAATAAGACAGAGAGAAATTAAATAGAAGGACTCCAAGAAAATACTGACATAGAGGGTCTATCAGAAAAAGACTACAGGCATCTCATTGTGAGGAATCTCCAAGAATCTAAGCATAGTATGGGGAAGCATATTTAAGACTTGAAAGACCTTTTTACTAAGGAGTTAGTTAACAAAAAGAAGAGCTTCAAAAATATTTCTCTAAAAACTAGAAAATGTGAAAGAAGAACTTCAGTGAGAGTTCACTAAGCTGTTAGGAAGCACACAAGAAAAACAATTGCAGAGAGTGAAATAACAATTTGAATGCAGTACAAGCTCTGGTAGAAGGCTTAGGAAGTAAATTCAATTATGCAGAAGAAAGTATACATAGTATAGGAGATAAAATTAGCCCACTTTCTTAATTTAAAGATAGAAGAGAGGAAAGGCTTAGAAAGAGTGAAATGACTTTGTGAAATTTCAGACTTCATCAGAAGGTTGAATGTATAAGTGTTAAGAATTCCTGAGAAAGAAGAAAGGTTGAAAATAAAAGATGATATTGGAGAAAATTTCAGCTGAGAACTTTTCTCACTTAGGCAATCTTTAGAACATACTTATTCAATAGGCAGATGCATACACACAGGTACATGTATGCAAAATAACCAACACCAAAGCACATCATAGTGAAACTATCAAAACATGAGAAAGGGGGAAACATGAAAGTTGCTAGGGATAGAAAAGAATTTACATACAAAGGCAGAGTTATCATACTTTTATCAGACTTCTCTTCACAAAACCTAGAGGTAAGGAGAGAGTGGAATGACATATTCAAAGTACTAAAAGAGAGGGGATTCTAGCCATAGGTTTTGTATCCAGAAAAATTATCCTTCATATATGAGGGGTAAATCTTAAATACAAACAAAGTTAAAGAAAATTGCCATCATCAACCTTTCAGCCACTAAATTACAGATGCTGTCATGATTTCATCTTGACTTCCCTGGTCAGATGACATCACCAGGTGTCCCAAAAACTCACCTCTCCACAACTCTACTCCACTAGGGAAAGAGAAAAACAGGCTGAGGGAATGGATAGACCTGCCAATGTCCGTGTCCAGTGGAGAAGCAATTACAGAAGCCAGAATTCCCACCTTCTGCATGCCCCCCAAATTTTTGTTCCATGCTCCCAGAGGGGGGAAAATGATAATGACAAATGACCAGAGGGCTCTCAGTTCCAATTCCATCAGGACCAGGAGTGAGAAGATGAAAAGAGAAAGACATTTAGAAATAGTAATGAGTGTAGGTCTGACTTATAAAGGAAGAGAAGGTAGGACCATAGGAAAAAAAAATGATAGATAGATAGATGATATATATATGTATATATATATAATAGTAGTTAACACATATCTGCAACTTTGGGAGAACTACTGTAGCTTTCAATGGAGGGGAAGGAGACAAATAACTCAGGAAAGGTACAGAATTGTACCCCTGTTGTCTTATAATTTTGTAAATCAATATTAAGTCACTAATAAAATTTAAATAAAGATAAAATACAAAAAATGTTAAAAGCTTAAGTCAGTAGAATTTATATTTACTAAAATAAGTAATCAAACAAGTGGGGAAGCTGGCAAATTTGAGACTTGTATGACCTTTAAAAATGGGGCTAGAAATTTTGGGTATGAACATTGAGAGTTTGCTACTTGAAAGATCTGGAGTTTATATAGTCCATTCCATGTCACGTAAGCAGATTATTATAATAGGTGTAGTTCTTAGATTTTCCAATATTTACATTATTGCCTGCCTCTCTCCTGAGAGAATCAGAAACCAGAGAGAAGAACAAAGAAAAAAGTTGTGGACCAGAGAGAAAAGTAATTTCTGTGATGCAGAAAGTTTCACCACCGGTACTCTCTCAGAATCTCTGTGCTGTTAATTAGACCCTGGGGACTTAGGTCTACTCAGTTTTACCTCTCTACCAAGGTCAGTTTAAGACCTTGAACAATTCACTTCTGGTGAATATTAGACACTAATTCAGTATGTTGGTAAAAGTTTCTGTTCTTTTTATATACAGAGAAATGAACTTCTGCATTTTATTATTTATATATACCATGCAGATATCTATTTATTTTCTTCTCTTCAACCATGGTTCAAGTTCTCATGCAGCCACAAAACCAACCTTGTTCATTCCAGCTCATATATAGCTCTTAATTTTTATGTTTCTGTATCACTTCTATATCTACACCACAATTAACAGTATAATATCCTGTCCTGATTTGTATTTTCTTATTGATTAATTTCTAAATCATTATCTCCTAGTCAAATAGGTGTGGTTTGATAGTACAAAACCTTATTGCATTTCTTCAGAGACCAAAATCTATTAAGTTTTTTAGCAGTTGAAATAGATTTGGCAAATATTAAATTTATCTAGATCTGGCTGCAATTCAACACCTGGAAATTATTTTTCAAGTCACATTAAAACTGGAGTTGTGGGAGGAGTTGTAATAAGGTAACCACATTGGAGACCTTACCAGACCAGTGTAAAACTAGCCTAGGTATGATGTAGATGTAGTTTAAATGAAGACAGAATGTATATGCAGTGGGCACACTTTCTCTATCTTTCCCTGTTATATCATTTTTGCATGACCTCTACCTCACAGCTTTGTAAGCAAGAAGTTTGAACTTTGTATAATTGATCATGGAGTTTCTTGTAATTTGTTTAAAGTGTAGTCACAGATCCTCTTCTAGGGGAAACATTGGCCTGATAGGGGGTTCCCTCAGACCTTGGCCGGTTTCTTTTTTTAAAAAAAGAAAAGTCTATACTTCTAGGAGCTCTCTTGCAGGCCCTGGGGTCTCAGATTCAATGCCAGACAATATCTTACCCCAGAGCTTAGCACTGCTCTGTCTTTAGCTTTGTCACTCCTTCCTTGCTCATCCCCTCTCTCACACATCTACATAATAAAAAATTCTATATGGAGAAAGAGAGATAAGACACAAAGTCATATTTGCATATATGTATTGTGAATTTTCTGTAACTAAAATGGTATAATTTAATTTAAATGTAAAACAGTCTTGTGATGGGTAAATAAAATGTTCATGAAACAATTTTATCTAAAGAACTACTATTTTTTTCTAGAAACCTAGATTAAAAAAAGATAAGTTGATTCATCATGAACTTTATACTGACTCATTGCAGACTATTGTGTACTTTTGCTTTCAGGTATATATTTTGCCCTAATTCATGAATACATGTGAACATATGCTCTATCTCATGGAACCTGATCTATACCTAGGTTTTAGGACTTTGTTAGGAAATGAACCACCTGAAATGGAATTTGAGAATCCTATGAAAGGAAAGGTCTCCCCATAGTAATGAGGCTGAAGGGTTGACATTCCACACCTGAAGTCTCTGGACGCATTCTGAAGTGAAGCATGCTGAGGTGGTACTGGTTGCGTTGATTAGATTGGGATTGGCAGATACAATATCATTTGGTATGAATTGAGAGAAGCATGCAGGAAAGTGAACCACACCCCAGAGGTTCCAGGACTGGGGGAAATATAGTATTCCATTGTATATATATCCCACAGCTTTCTCAAACATTCGTCTTTTGTTGGGCACCTGAGTTGCTTCCAAGTTTTAGCTGTTACGAATTGTGCTGCTATGAACATAGGTGTACACACACACACACACACACACACACACACACACACTCACACATATATATATTGGTTGGGTGTTATGGAGTTCTTAAGGTATATCCCTAGGAGAGGCATCACTGGGTCATATGGAAGATCCATGTTTAGCCAGACAATAACTTGGATACAACTGCATATCAGATTCCAGGCTCAGGGGAAAAAAAACAAAACAAACAAAAAATTGTATAGTCAGAGGCCCTTTGGAACAGAACTAATATTGGCCTACTAGCTATCTATAAAACAGAGTCCCCCAGTTCTTCATCTGCACTAGGTTCATGATTGTCAACAACTTGTTTGGCTTTATATGTTAACTCTCTTTTCAGCCATCAGGTTCTAGATGCTACCATGATGCCAACCAGACTTACCTGGACAGATAACCCCACCAATGTGTCCTGGAGCTCAGCTTGTCCAGATTCCTGTCCCACTAGTGAAAGAGAGAGATAGTTTGAGAGTATGGATCAACCTTTCAACACCCATGTTTATCAGGAAAGAAATTACAGAAGCTAGACCTTCCAACTTTGCACCCCATAATGACCCTGGGTCCATACTCCCAGAGGAATAAAGAATAGGAAAGCTGGGACTCGGGCAGTTGCACAGTGGATTAAGTGCACCTGGTGCGAAGTGCAAGGACCAGCATAAAGATCCTGGTTCCAGCCCCTGGCAGAGGTGTTGCTTCACAAGCGGTGAAGCAGTGAAGCAAGTCTGCAGGTGTCTTTCTCTCACTCTGTCTTCCCCTCCCCTCACTAATTTTTTCTGTCCTATCCAACAACAATGGCATCAATAACAACAACCATAATAACTACAACAATAAAACAAGGCAACAAAAGTGAATAAATAAATAAATAAACAAATAAATACATAAATATTTTTAAAAGCATAGGAAAGCTATCAGGTTAGGGGATGAGATGCGGAGTTGATGGTGGAGACTGTGTGGAGTTGTACCCTTTTTATCCTATGGTTTTGTCAATGTTTGACATATATATATATCTGCGGCCAGGTGGTGGGGCACCTAGGTGAGCACACATGCTACAGTGCACAAGGACCTGGGTTCGACCCCTAGTCCCCACCTGAAGGGGGAAAGCTTTGCGAGTGGTGAAGCAGGTCTGCAGGTGTCTCTCTGTCTCTCTCCCTCTCTAGCTTCCCTCCTCCTCTCAATTTCTGGCTGTCTCTATCCAATAAATAAAGATAATAATAATAATAATAATAATAATAATAATAATAAGCTAAGTTGTAAGGTTAATTGGTCAAGTAGACCTACTTATTGCCTTCCCAACCTTTCTCTGGGGCTGAATTATTCTAGGTCAACTTTTTTCAGACAGAATGAATAAGACATAGAGGGAGAGAGGGAAATAAGCCATTATATCAACGTTTCCCCCACTATGCTAGATTAAAATCTGATTGAGTTTGTAGCACCCTTCCAAATGAGCTGTTTTTCCAACACTAAATTTTCCCTTAATATGGTATTTAAAAAGTCAGCTAGAGGGAGTCGGGCGGTAGCGCAGCGGGCTAAGCGCAGGTGGTACAAAGCACAAGGACCAGCATTAGGATCCCTGTTCGAACCCCAGCTCCCCACCTGCAGGGGAGTCGCTTCACAGGCGGTGAAGCAGGTCTGCAGGTGTCTGTCTTTCTCTCCTCCTCTCTGTCTTCCCCTCCCTCTCTCCATTTCTTTCTGTCCTATCCAACAATGACAACAACAATAATAACTACAACAATAAAACAACAGGGCAACAAAAGGGAATAAATAAATAAAATAAATATTTAAAAAAAATTTTAAAAAAAGTCAGCTAGGGGGGCTGGGCAGTAACATAACAGGTTAAGCGCACATAGCAAAGTGCAAAGACTGGCCTAAGGATCCCAGTTTGAGACCCCGGCTCCCCACCTGCAGGGGGGCACTTCACAAGCAGTGAAGCAGGTCTGCAGGTGTCTATCCTTCCCTCCCCCTGTCTTCCCCTCCTCTCTCGGTTTCTCTGAAATATTCAACAAGAGCAACAAAGTGGAAAAAATGCCCTCCAAAAATATTTATTGAACAACTTAAATGTTCCAGTGACTAGACTTCTAGTCTTAACCAGCTGAATCAAATGTTCAACTTCTGTGTGAATTCACTCATATAGAAAATGAGTATATTAACAAAAAATGAATTCAACAAACAAAAGTGAGGCTCAAATGATGAAAATTCATATAGAAGTCTGAGTGCAATAGAAGACATATGGAAAATGCTAAGTAAAACACTGAAATAATTGATAAAGAGAATATAATAGTAGTTGTTGCTACTGTTATGATTGGAGTAGAAATAATAACCTGTATTATTTATTAACAAGTCACTAATTCTTACAAAACTATGAGAATAGTAAGGGGTAATTATGGTGGTAAAAAATGGATTAGTGATTGGAGAAAGAGCAGCTTGGATAGTAGTAGCAATGATATAAAAATAAATCTATTTAGTGTTGTTACAAAGAGTATTAAAAGCCAAAAACTGACAGTTCATTTTTAGGATTTTTCAAGTCTTTCTCTCACTAATATTGATTCTGTATTGCACTATTGGACACATAGCATGTCAATAAATACTTGTTAATTTTTTTTGTCCCTAGAAACCCTTTAAAAGTCTAGTTCTCTTCATTTCTATTTATTTATAGCCAGGACAGATTTATGATTTTTATATGCCCTCAGATAAGCCATCCAGCTACATCATTGAAAGCTTCACCTAGGAAGCAATTCTCTCCGGTATCCAGAACTGAGAGGTGAAGTTTCTCTTCACCTCTACAGCAGGGGAATGGTGTCCTGTTGAGGAGAAATAAGAACACCAACAACTGAAAACATTGAAAAAAAAAAAAAAGGCTGAGTATAGCAAACTGTGTCTTTCAATGCCAGGCGGTGTCAGAGAGATGCACTAGTGAAATCTTTCACACATCCTGTCCATGCAGCAAGATCATTTGCTTGGCTATCTCATTGCTCCAGCTGTGAGATCCCTCATTTCCACCCTGCTGAGGACACAGGCAGATGGTAGAGGCAACTCACCATGCCCCTCTGACCTCCCTGGTATATAAGAAGTTACCAGCCAGATCCTAACCTTCTTGATACCTCATAGTGGGGTTCCTGACCTTGTTTTAATGGTCATAAGGTTAGAAGCAAAGCACTGTTCTTTCAATGTAAATTTCCTTGAGGAATATCACCTTTAAACTTAATAATTAAATGGATGCCCTACCTTACATGATGCAGAAACAATGAAAACAAGGGACATTTAAAACACTTTCCAACACCAGTGAAGAGTGAATTCATATGTAATTTTTGCAAAGCCTTCTCTACTTAATTAAATTTTATTAGTTAAATTTGGAAGAAACTCTTGATAGGGAAATTGTAGAAAAGAAACATTTGTAAACAATTATTCATGCAGAGTACCTTCTCATTTAGAACTCTCTGCATTTTCTTCAAACATAATTGTGTCCAAATTAAAATATTAATCTTATTCTTTAATGCCTACTTTTATTCTTCATTTACACATTAATAAAAAACCAGAAACCCTCCATAAAATAACTCTGATAACCATTATCATCCTCCAGTTTATATCCTACTTTAAACCAATCACTGATACCAGTTGAATCTATGAACTATTTTTATCTCAATAACTTCCTTTACTCTCCATTACAACCATCATTGTTTTCCACAGTTTTTAAATTATTCTCTACATTGTAACCAGTTTGGCCTTTACAGAGACAAATCTGATCTTACCGGTCAGCTAAACACTTCTTTTTTAAAAAACTTATATTGATTTATTCACTTTTGTTGCCCTTATTATTTTATTGTTGTAGTCGTTGTTGGATAGGAGAAAAATGGAGAGAGGAGGGGAAGACAAAGAGGGGGAGAGAAAGATAGACACCTGCAGACCTGCTTCAGCACTTGTGAAGCGACTCCCCTGCAGGTGGAGAGCAGGGGGCTTGAACCAGGATCCTCACTCCAGTCCTTGTGCTTTGTGCCACATGTGCTTAATCCGCTTGGCTACCGCTGGACTCCCAGCTAAACACTTCTATATGGTTTTCATCATCGTTAGATTTTGCTGTTAGTCTAAACTCCTTGACACAGCTCAAGAGATTTCCAGGAATCTGACTCAAGTCTGCTTCCCCAGTTCACATTAGTATCATTCTATGTTCTAATTAAACTGGTTTATATTTCATACTTGGAAAATATATTCATTTATTAAGTGAATCTTTTTTTCATATTCTTTCTATTCAGAAATAAGCCCATTTTATCTGCTTTCCTTACCCAAGTTCAGTCAGAAAGGGTTACCAGCAACTCCAGTTTCCAAAATTTGACTGAACGAATCAGAACTTGTCTTAGAACTTTCTGGGAATATGCACTAGACTCATGAAGATGCTTAGTTGCACATTCTGAATCCAGTGCCATTTCTGTCAATTATTAACTTCCTCTGAAATGGAAACTTGAGACATTAAAAAGTCAAGCCAAAGCTAAAGTCAAGGCCAGGCAAGAAAAAAAAAAAAAAAAGGAAAAGAAAATAAAAGAAAAAAGATGACACCATCTCAATATCACCTGGTAAATTCCACAATTATTTGTACTTAGAAGTCCTTCCAGATGATTCCTATTAACAAATTTCCCAATTAACAAAATTCCCTATTATAATGACCCCCACAACTTTCCAGAAATTTGAAAAGTGCCTAAAGTGTTATAAAGAGATAATTACCAACCTTGGAACAAAGTAATTTATGATGAAGATACATTTCTTTATACAAAAATTGGATAGTTAGCAATAAATCTGATTAAAAAATGTGGAGAACTTCATCGTGGTCCTTCTATTGTCAATGTGTATTTTTTCATTGAAAATCTCTATCTTTCCTTGAAAGGTATAGCAGTGAAATTGTGTGTGTGTTTTTCAAAAATACTTTAGTTATAATTTTTAGTTTCCAAGTTATTTAATTCACAACTAAAATAGTGTACTACCTGGAAAAATAGAAATTTGTTTCTATATAAGTATTTTCACATTTACACAGTAAAATGTAAGTACATTCATATACTAATCATGATCCCATGACCCATATAGATTATATCATTTTGGAGGGTTTGATACCCATTACAAAATATGAATAAGGGTAGATATTTGGCACAACTTGTTTTTATTTCATCTCAAGTATCTTGGTGTACTGAATAAATATCATGCATTCATTCACTTATCAATACGTAATTCACTTAACAAATTAAACTTGATTCTCAATTTCTATCAGGTGCTGTTTTAGTTTATACAGAATAACTCAATAAGACAAGCAAATCATCAACTTCATGAACCACATTATCTTGTCCTAAAGGAAGTGAAAATAAACAACAAGAACACATCATTAAAAAGTAAACAAATTGTTAAATAGATATGAATGTGAATAAGGATGGGTAAGCGAGTAAGAGGAATATTCTACATGGGTCTGACCAGAGAAGGGCATCTAATGAGGTCGCACTGAAGCACAGACCTAAATTAAACAATTAAACAATGCAGATTTTAGTCATTAAATATGCCAGACAGACATAAAAATTATCAGTTCAATAGTAGGAATAATGTTGATGTGTTTAACAAGTATACAGACTAATGCAACTTAAGAGAAGTAAGTCTGGTAAAGTAGTAGGCAAAAGCCTTGTTGCTCGTGAAGAGTAAAGTGACTTGGTCAATATCTGTCTCAATTTCATTATCTGTTCGTTGCATAAGATGTCAGTGAAAATGTCTTGAGCATCTATTAAGTACCATGTATCTTTATGCACTGCCTAACTGCACCTACATTTTATAGATGAAAACACCTGGACTCAATGAGTTCATATAATTTGTCCTACATTATATAGTCATCAAGCCTGGATTTAAACTCACGTGATAGTATGGTTTATTAAACTCTGTGATATTAAAGTGTTTGGGATACAGTGTCATTTAAAAAGAACTATAGAACATCCAAAAATCTGAAACCTTACTTTAAATTCCTCTGAAATTTTTAAAATACTGGTTCTCTTGTTCAGTGGAAAAGAGATGTTAGCCTGGCCTTCAAAGTTTAAACCTAAGTATGTTGCTTTAACAAGACTCTGAAGGGAAAATATATATGAAAGTCAAAACAGTTATTTAAAAACAATAAATAATTCCCATTAAATGAATATTCTCTACTTTGCATTACCCATATATCTAAAAAATCAACTGTAATTAAAGAGAAAATGCAGCAATCAATGTAGCAGAATGTAGTTTTATATGACAGGACAGAAGTCACACAGAAAGTACAGAGAGGCAGTCAAGTCTAGTTATCCCTGAGTATCCCACACTAATTCCACTCCATAGTCTGTGGTGACCAATAAAGACTTTGAAACAACAACAAAACATTGTATGAGGAATGAACACCATGATGAATTCAGAAGAGAACCCCCAAATATAGCTTCATGGACAATTTCAGTAGTCCTGATGATTGATTATAAAGGAAGAGAAAGGAAGATGTTAACAGAGGGTCGGAGGCCCAGAGCTCAGAGATGGAAATAGATGACATTTAGATGTTTGATAATGTTTTCTGACATAAATTTACGAAAATATGAAATTGTGCCCATCTGACAACAATATCATTAAATATCATCACAATGAAATAATTTTATTTATTTTTAATATTTATTTATTCCCTTTTGTTGTCCTTGCTGTTTTATTGTTGTAGTTATTATTGTTGTCGTCATTGTTGAATAGGACAGAGAGAAATTGAGGGGGGGGATGCAGACTCCCCCTGCAGGTGGGGAAGCAGGGGTTCAAACCGGGATCCTTCGTCTAGTCCTTAGGCTTTGCACCACCTGCACTTAACCTTCTGTTCCACCTCCTGACTTCCATGAAATAATTTAAAAATAAAGAAGCCAGCCTAAAAGAGCCATTACAAATTATACAACAGTGGACTTCAAGCTCCTTATTCTGGAAATAACCAGAGGTGAGATCTTGAAAGTCTCTGGTGGTGTGTGGGATTGAAATTGGGGTCTCAGCCTCAGGCATGTCTCTTTGCATACCCACTATGCTATCTTATCCACCCTTTGAAGTAGATAAACTTTAAAATTAATTTATTTAAATTGACATGCATATATATTTTATTTATTTATTGCTACCAAGGTTATAACTGGGACTTGGTGCCAGCAGTTCAATTCCACCACTCCCACTAGATAGTTTATTATTTCTATTTTATTTGATAAGACAGAGAGAAATTGAGAGGGGTGGGAGAAATAGAGAGTGGGAGAGAAAGATAGATATACCTACAGAGCTGCTTCACTGGTCCTTGTACATGGTAACATGTGTTCTCAACTGGGTTGACTACCACCAGGTCTCTATGTATATTTATATCAAAACAAAGATAAAAATAATTTATCCATGGAATTTAAAAACTACAAAAGGAAATATATATCGTTACGTTTTAGTATCCTCATTTAATTTCAACAAGTTATGTAATCTTAGTAATAATGTTAACAAATTTGTATGCATACATCCACTAGTACTTACAATGTTCTCCAGGGCAGAGTATAGTGATCTTGGCAGGGAAAGTTCATTTTCCCTCAGAAAACAATATTACAACAAAAATAATTAACTCAATAAGATTCTTTAAAGAACATCTGGAATTTCTGGTAAAGAAAGGAACTTCACTATCTAAAGGATGGTGATTGCATTTGGACGACAGAAGCAAGAGGTAAGAGAGGAATCAAGCAGAAACATATCACTGCATTTCTGGAGGATGCATATTTCCAATTACTTTAAATCCTCACAGCAGATTTAAAGGGCCTACTTGAAAAACGTCACAATGAAGTCACACATTTTAAAGGACATTTTGAATGTAATCCAGTCTTAAGTAGTAAGACAAGGAAGTTGACTTATTATGTAGAAAAGAAAACACTAGAAATAGATGACAAACTGTCCACAGTTTTTTACTTCAAATAAAGAAAGAAAAATGTAGGGGAAAAAATGAAAAAAAAAAAAAACCTCTTCAAAGAATTGAAAATTCCATCAGAAAAACAAATATCAGAATTATAGGAGTCTCAGAAGGAGCAGAGAGATAAAAGGAAGCAGAAACTATATTCAGAGAAATAATAGTGGAAAATTCTCCAAATCTGGAATATGGTCAGGATATAGTTGTTCAGGAAGCAGATAGAATTTCCAAATTCCTAAGTCTAAATAGGCCTACACAAAGACATCATTGTGAAATTTTCAAAAGTCAAGGACAAAGAAAACAATTACAAGCAGACAAGGAAAAGAAGAATGTGACTTACAAAGTCAGCATATTCAGGCTTGCATCAGATTTTTCTGCAGGAACCATGGAGGTCAGGAGAAAATGGAACAGTACACTCAAGGTTCTAAAAGAAAACAATAATCAGTCATGCATACTTTACCCTGCAAGACTATTATTCAGCTATGTAGGTCATCACCGCCCAGCTATCATCCACATTGGTCTCCAGCTCCCACTGATTCTGTGCTCAGAGAAACTAAGATGGAACTTTCGGAAAGCAAACTGGCGTCTGTTCAGTGATCTTACCAACAAATCTATTCCTGCAATTCCAATGAACTCTATCCCCTCTGAAGATTCCTACAGGCGCTTCCACCAAGCCATCTTCAAAGCAGCTTCCCAAGCCATTCCTTGTGGGAGACATGCTAACTATACGCCTTGTCTTGATGCTGAATACGAGCAACTACTAAAGCAGTATGATGAGTCGGGCGACCCAGATGTGGCTGACCATCTCATTGCCTCCCTGGATGCAGCACACCACGCCTGCTGGCAACAACTCACCGAAAGTCTGAACTTCACCCACTCAAGTAGGAAGGCCTGGAAACTTCTTCACAGACTGGGTGCCGGTAGCCAACCCCCTCCCATCTCCCATCCTCCTGTATCTCCAAACTCAGTGGCCAGTCACCTAATTCAAGTTGGACGTGCTAAGATCGACCCAGTCTGGAAAAGAGAAATTTCCCATGAGTGGTCATCCCACTTCCGGTTATCTTGTCCATCTCCAAAACTCTCTCCCTTTACACTGTCTGAACTGGAAGATGCTTTGAAGAGGGTTAAACCGGGAACAGCTGCTGGCTATGATAACATCACCCCAGAACTCATTCTTAACCTGGGTCCCGCGGCAAAGAAGTGGCTCGCTTCATTCCTGTCCCACATCTTGGAATCTGAGTCTATGCCCAAAGTTTGGCGTCGTGCAAAGATTATAGCGGTTTTGAAACCAAAGAAAGACCCAACACTGGTTGCCAGCTATAGACCAATTTCTCTCCTCTCCGTGTGTTACAAACTCCTTGAGAGGCTGCTTCTGTCACGTATTTCTCATCTTACAGAGAAATTCCTATCACCTGCCCAAGCTAGTTTCCGCCCAGGAAGATCTACCTGCGAACAAGCCCTGGCCCTCTCAACTTACATTGAAAATGGATTCCAGAAGAATTTAAAGATGGGTGCTGTCTTTGTTGATCTCACAGCAGCCAATGACACGGTTTGGCACCGTGGTCTCCTAGTCAAGATCTCAAGATGCCTGCCTCCATGGGTGGCCAACACTATATCGTTTCTTCTCCAAAACAGAAGATTCCGGGTGCATCTGGGTGACAAGTCTAGCAGATGGAGACTTGTCTCAAGTGGCCTCCCCCAGGGCTCTGTTCTGGCTCCTACGCTATTTAATATTTACAGCAATGACCTCCCAGAAACTTGTTCAAGGAAGTTCATCTACGCCGATGACATCTGCTGTGCAACTCAGTCATCAAAGTTCGACATCCTTGAGGAAACACTCACGAAAGACATGTCTCTGATATCTGATTACTGTAAAAAATGGCAACTAATCCCTAGCACTGCAAAAATGGTATCATCTGTTTTCCATTTACACCATGCCTTGGCCTCGCGTGAGCTTAATGTACAGCTTGGCGATACGAGAATCTTGCATGAAGCCCAGCCAGTCTATCTTGGCGTCACTCTCGATCACACTCTGTAATTTCACGAACATCTCATAAAAACTGCAGCAAAGGTGGGCGCGAGGAATAACATCATTGCAAGACTGGCCAGTTCCTCATGGGGTGCAAGCGCTTCCACACTACGATCATCATCTCTGGCATTATGCTATTCCACTGCAGAATACTGTGCCCCAGTATGGTTCCGTAGCCCCCATGTCCACTTGGTTGATTCCAAATTATATTCCTCCATGAGGATAATTTCTGGAACCATCCGTTCCACCCCGGTTCCATGGCTGCCAGTTCTTAGCAACATCGCCCCTCCAGATATTCGTCGGGATGCAGCATCATCTAAGTTCATGTCCCACGTCTATGCTCAGCCGGACATGCCAATATACGCAGGTATCTTCGCCCACCCTGTCCAATGCTTGACGTCTCGTCACCCAATCTGGTCTCCTACGCCTACACTGAACTTCTCTGTTCCAGTCTCTTGGAAACAGAGTTGGCAGTCAGCTGAGGTAAAGAACAAACACCTCATCACAGACCCCTGCAAGTGTCAACCCGGCTTTGACCTAGCACGTTATGATTGGGACCTCCTCAATTGCTATCGAACAGGCCATGGCCGGTGCGCCGCTATGTTCCATCGCTGGGGAGCCAGAGATGACCCGAACTGCCCCTGCGGCTACAGACAGTCTATGACCCACATAGTCAACGACTGCCACCTCTCCAGATTCAAAGGAGGTCTCAAAACTTTACATCAGGCTCAACCTGACGCTGTTGACTGGCTACAGAAGAAGGGCAAACGCTAGAAGAAGAAAGCTATATAGGGCAATCAAAACAGTACCATCTATACAGAAGCTAAAGGAATTTGCCGTTAACAGATCTGTCTTACAGAGTTATTGAAGAGTGCCACAGAGAAAGAAACAAGGAACATTTAACTCTCAACAAGATGATATACAGTAAAGCAGACCTAGAAACACAAGCCATAGAAATATGAGACAATTTTTAAGTATGAGAAGAGAGGAAGAAATGGATAAAAGATATTCAGTCAAAGAACAATGAGACAACTTTTTTTTAAAGACTCTTTTATATGTATTGTTATATAATATACTTATATATAAATTATATATAACACTTTTATGTATAAAAATTTACATGTACATTTGTCCTCTATGCTTTGTTAAATAGTTTTCATATATATGTATGTATATATATAGTTTTTTTCATACTTCTTATCATATATGTTGCCTTGACCATCTTTAATTTAGTATTTGCATTCAAGTACTCCTGCTTCTATAGTTTATGTGTCACCAAATGATCTGCATTTCTCTGAAATACAATTAACAGATTATTCAAATGTGCAATACAAGTAATTTAAACACATAATCTTGTTAAAAAGAAAAAAATTAGTCAAACTGTCACTATGACTTTTTAAAAACAATTGTGCTTATCGTTGGGTAGGAAGAGGAGAGCAAAGCTGGGAAAGGGGAAGGTCTAAACTGTGATAGTGGGTGTGGTGTGGAAATAAACCCCTGTAATCTTATGATTTTGTTAACTATTATTAATCCACTAATAAAAACTGTAAAAGCATAATTTTCTCAATATACTCCAATCCCCATGCGAAAATTATTAGATACTACTGTTAAAATGACTGCCACCCTCCCCTTGGATCACCTGAAGGTCTTATTCTGACAAAAATCTGGGGAACATTATGCATGTAAAAAAAAAAAAAAAAAGAAGTAGAAACGCAAAGCAGAAAATGACTGAGTTTGGAGTATGGCACCAAAGTAAGAAAGCAGAAGTATACTAGAGTTTGCAGATGGCCCGCCCTTTGGAACCACTCGCCAAGAAGATCTTTAAAGGAGTTTTGGTAGCCGAAGTTGCCAGCCTTTTGGGAAGCTATTATTTGTTTAATAAGATGAATTCAAGCCAAGATTTCAGGCAAACGATGAGCAAGAAATATCCCTTCATCTTAGAAGTTTATTACAAATCCATTGAACAGTCTGGAATGTATGGTCTCAGACAACAAGATCAAGAAAAATGGTTGAACAGCAAAAATGAGGAGTCTGGCCACTGATCAAGACTTACTCTATTTCATAGCATCAGACAAGACTAAAATTACAAGGCTGGAATTTTGGATGATGAGTATTGGACTATTGTAGGGAAAAAGTATGAAGTGAATTATGCCCGAAGTCTTATTATTTGGACTGTGATGAAACTGAAGGTGTGTTTGTTTTGACTATGAAAGAAATTTATATTAGTCAAAGTGGTTCTCAAAAGGTTCACCTACAATTCCAAATATACAGTCTTTTCACAACAACAACAAAAAAATGCTACTACTCTTACTCAAAGTTTTTTGATTTATCAAATCTAGATAGTACCTGAGATTTTACATTTCTGAGTCCCTGGATCATGGGTCAGAAATTATACTATAACAGCAATAACTTAGGGTTAAATTTAAACAGCACAGGAGTTTTCAATAATGAACTTATGGTTTATCATTTCGCAGATTCACAAAAACTAAATCATTCAGAAGATAAATAATTCACCTACAATGCACAACTAAAAAATGACTGAACGTTATTATTTTGAGCTTATGTCTCTTATTTTGTTTTAAGATTCTTGGTGCACCAGACTGAGACTAGACCATTTATAGTAACGCAAATGCTAGAAGAAGAATTTATAGTAACGTGAATTATAGGCCACAATTTCCTTCTCTGTGTGGTAGCAATCTAACGATGGAACATTCATCCTTCTATAAAACTTTTAAGCAGCTGTGGTTCAATGAAAGCAAAGCAATGTTGTACTGAAAGGCAAGTATTTCTTGACCCCTTACTCTGGCACTTTGATGTAACAACTGACAAGACTTCTTCTTCTTCTAGCGTTTGCCCTTCTTCCATAGCCAGTCAACAGCATCAGGTTGAGCCTGATGTAAAGTTTCGAGACCTCCTTTGAATCTGGAGAGGTGGCAGTCATTGACTATGTGGGTCATAGTCTGTCTGTAGCCACAGGGGCAGTTCGGGTCGTCTCTGGCTCCCCAGCGATGGAACATAGCGGCGCACCGGCCATGGCCTGTTCGATAGCGATTGAGGAGGGCCCAATCATAAAGTGCTAGGTCAAAGCCGGGTTGACGCTTGCAGGGGTCTGTGATGAGGTGTTTGTTCTTTACCTCAGCTGACTGCCAACTCTGTTTCCAAGAGACTGGAACAGAGAAGTTCAGTGTAGGCGTAGGGGACCAGATTGGGTGACGAGACGTCAAGCGTTGGACAGGGTGGGCGAAGATATCCACGTATATTGGCAGGTCCGGTCGAGCGTAGACGTGGGAAATGAACTTAGATGATGCCGCATCCCGACAAATATCTGGCGGGGCAATGTTGCTAAGAACTGGCAGCTGACAAGACTAGAAGCAGAACCCAAAGATACACTTTTCAAAAATGAGCTACTCATGACTCAAATGAACAAGAAAATTGTTAAATATTGAGAGAAATATATAAAACCGATGATTATTCTGTAGAATGAGAAGGATGTGAACTGAATTTAAGAGGACATAGGAATTTCAAAACCAATACACCACTGTGAATTCTTATCAACAAAACATTGTCCCAACAACATTGAACAATTATCCTTGGTCTACATATAACCCCACTGAAATAATAGTTTTAAAAAGTGGACAGTAGCTGATAGAAAAAAAAAAAAACATGGTATCTATATCTCATAACTAGTGTGGACAATGAGAAATCACTTTTTATCAAACTGTAGAAAACAAAGTATTTATTTATTTATTTATTTATTTATTTATTTGGATAGAGACAGAAATCAAGAAGGGAGTAGAGAAACAGAGAGAGAAAGAGAACTGCAGTCCTAATTCAATACTCATAAAGCTTTCTTTCCCTTTGCAGGTGGGGACCAGAAGCAGGTCCTTGTACACTAACATTTATCCGTAACTAGGTGCACTACCACTTGGCTCTGTAAAGACTGAATTTTATCAAAATAAGATGATAACTTAAAAGCACACTGAATTTGTTTTTTATTGCTATGTAAAAGTTCTCACAAACTTCCTGGTATAAACAATGTAAACATTGTAGGTTAAAAAAAAGAATGGTGCCCAGATTCATGGGCATGGACTGGAAGATTTTGTTAAACTGACTATCCCACTTAAAACAACATATAGATTCCATGAAATCTTTATCAAAGTATCAGAAGCATCCTTCAAGGAAATTAAACCAACAACCCTGGAATTCATGTAAAAACCCGAAAATACCACTAGTAATCAAGCAATTTTGAAATAAAAAATGGAGGTTATCATGCTCCCCAATTTCAAATTATACTCTCAAGCAACAATAATTAAAACAATGAGGTATTTGTACAAAAAATAACACTAAAATCAATACATCCAAATAGAGGCTCCAGAAATAAGTCTGTGCACTTATGAACATCTCATATATAACAAAAGTCTCAAAAATATTCAATGAGTTCTCATTACATTGTACAAAGTGAGCTATATCTTTGTCCCCCTATACACCAAAATTAACTTGAAATTAATTAAATATTTATATATTAAACCTGAAATTATAAAATACATAAAAGGAAACATAGATGAAATATTTTAGGAACTGAACATCAAAAACCTGTTTGGAGACTCAACTTCATTGGCAAGGGAAACTAAAGAGTCAGCAAGCAAGTGGAACTACAGCAAAGGAAACTTTGGCAATGATTAAAACTGCAATATAGTAACTGGGAGGAGGTTGTTGCATATTCTACATCAGACAGGGGACAGCTTGAAAATATATGATGAAACCATGCATAACATGATTATTATAATATAATGATGTCATAAAGTCATAAATAAAATTTAAAATAGAAAAACAAGGAATCCTGTCAAAAGTGGGCAAAACATGAATCACCGGATACCTAAATATGACAGATGATGAACAGACATGAAAAAATTCTCCCCATCACTTATAATTAGAAAAGTATAAATTACAATCACAGTAAAATACTACCTCACACCAATTAGAATGAATTACATCAACAAAAGAGGAAAGCTAAAGTTTGGGTATAAATACATTCATTGTACTCATTTATTGATGCTTCCATATTTCCATTATAAAAAGTTAACAAGTATAGAAGTCTTGGTAGTGGTAATAGTTTACAGAGAAGGCTGAGTTTACCAGATCTGTCCTAAAGTCTTAATTGAGAAATTATCTCGCAGGAAAAGAAAATGCTAAAAATGAATATCCTACTACAGATACTTATATCAAGAGGCAAACCTATTTTTAATAGCCAAATAGTATTCCATTGTGTATATATACTACAATTTGCTCAGCCACTCATCTGTTGTTGGCCACCTGCTTTCAGCTATCTTGGATGAAGCTTGAAGAAATTATGTTAAGTGAAATAAGTCAGTAACAGAAGGATCAATATGGAATGATCTCAATCACAGGCAGAAGTTGGAAAACAAGATCAGAAGAGAAAATACTAAGCAGAACGGAGGACCCAGTGGGGGGTTTTACTGTTATGTGGAGAAGTGGGAGATGTTATACATGTACAAACTATTGTATTTACTGTATAAAACACTAATTATCCATTTTTATTTTTTTAAGAGTGAGATTTCCAAGTTGGTGTTTACTCACATTGGTAACATCACTCTACTTTATGCCCTAACTTTTCCTATATGATTGATTCTTTTGTTGTTTTTGCTTAAGTTTTCATTTATATTTTCCTACAGATTTAAAAAAAGAGGTAAACCTAGAGGGATAAATATCATCATATGTAACTTCATGGTCATTTCCTCACTGCTAAAAGTAGGAAGTTCAGAGCAGTGCTGTCTCTGTGTGTATTGATAGGGAAAAGTCAACTAGGCACTTAATGTAACTCCAACTGTGGGTTCTTGAGAGTAGCAGCTCAAACAAACAGCTGCTCCATCAACAAATATATGCTGTATGCTAAAACCAGGCCTAGTCACTGGGATTGCTATCAAGAATATGATATATCAGATTCTCTCCTTTCATAAAGGTAAGAATAACAATAAATAAATGAATGAATTAAGTATTTAAAGATTGCCATATACATCAGGAAGATATTATAAAGCAGAGTTTCTATTGACGGTGATGGAAAGACAGGGAGCAAATATTGCCAAAAGAAGTCACTGTGTTAAGAAGTATCCAGTGGGAAGGGGCAAGAAATGATGTGTGAACAAAGGCTGTTTTAGGAGAGAACATTTCTTCTTCTCCGTTTTTTCCTCTTTCCCATCATAACAACAAAAATATTAATGGAGTCAGAAATGAGATAATGCTAAAAGTAATTCAAGTTCATATTATTAAATGAAAGTACCAAATGTGCCCCCATAACACAGGGAAAAATGGTAAATATTTTGAAATAAGATTAAAATATGATATGAAATATTAGAAGCAAGAACTTCAAGAAATAAATTAATTTGAGACCAGGTAGTGGCACCTCCTGTACACATTGACATATTTAAGGACTTGGGTTCAGGTTCCTGACCCTCACCTGCAGAAGGGAAGCTTCACACATAACAGAGTTATTCTGTATGTGTCTTTCTTTTGCAATCTGTCTGTCTCCTTTTCTATTTATCTTGTCCAAATCAGGGAAAATAAATAAATAAATTTGCCACTGGGAATGACAAAGTTGATAGTTCAGAGCCCCACTAATAAATGGTGGCCAAAAGAGAAAGAACAAAAGAGAAGAGGAGATAAAGATGGAAGAAAAAGAAAGAATGAAAGAAAGAAAGAAAGAAAGAAAGAAAGAGAGAAAGGAAGGAAGGAAGGAAGGAAGGAAGGAAGGAAGGAAGGAAGGAAGGAAGGAAGGAAGGAAGGAAGGAAAATAATATAAAGTGATGATAGATAGATAGATAGATAGGAAGAAAGGACGGAAAGAGGAAAGAGAAAGATAAGAAGGAAGGAAGAGAGAAATAATAAAAATAGAGATAATGAAGCAGAAAACTGTGATAACATAAAGGTTATTAAAAAAAAAGCTGCTTAAATGCCTAAGGCATAGAAATCCCAGTTTCAATATCTGATATAACAATATATCAGAGGTAAATAGTGTTCTGGTAATAAAAACAACAATAATAAAGTAAAAAGAATGGAGCAGATAGGGCGGAGGGTAGATAGCATAATGGTTATGCAAAGAAACCCTTGTGCCTGAGGCTCCAAAGTCCCAGGTTCAATCCCCCACACCACCATAAGCCAGAGCTGTGCAGTGCTCTGGTAAAAAAAAGTAGAAAAAAAAAAAAAAAAAAAGAATGGAGCAGACAAAAAAGTAATAAGTAAAGAATTTTAGAAAAAAATACATAAACTGAAAGTCTAGAATACAAAATATATGTGTGCCTATTGCAGATATATATATAAAGGAAATAAAGATTTTTCTTAATGTGTTGTCTAAATTTTCTCAAAATTCCAAAGATATGACAAATCAGAGAGACTATGTAGTCTCAAACACACATTATAATCCTATTCACAATTGGAAACACAGGTCTACTAAAGTGTCCAACTGTTGTTTTCAATAAAAGCACTACTTTAACATGTGGAGCAAATTAAGCTAGGTTATGAAGAGACCAAATAGGTGAGAACAGCTTTATTTATATAGTACTGTTTTAAAAATTGAGTTTGGAAATTACTTCTTAAGAAGGTTGAATGTGTCAGGCATGCATTATTAGCTGATGTGAATCACATAGATAAATTAACACATCCTCTGAAGAAATAAGCATAAACTTATTCTTTGCCACATTTTTTAGCATTTTAAATGTTGAGAAAAAACTGAAAATACATTTGAAAAGTTGCCCTAATAAAATCCTACCAACAAAGGATAATCACAGTTTGCATTAGGTAGATTCTCTTTAGCCTATGACACAAACTGGCTATCTGGATAGAAGATTTACTATATTTCTGTTTGTCCACCGATAAACAAATATTAAAACATATATTTAGTCATCTATTTTATATATGTTTCCCTTTGTGGTGACATAATGTTCATACACTTTTACAGTCTTTTGAAAAGTAAGAATATTTTATGAAGTTTACTTATTTGACAAATAGTTTTGGTGAACAAATTATATGTAAGATATTGTTCCAGATTCTGAAAAGCAATAGACAACTCCTTGGCTTTAAGGCAACTGTATTCTGATAAAGGAAGATATATAATGTAAAATTATAAATAAGTAAATGAATAAATAGCAGTATTCAATAAAACAGAGTTATGGGATGGAAAATACTTGGAGACAGGTTGTGATTGAGGTTAAAAGAGAAAGTATCTGACAGGAAGTTACATTTTGAGTTAAGAACTGAATAACAAAGAGGAACACGTCATTGAAAGTGCAGAGGGAATAGTCATCTAGCAAGGAGTAGTATGGCATTAATCTTTCAATAATATGCCAATCGTATTCCTCTGTCAACAATGCATAAACTACATACAATTTCATTATATACATTTCATAATACAAATTGCTAAGCAAGTTGGTCTTATTTTTGGTTTATATTTATTGATCCTAAAAAAGTGCCCAGGCTTTATAACCTTTAATGTTTACACAAAAATATAAGAATATTTATATATTTGTGCAAACATTAAAATGTGTTAAAGTCTCTATACTGTAGAAAGATGCTTAGAATGGAATGATAAATAAAAATATGTTATCAAGTAGAAGGTAAGATTGGCTACATACTTATGAAAACAGATATATAAATATCTGTATTTATGAGATAAATTATGTGATAAACAACAAAATATTAAACTAAACATTTAATATTGCTTATCTCTGACTAGTGAACATATAATAAATGATATCTTCTTTTATATACTCTGAATTTTTCTAAACTGACAAAATATACAAGAAAAAGACTGTTTAAAAAAAACTATAAGACTGAATTATTTTCTTATGTTGTTTTTAAAGATGACACATTACAGAGGCCAGACCTTATACCTTCTGCACCCAGTAGTCATCCTGGATCCATACCCCTAGAGGGATAAAGAATAGGAAAGTTTCCCATGGAGGGGATGAGATATGGAACTCTGGTAGTAGGAATTGTATGGAATTGTACCCCTCTTCCCGGTAATCTTTTTTTAAAATATTTATTTATTTATTTCCTTTTGTTGCCCTTGTTGTTGTTTTGTTGTAGTTATTATTGATGTCATCATTGTTGAATAGGACATAGAGAAATGGAAAGAGGAGGGGAAGTCAGAGAGGAGAAGAGAAAGGTAGACACCTGCAGACCTGCTTCACTGCTTGTGAAGCAACATCCCTGCAGGTGGGGAGCCAGGGGCTTGAACCAGGATCCTTACTCTGGTCTTTGTGCTTTGTGCCATAGGAGCTTAACCTGCTGCGCTACTGCCCGATTGACTTCTCCTGTAATCTTTACATTCTTAAATGAAAAAACAAAGATGACACATGTGTATTTGTTTATACATCTCTGAATCTGTATAGTGTATATATTGAGATTGTGTTCTCTAACTTTTGATACTGTGAATTACTTTCCTTTTTACCATTTTTTTTCATCTCTCAGTAATCTATCCATTTTGTGATGGAAGAAATATATGTAATATTTTTTCTTTATAAAAAGAAGATACCATAGAATGTTCCTAGCTATGACCACAGAATGCAAGCTCAGACCTATAGGGATACAGAGGTTACAAAGGCTTTCGTGTTGAATATGGGCCCTAGATCAAATCAATGAGATTTACAGTTAGCAATATTTATATACTGTCCCCATATATGGGAACTGCTCTCTTCCCTGACACGGATTCCCAGTCCTTGTTCCAACTCTGACACCATCCCTCTAGACAATGTCTTTAGCCCACATGCATGTTAACTATGAGAATCAGGTAAAAATCAATGAAATCATGGACCCCCTGGGATATACCTAAAATAGACCTACTGTTTTTTTCCAAAATGGAGATACAAAAATTTATCTGCTATATTCCTATCTCTAGGCTCCTGGTTAATAATCAGTTTTTTTTTTCCTGCTTTATATCCTAATGCTGGGGCCAGTGGTGGTGGTGCACCTGGCTGAGCACATATAACATAACATTAACATATAACACATGTTATATCTTAATGCTTTTCAGCCACCACGTTGCAGATGGTACCATGATGCCAAGCTGACTTCCCTGGGCAGGTGACCTCATCAATGTACCTTGGAACCCCACCTATCCAGAGCCCTGCCCCATTAGGCTGGAGTGTGGATCCACCTGATAATGCTCATGTCCATCAGAGAAGCAATTGTAGAAGTCAGACCTAATTTCTGGACCCCATATGGATCCTGGGTCCATGTTCCCAGAAAGATTAAGAATAGGAAAACTTCCAATGGAGTGGATGGGATATAGAACTCTGGTCATGGGGATTGTGTGGAATTGTACCCCTTTTATGCTGTAGTCTTGTTGATCATTATTAAATCAATAAAAATTGAAAATATTAGCAATTAAGATATCTAATGTCTAATTATGACTAAATTAATATATATTATGAAAGTATATACTCAGCTAATTGAGTAACAAAGTTTGCTATTAGCTGTAAAATTCTTTACAAAGGATTATATAAAGTTGCTTATATGATGGGAACAGCAAGAACATCTTATATGCAATATATATGTTAGAATACATATATATGTATATGTAATATACATCAATATATATGTAATAAAATAGAGAGAGGGATCTACCATCACTGGTTGAACTCATTAGAAACATCACTAAAAACCCTTTTAGAGGACCTTTCAGGACCATACCTTCACTATGAAACAGCAATGGTAAGGACTGCTCCACTCTCCAAAGGAATATTGGGTCATCCTACTCTGCCACTGGAGAAAAGCTAGCTCTGAAATGAGCACAGCCTAGAATGTTCCGACTGTGACTATGGACAGTAAGCTGTCTGACAGGGTCTCAGAGGTTGTATGGTCTCCTGTGTTAAATATGAATAGATATGGGATCTGGGTTAGATCACTGTAGTAAATGAATAAAATATTACATTTATACATTTTCTTTGAGTGTGCAAGAAATTTGCTGCTTTAATTGTGCCTCCTAATTCTACTCTCAACTCTAATACCATCTTCTCAAATAATACATGATGGCAGAGGACCTAGTGGGGGTTGTATTGTCATGTGGAAAACTGAGAAATGTTATGCATGTACAAAATATAGTATTTACTACAGAATACCACAATAAAGAAAAAAAATAAGAAATAGGCTCCTATGAACATTCCTAAAATAGACTTTCTAGCTTCCTTCCACCCTTAGGTTTCTAATTTATCTGCTCCAATCCAACTTATGGTTCCTGTTTATTAAACATTTTGTCCTGCTTTCCATCTTACTGAATTTCGGCCACCAAGTTCCAGATTCTACTGTGATTTCATCCTGACTTCCATGGGCAGACATCTTCATCAATGCTTCCTGGAACCTCACCTCTCCAGAATCCTACCACTCTAGAGAAAGACAGAAATGCCCATGTTCATATGGAAGGTCTATGTATAGCCTTGTGAGAGTTTTCCAGACTGCTCTCCACAGAGGCTAGACCAATTTACATTCCCATCAGCAATGGAAAAGGATTCCTCTGTCCCCACAGCCTCTCCAGCATTTGTTGCTGCTGTCCTTTATGATGTATGCCATTCTTACAGGAGTGAGGTGGTATCTCAATGTTGTCTTAATTTGTATTTCTCTGAAAATCAGTGACCTGGAGCAGTTTTTCCTATGTTTGTTAGCCTTTTGGATCCCCTCTGAGGTGAATGTTTTGTTCATATCCTCTGCCCATTTTTGGATAGGGTCATTTGCTTTTTTGGTGCTAAGTTTGCTGAGCTCTTTATATATTTTGGTGATTAGTTTCTTGTCTGATGTTTGGCATGTGAAGATCTTCTCCCATTCTGTGAGGGGTTTCTTTGTTTGTTTAAACGTTTCTTTGGCTGTGTAGAAGCTTTTCAATTTGATGTAGTCCCATTGGTTTGTTTCTGCTTTAGTCTTTCTTGCAACTGGGTTTATTTCATCAAAGATGTCCTTGAGGTGTAGGTGGGAAACTGTTTTACCAATGTTTTCTTCTAAGTATTTGATTGTTTCTGGTCTAATATCCAGGTTTTTGATCCATTTGGAGTTGATTTTTGTTTCTGGAGAGAGAAAGTGGTTCAATTTCATTCTTCTGCATGTTACAACCCAGTTTTCCCAGCACCATTTATTGAAGAGAGCCTCCTTCTTCCATTTAATATTTTGGGCCCCCTTATCAAAGATTAGATGTCCATAGTTGTAATTCCTCTCCTGGGGTTATACCCCAAGGACTCCATAACACCCAACCAAAAAGAGGCGTGTACTCCTATGTTCATAAAAGCACAATTCATAATAGCTAAAACCTGGAAGCAACCCAGGTGCCCAACAACAGATGAGTGGCTGAGAAAGCTGTGGTATATATACACAATGGAATACTACATAGCTATCAAGAACAATGAACCCACCTTCTCTGACCCATCTTGGACAGAGCTAGAAGGAATTATGTTAAGTCAGCTAAGTCAGAAAGATAAAGATGAGTATGGGATGATCCCACTCATCAACAGAATTTGAGAGAGAAGATCTGAAAGGGAAACTAAAAGCAGGATCTGACTAAATTGAAAGTAGAGCACCAAAGTAAAAACCCTGTGGTGAGGGATAAATATGCGGCTGCCTGGGCTGGTGGGAGGTGGGAGTGGGTGGATGGGATGGGACACAGTCTTTTGGTGGCGGGAATGGTGTTTATGTACACACCTACTAAAGCGTAGTCATATAAATCACTTAATTAATAATTAATTAATATGAGAGGGGGAAAATTAATTGTATGCCTCGAAGTTTTTAAAACACAGACTGAGTCTTCTTAATATATAGGCTGTGTATTTGATATGCTGACTCTCTCAAAAGCCTAGACCAAGTAGATCAGAGGCAACCAGTGGCACAGCTATTTACAAGATACTGGGTACTATACAGTACAAGATACTGGGTAGTATACAGCAAACCCCAACAAAAGGACTTTTCAAAGTTAACCCAATTATTAAATAATGTGAATGATAACATTAACTATCCATTGTCTTTTTGAACCCTAAGATAGCAGGAGCCTCACATCTCCACTATAGAGCCTATATTCCCCCAAATCTGGAACCTTAGGATAGGGCCCACTTTCCTGTATGCCTCTCCCAATCCATATCAAATAATATTGCATCTGCTGATCGCAACCTAATCAACGCAACGATTACCACCTCAACATGCTTCAGCTCAGACTGTTTCCAGAGACTTCTGGTGTGGAATGACAACCCTTCAGCTTTATAACTTGGGTGAGACCTTTCCTTTCATAGCATTCTCTAATTCCATCCCAGGTGGTTCACTTCCTAACAAAGTCCCAAAACCTAGATATACACCAGTTTCTGTGAGAGAGAACATATGTTCACACGTATCCATAAACTAATGCAAAATATGTACCTGAAAGCAGAAGTACACTAGAGTTTGCAGTGAGCACCCCCCCCCCCAACACTTCCTCTCCACTATCTGAAGCTTTGGCTCCATGATTGCTCAACAATTTGTTTGGCTTTGTATGTTAACTCTCTTTTCAGCCACCAGGTTCCAGATGCCATCAGGATGCCGGCCAGGCTTCCCTGGACTGAAGACCCCACCAATGTGTCCTGGAGCTCCGCTTCCCCAGAGAACCACCCTACTAGGGAAAGTGAAAGGCAGACTGGGAGTATGGACCCACCAGTCAATGTCCATGTTCAGCGGGGAAGCAATTACAGAAGCCAGACCTTCTACCTTCTGCAACCCACAATGACCCTGGTCCTAGAGGGATAGCGAATGGGAAAGCCATTGGGGAGGGGATGGGATATGGAGATTGGGTGGTGGTAATTGTGTGGAATTATACCCCTCCTACTCTATGGTTTTGTTAATTTATCCTTTCTTAAATAAAAAAATAAATTTAAAATAAAAAAAAAAGAAATGCCCATGTTCAGCAGAAAAGCAATTACAGAAGTCAGAGCTCCCACCTCTGCACCCCCCCAAAAGAATTTTGGTCTATACATCCAGAGTGATAAATAATAGGGCAGTTTCCAATGGAAGGGATAGTACACTGAACACTGGTGGCAGGAACTGTATTGAATTACACCTCAATTATAATTATACCCCTTACAATCTTGTAAATCAATATTAAATCACTAATAAAAAAGGCAAAAAAGGATCAAATGGTAAATATTTTATGATGTATAGGCTATATGATCTCTCTTTCAACCTTTCAACTCTGCTGCCACAACTACAGAATATTACACTGTAGAGAACCTTTACTTGTATTCTTCTGTTTACCCAATGTTTCTTTTAAAAGCACTGTGTGAGTCAGGCATAATTAAACATTCAGTTGTTACTAACTTCCAGCTGATAGCATTGCTTCTGTAACTAATCTGAAAATAAACTGAAGATTCTGTTAGAGACAAATCCATAGAATTTTCTACAGGCATTAAACTGAAAAGTCCTTTTCAGTATTGAACCAGATCTTGATTTCATTCTGAAGAAATATTGCTCTGGCAGAGAACAGAGTCCCTAAATTTTCCAAGTAGTACCTAAGGGGCAGCTTTTAAACTAACATTAATGTCAATGAGAACTGCCTGGAACAATCTGTGTTCTCAGGTGAAAAACTGTTGGCATCAGGTTAACTCAAACAACTCAACTTATCAAAAAGAGACAAAGTACATTGAGGACTTACACCGGATCTGAAGATCTGAAAAAAAAAAAAAAAAAAGCCTGTTGATTCCTCGTGCTCTCCATCTTGGTATCCATTTCCAAGTAAATGATATGTTGTAGCAGTGCACACTCACAAAAATAGCACCTGATGTTTTCAGACAGCTTTTTAAAGGTAATTTCACATGTATTTGTACTTGACACAGAATGTGCAATTCCCAGTAATTGAATTTTAGCAAATTCCATATAAATAATTTACACTCTGACTTTCAAAAATTTTCAAGGTTAAATTTATAGGGGAAAATACACTAATAACCAGTAAACACAGTCATAATTCAAGACATTTAATTAAATTGAATAGTCCCCAACAGATATTAATTGCAGTGGAATTTTTTATATTTCATGAGCATTTTAAAGTTTAGTACCAGTTTTATCTGAAAAAAAGACCTAGTTGAGTACACATGTTATCACAAACAAGAACCTGAGTTTAAGTCCCTGGTCCCCACCTGCAGGGCTTCACTGCTTCAAGAGCAGTGAAACTGTGTTGTGTCTCTCTGTCTCTTTCCCTCTATATCCTCCATTCCCTCTCAATTTCTCTTTGTCTTATCAAACCAAAATGAATAAAATTTTAAAATATTTTTAAAGTTGTGTTGTAAATGTAGTTGTTCTCCCCTTCCCATTCAATAGATCATAACTATCTCTTGGTATGAAAGAACCTTAGTAATAATAAAAGACAATATTGATTCCATCTCATACTTTCAGAATGTTCTGACGAATTTTAACTACAAAACAGTTATAGAGCATTCAGAAACTTAGGTAGTTGAAATTCTAATCTTTAATATTTCAATCACTTATAAATGACCTGAATGGCCTCATATCCCAGAACTGTGTACTTTTACTGAGACAAATTTGAGTCTTGGTAAGTATGAACATTGTTGGGAAGATTTTATTTCTTTAATAAAGGAAGAATCACCAGTCCAGGTTCAGTGTTACATTTGAACATGGTTACTCTATTGTTTTTATAATTCCTATAAATCAAATCTTTTCAAGCAGTAATCACAGTAAGTTTACTTAGTTTTGTTGAGTCAGAGCCTTGAGCTGGAATAATTTCACTATTTCAAGCTGCATTTTCTTTCAGATAGACAAATAAAGGGAAAGGGAGAAAAAGCCACAGCACCAGAATATACTCTGGGAGTATCTTTTCATGTTGTGCCTGTTTGGAACAGTTTCATGCACATGGCAAGACATACACCCTACCTGTGAACTAACTCGCTTGCTCCATAATAATTTTAACTCTTCTTTTTTCATGTGAAAAAAATTATCAAGTGATATATAAATTAATAATGAAATATTCAAGTGGTTAACTTGTGAAATAATAACATTATTGGAGAACATTAAATTTGATGCACAGATAATTTAGGGATAAAATAAACTCTAAAATCACTCCTGTATATGTGCACATTAGAGGTGAAGATTGGATATGGGGATTACTGGTGAATTTAAACTATCTGCAGCTTAATAGCGTCTGCTATGGTGGGTGGGTAGATACTTGATTTCACACCCACATACACATACAGTACAGTAGTCTCCTGTCATGCATGTAAGATAATATTCCAACCCCCTTCATATATTGCAAACTCTATATGTACTATTTATCCCTACATAAAGGTATGTAAAATGTTTAGCACAGTAAGAACATGGCAAAAATAACCACTTATGAAATAGAAAATCATAGTGCTGTATTGTAATAAAGGTTATATGTATCTTCAAATACACAAACACTTAGAATGATTGTTACATACATTTCTGAATTAATGTTAACTTCAGGTAACAGAAATTATAGAAAGTGAAACCACAGGAGCCTGGCAGTGGCACACCTGGCTAGAGGCAGATAGTACTATACTGAAATACTTGTGAAAGGAACTGTGAAAGACTTGTGGAAGGAACTGTAAAGGACTTGTGAAAGGGACTGCCTGGCTAAAGGCAGATAGTACTCTGAAAGAATTGTGAAAGGAACCAGTTTGAGGCCCAAGTCTCCATCTACAGGGGGGACACTTCACAAGTGGTGAAGCAGGAATGCGGGTGTCTGTCTCTCTCCATCTCTATCTACACCTTCTCATTCAATTTCTATCTGGTCTATCGAATAAAATAGAAGGTTAAAAAAAAGAATCCCCCAAAGCTTGGACTTAATGAGTTCAGTTAAATTACAAACACATAATAAACATGTAAAAGTATTTTATATATTATAAATTAAAGTATTAAAACTAAAAATATAATTAAAATTATAAACATTAAAATATAAAATATTTATATATAAATCCAATGATATGTATAAATTTTATGCAGAAATTGTAAACATGGAAAAAATCAAAGACTATCAAGAGATTCATGGATGGATTCAATAGAGTAAAAATATGGATTCTGGAGCCCGCAACAAGTTAAACACACACAGTGTGAAGTTCAAGGACCCATACAAGTATTTGAGTTCCAGCCCTGCCTCTCCACCTACCTGCGGGGTAGAGGGAGAGGCTTCACAAGTGGTTAAGTAGGTCTGCAGGTATCTTATTTTCCTCTCCCCTGTCTATCGTCCCCTCCTCTCTCAATTTCTCTCTGTCCTATCCAATAAAAAAAATTGAAAAAAATAGCCTCCAGGAGCAGTGGATTCATAGTGCTGGCATCCAACCCCAGCAACTGGAGGCAAAATAAATAAATAAATAAATAAATAAATAAATAAAATATGTGTGATGTGTTCTGACCAAAATGCAAATTTAAAATGAACCCTATCAAAATTTCAGAAGGAGACTTAAAGTGAAAGGATGGAAAACTATCATACAGGCTAACGGTCCACAAAAAAGGGCAGGAACAGCCATTCTCATCTCAGACACGATAGATTTTAAATTAAATAAAGTAATAAAAGATAGGCAAGGACATTACATAATGATTAGAGGATCAATCAACCAAGAAGACTTAACAATTATTAACATCTATGCACCCAACGAGGGACCATCTAAATACATTAAGCATCTACTGAAAGAATTTCAAAAATACATCAATAGTAATACAATAATAGTGGGAGACTTCAATACCCCACTTTCACACTTAGACAGATCAACAAAGCAGAGAACCAATAAAGATACAAGAGAATTGAATGAAGAGATTGACAGACTAGACCTCTTGGACATTTTCAGACTCCTCCACCCCCAAAAACTGGAATACACCTTCTTTTCAAATCCACATAACACATACTCAAGGATAGACCACATGTTAGGCCACAAAGACAGCATCAATAAATTCAAGAGCATTGAAATCATCCCAAGTATCTTCTCAGACCACAGTGGAGTAAAACTAACTTTTAACAACAAACGGAAAATTATTAAAAGACATAGAATTTGGAAACTAAACAACATGCTCCTTAAGAACCACTGGGTCAGAGACTCACTCAAAAAGGAAATTCAAATGTTCCTGGAAACTAATGAAAATGAAGACACAACCTATCAAAATATTTGGGACACAGCGAAAGCAGTACTGAGAGGGAAACTTATAGCCATACAATCACATATTAAACACCAAGAAGAAGCCCAAATGAACGACCTTACTACACACCTCAAGGACTTAGAGGAAGAGGAACAAAGGAACCCTAAAGCAACCAGAAGGACAGAAATCACTAAAGTTAGAGCAGAAATAAACAACATCGAAAATATAAGAACCATACAAAAGATCAATGAAGCCAAATGTTGGTTCTTTGAAAGATTAAACAAAATTGACAAACGCCTAGCCAGACTCACCAAACAAAAAAAGAGAGAAGACTCAAATTAGTAGAATTGTAAACGATGCAGGAGATATCACAACTGACACCACAGAAATCCAGAGAATTCTGCGAAACTTCTATAAAGAACTATATTCCTCCAAGCTAGAGAATCTGGAAGAAATGGAACAATTCCTAGAAACCTATGCACTTCCAAAACTGAACCAAGAAGAACTACAAAATCTAAATGCACCAATCACAGACAAAGAAATTGAAACCGTTATTAAGAATCTCCCCAACAACAAAAGTCCTGGACCAGATGGCTTCACAAACAAATTCTACAAAACTTTCAGGAAACAGTTAATACCCATACTTGTTAAGCTATTCCATAAGATTGAAGAAACAGGAATACTCCCTTCCACCTTTTATGAAGCCAACATCACCCTGATACCAAAAGCTGATAGGGACAGAACAAAAAAGGAAAACTACAGACCAATATCTCTAATGAACATAGATGCCAAAATATTAAACAAGATCTTGGCCAACCGGATACATCAACACATCAAAAAGATTGTTCATCATGACCAAGTGGGATTCATCCCAGGAATGCAAGGCTGGTTCAACATCCATAAATCAATCAATGTCATTCACCACATCAATAAAAGCAAAGCCAAAAACCACATGATTATCTCAATAGATGCAGAGAAAGCCTTTGACAAAATCCAACACCCATTCATGCTCAAAACTCTACAAAAAATGGGAATAGATGGGAAATTCCTCAAGATAGTGGAGTCTGTATATAGCAAACCTACAGCCAACATCATACTCAATGGACAGAAGCTGAAAGCATTTCCCCTCAGATCGGGGACTAGACAGGGCTGTCCACTGTCTCCGTTACTCTTCAACATAGTATTGGAAGTTCTTGCCATAGCAATCAGGCAAGAGAAAGAAATCAAAGGGATACAGATTGGAAGGGAAGAAGTCAAGCTCTCACTATTTGCAGATGATATGATAGTATACATAGAAAGACCTAAAGAATCCAGTAGAAAATTACTGGAAGTTGTTAGGCAATATAGCAAGGTATCAGGCTACAAAATCAATGTACAAAATTTCAGAAGGACTTGTTCTATATATGTAAAACATTAATCCAAAATGTCTATGAAAGACAAAGGAAAAGAAAAAAGGATTGGGAATAATGAAATGTGAAAACATTCCACTGAATTCTTTGACTTTTATAGTGATAAAGAGTCAAAAATTGTGCATATGGAAATAGTTAAAACAGAAACAAATGGAATACATTAAAAATAGATCCACATAAATATACCCAGTTAATTTTTTTAACATAAGAACAGAAGGAATTCATTGAAGGAAAAAAAAGTAGTTAGTATAAGACTCAGCAGTTGTACTTATTCAAATTTATTCCAAAGGAATTTAAATTATGTACATACAAAACCCTGTACCCCTGTATTTACATATAATTTAATTGTAATAACTTAAATTTTAAAACAATCCAATTATATTTCAAAGTGCAAGCATAATGATATTTGTCCACATTATGGATTATCAGCTAATGGCAAAAATGTACTAACAGTGACATATTCAGCAAATTTCCTGAGTCTCTATAGGACTATGATTTGTGTAAGAAAGTTCCAGGTCAAAGAAATAGCTCACTGAGAAATCATGTATATCATAATGTGTACAGTCCAGTTTTAAGTCTTTGGCATCACTTAGGAAGTACTAGAGAACTAGGTTAAACTCTGGTGTTGTGTCTCTACCTGGTTCAGTCACTACATTTAAGTGGAAAGGTGTTCTGGGATCAGTAATATTACATATATTCAATAAGGCCCAAAACCAATAAAATAATATTTCCCAAGAATTTACCTAGTGTTGTTTTCGCCGGGCTGGCTTCACGGGTGGGTAACAGACTACCAGGGACTCATGGTTGAGCTGTAGGCAGTATCTCTTTATTCATGCAGGACACAGCGCAATCTATACCAAGCTAAGCTAAACTAACAACTAACTAAAACGAACAATGTTGTCTTTATATATACTTCCCAAGTAGGGTGTGAACAGGATGTGACGCAGAGAGGGTGGAGAGAAAAGTGAGTGGTGAAAATCAGGGTGTGACAATGAGAGGATCAGGGTGTGACAAGGAGAGGGGGTGGAGCAGGTGAGAATTCTACCACTAAACCACCAATGCCCTGGAGGGAAGGTGGTGCTTTATGTAAATGTAAAAGTGATTTATGTAAATAGATGGCAGTGGTTATGTAAATAGAATGCAGTGTTAAGCAGGGGGGATTTAAACCAAATGAAACAGAAGGGGTTTTTAAAAGCAGAATTAGAATATACCAACAACCTAGTATATAATTTTTACTCATATAACAACCTTGAAATACCTGATTTAAATAAATGAGAACATTAGTTTATTGATAGAGAAAAATGAGTGTGTCTGAAAAGGAACAACAAGGGGGACCACTATAAAAATGGAGACATTTTCTATTTTGACCATATTAATGTTAGTCGCCTTGTTTCTAATACAATTCAAAATGAAGCACACTATGTATTATATCCATTTGAGAAAACTGTGTATGTGTATCAATAATAGCAATTATGCATAAAGAGAAAAAAGCTACATAATTGTATCAAATGCTACAGCAGTTGACTGAGGAAAATTGCATGAAATTCTTTATATTGTCTAATTCATTTCCATTTTATTCTTCAAATAAATAAACATATATCATTACTATATTATGGGGGGATTTACTTTAAAATACTATTAAAGTAGGGGATACATGAGGACCCACTAGACCAAAACCAAACCAAATTCCATTTTCTATTAATCAAGTAACCACTGATATTTCATGATGAATTATAATCACACATTTTAGGCATGAGAGAAAACAGAAATAAAATTCTTCTGACCTTTATATAACATGCTTTCACAAATGGGAATGAAAGAATTTTAAAATAGTAGATATTGGAAGGGAGGAACACAAGGAAAACTCCACTACATCACCCTGAAGCTCCACTTTATGCCTCTGCTAACATTTTCTCATCAAAAGACTACTTTTCTGTTTCAGAGAAAGGTATTCTTTTTGACAAGCAAATCCATTTCAACAATATCATTAGCACAACAATGAATTTGATGAGCAATTTTCAGCTGATAAATGTCGTAGGTCTTTTACTTTGATATTGCTTTCATTTTCTCTTAAAACAGCTTGCAGGAGAGTGGCAAAGTGTAACAATCAACCCAACTTCTGATAATCAAGATACATTTTGACATGATTGAAAAATCTTAGAACTGTGGACCAGCTATTTATTTCCTGTAGGAAGTCTTCTGAATGAACTTATATGCCTCCAATTGCTTTACTTTTTATTATTATTACAGTGCATCAAGTTTCTTCTGATAATTTTATTCCATCTTTCCCTTATTCAAACAGTCAATATGAATACTGTCCTCTTCTAAAGTCAAAATTTCAAAGAAAAACAAAAAGGTTAACTGATGAGTCCATGATGATATACCAAGGTCAGAAAAACAAAAACTACCATGAAACTTAAACAGAAATCAAATGACAGCACCTTATCTGTGAAATATAAGGGTATTCCAAGTGTATTTAACATTTCACTTCAGAAAAAAATCCTGAGGAAGAGATGATACACATGACATTCTTCCTAAATAACCATGGCTGTTACAAGGAGAAAATTTATATATTTTCACACCTAAGTTTTTTTATTTAACTTGTCACTGTTTAGTGTTACAGTTGTTATGATCTTATTTATTGGGGCACAAATTTTCATGTTATACAGCCCGAATCTAAAGCCAATTGAGATATCTCAGGAGAAGGAAATACATGGGAGTGCCAGAAAAAAAACATATTCTATTATTCTTCAAATGATAATATGAAGCATCTTCCAATGGCTAAACCTAATATTTAAATGGTAAAATTTATCAAAAAAGAAAGAAAATAAGTAACACTCAAAAATTATATTTCAAAGAAAAATTCTGTCATTAGAGCTAGTGTTCATAGGCTAGGGGTGTGTGCCTTCTCATAAGTATAGACTATGTTTGAACCCTGGCACCACAATGGGAGGTTCTGTGACACAAGAGAAAGTTCTAGTGCTGGGGGATCTCTCCCTCTTCCCTGTCATTCTATTCAAATGAAAAAAAAAAGGCTGAGAACTATGGAATCACATGTGTGAGATCGAGAGAGAGAGAGAGAGAGAGAGAGAGAGAGTAAAACCTACACCCTTCCAATCTAAAACCAATTCTACACTGACAGTATGGCTGACCTTCCATCCTTTACATCACCATATTTAATTCTCTCTTGCCAACTCCTGTTTTTCCTTCTTAGCCGCTATGCCAGGAATTGGAATTTTTTTTCCTATTACAGTTTTGTAAATAATCTTGTATTATAACATGGACATCTCCTTTGTTTATACACTGTCCACAGTCACTTCTGAGAGACAACAACATAGTTAAATAGCACAAACTTGACCTACATGCCATACTTATTTAGTCAATCTCTTTCCTGAAGGTCTAAACAAACTTGTTTCTTGAATCTCTATACTTAGTTATTTGAGAAACTTTTCCACTAAAATAGCTTTTTCACATATATTCCTGCATGGCTAGTTTCCTCTTTTCCTTCAGGTTCAATTTTTAATATCTATATACTCCATTAACATAGCTCTGACCTGCTATTTGCCTCAAATTGTTATTGTCAAAAATAATTATTTTATTAACTCCTTTTCACCTGCATTGTAGTATTCTAATTATAATTTTATTTCCAGTGCCCAGGAACATACTTGGGCTATAACTTTCTCTTCATGTTGAATTAAGATTGAATGCAGAGGTAATACCCATTCTTGGATTATAGAAGTTGTCTAATGACTACCCCTTGAAGAGGAGAGAACAAAAGAACAAAATAGAGCAGATATATTTCTATTGTCACTAGATAATATGGTGAACGTCTGAATTCTTATTTTCCTTTCATGGATCTGTGTCACTTGAACAAGACTTAAATTTCTTCTGTTTTAAGAATTCACAGGATATTCAAAGTCCCTATGAGTCTTAATATATATGAAATTACCTGAAACTGAAGATAATTTTATGGACTAAAATTCAAATACAATGAAGTAAACATTTCTTATTTTGGTTGGACTATAATAGTCTAAAATTTTTATTTTTCTTATCGGCCACTGTGCAATTTCTATGGGTTAAATTTACCTATGCTCTAACTATGGGTATAATACCTAACACCTCATTAACCAAATTCCATACCTGAAGCAAATAAGTTAGACTAACAAGACTTGTTTCTATGACTTCATAGAATGCAACCAGAAAAAGTAATTTAAATGCTACTAGAATTATGAGCTGTAAGATAACATATTTCTATAGTTACCAGGAAGTCTCATGAGGGGAGAGTTGACCTATGAGTGACTCCAAAGATTGAGAAATAAAATAGAGATCAGAAAGGAAGCACTTCTACTCATTATCTCCTTAGATACTCTAGAAAAATCTATATCTGAAGTTTAGAGTGTATTTTACTTTTAAATCATATAGGTGGGTAAATGTTGGGGCTATGTGTAAGCTTGATAGAGCTTAGGGAGAACTCCTCCCATCCTTGGATGGAGGTCTGAGAAGATACCCTCTTGGTTAGTCTCTCAACCAAGGTGAGCAAAGGGGAGAAACTCAGACTTATTTCTTTCCTTCTTGACTCTCAAGCCCACAGAAATCCCAAAACTTCTCCCCATTAACTGCAGGCCACATGGCCGCATACTTTAAGATTCACTTACTCAAAGTCACCTTACCTTCTGATCACAGAGGAGATCACACCTTATCACACACTCCATCATGCACCTCAGACCCCAGACAAATTCCAAACTACATAGCCTTTTGATATCCATCTTCTCTCTGTCTCACCCTACTGGTTTAACCCCTATGCTTCTCTCAAATACTTTTGGATAATTAAGTTGCTTGCTTCATGGAGAATAACTGTCTTGTATCTCATCAATTCCTGTCATACCAGCCCCCTACCATAGGGGCAAGCTGACCTTTAAGAAACCTGTAATTTCTGATATATTTCAATAATACCCTTTGTCGAGCTGCACCGTGGAGAAGAGAGAAAGGAGATCTGGAGCGAAGAGGTAACACAAATCTTTATTTGCACTGGCACCTCAGAGTTGGGTGAGAGAGAAGCAGCTTGGGCCACGTGGAGGTAGCAAAAATGGCAGCCTCACGCAGCAACCTTCCCTGCATCTAACCACTGAAGTGAAGGGCTGGCAAGAGAGAGAGGTGTGGAAGAAGAAGGGCTTTTATGGGAGTAGCTCTCAAGAGAATGGGAAGGGGGAGGAGTAACCATAGCACTCCAGGGTAGTGCTATTGCGGGGAATTGACAATGCCTTGAGGGCACAACATGGCGGAACAGGCCCTCTGAGAATGTCCTAACTCTCGCGGGAACTAGCAATAGCCTGAGGGGACAACATGGCAGATGTGACTGCATCTGCACAATTTCCCAGCATCTCCCCCTTTCCTTTTATCTAATGGCCACAGTATAGGAAATTTAGAGTGGAGCAGGCTTAAATGTTTTTAAGGAATGCTGTGGTCAGGTGGGAAGATGTAGAACGTTTTTGTGGGGGCAGGAAGACTTACATGGCCGCCAACCTTGTGAGATTATGTGTCCCCCCTGTGCTCAACCCCTCTGTATAGAGAGAGACATACCTGGAGGGACTCATCTCATAGGTTAAGCTCTGCCAGGCTCCACCATCTCCTCACATTTTTTCTACATCTTTCCCTATCTTTCTATCTAGTCATCACATTAAGATGGGTCAATGTCCATAAAAGATTCCATCTGTGACAGAGTTATAGTGGTGTAGGGGTGATCAGAAACCTTTTGGGCATAAACCTGACTGATATAACAAAACAGGAAGGGACAAGTAGGGGAGTAATAAAAATCAGTGTGATGTCAAGGGAAGGATTGGTGCGCAAAGGAACATTCCCTGTCTCTGGGGGGGGGGGGCAAGAGTTTGTAATGAGGGGGTGTTTTCTGCCTCAAAGGGCAGAACCTGTAGGCAGAAGGGCATGGTCTGCCAAGCAGAGGGGCTATTTGGCATTGTATAGTCCTCAAGGCAACAGTCTGTAAAGTCTATGAACTACTTAGGGTCAATCTATGAAAAACCAGCAGTGTGAAGGGAAGGAAGCTGCTGTAAAATTGTCTAAAGTGTCCAAAGGGTATACCAGCATAGAAGTCTCAGTCCAAAGTAGGTGACTAGGGGAAGAAATGCCAGGGGATGAAATTCTGCTTGTCTATCTTCATCAGGAAGGCCAGCCACTGGAATTCTGCTTTTCTGTAGAGGGTGAGCTGGAACCGCCAAAACATGACAGACAAACAATTCACCTCCCGGCAATTCTTTGGCAGACATCTGCTTTGAACTGGCACTTCTATCGGACTTACTGGTACACAACACTACATTGGCTTTCCTTTATGCTGCTGGGTTTCTCAAAGACTGACTGCAGCCAGCTGCCTTGGGACTCTAGGCCATACTCCCCATGCTAGGTAATGCCCACAGAGATAGGAAATGCCTGTCGAGGCAAAAAAAAAAGCCCACAGAGGCAGGAAAGGTCCTTTAGCTTGATAAAGCCTTTCCCACAGAGGCAAGAAACGCCCCCCTCAGGCCTTCCCTTGGCATTACACTGTTTCTTGCTGCTCTCTTACTTGTTCCTCCATGTCTCGTGCCAGTTTTTTTGAAAATGCCTGTACAATATAGGTTTCTGTTCACCCCACACTCCTGATACTATGGCCATTAGTTAAAAAGAAAAGGGGGAATTGTTGGTATGCTTCTTGATTCTGCTTGTGAAGTCTTTTGTTTTTATCATCATCATTGGGTTTTCTTGTGTTGCTTTCTATGTGTTCTGTTTGCATGTCCACTTTTGGCTGGGCACCCCCCTGCCTCCAGGATATTGGTTTGGTCTTCCCCCCCTTAACTCTGGGACATTTGGTTTAGTCATCGCTGGTTCGCTCTTCTTTATTCTCCCTGCCCCCTATCGTACATATTTCTTTGGTTCCTGACTGTTCCGCAGGAGGAGAGAGAAGCAGGACAGAATTGTGTTGTGATAAGAAGAGATTCGTTTGTACTGCATCCCCGCTCTTCAATAAAGATATACTGCTCTCCGTTCATCCATGAGTCCCTGGTCATCTCTGTCTCCCGACCGCGAAGCTAACACAACCTGGACTGACAACCCTTTGTTTGGTTTTCTATTTAACTCATGTCCACCTGCTAATAAACGAGATCTGAGCACGCGGCAGTCTCCCTGGTGTCTTTACTTCGTGTCGTCCCTTGTGCAAGCAAGAAAGAACCAGTCAGTTACCTTTCTCCTGGGGATCACCGCACCAGAGACCCTGACACATAAATAGCTTCTTAACTGTAAGTCAAGTTTCCTTAAATCTAGCTTATTCAAATTTCAGCCAAAGGCATGGAAAGCACATTTATATTTTTTTATGTAAAATTTTCTTTTGTAAAGGATACCTCCTCAACTTGATGTCCAAGTCTTTAACACCTCTTTATATTCTCCTATAACTAATCATTGGTTATAACTAATCATTGGCACAGTTTCAATCAATAGAAAATATGAAGCTAGAAATGGAAATAAATATTGCTTCATTTAAAAACTCTGGATATCTATCAACATTAATTATCTTGTATAAATAATTAAAAATAATTGAGTTATCAGGAAAAAAAAACATAACTGTACTATCAGTCTCATACAAAAATAAGATGTATTTGGCCCTCTGGGTTTAAACTGAGTAAAACATAGCCCAGGATGTTTACCTTCATGCTTTAAAGATAACCAGTAGGAAGAAATCAAAACTAATGTTATTATTGAGAATTTAAAATTTTCCAAGCCACAGGCTTGCTAGGCTATGAATGTTCTATGTAGGAAACTTATCAGCACTTAACTAGTATAAGTAGCAAATTGACATACAATTAAAGTTAGATTGCCTTGTCATGTCATGGAAAAGTAGAGGTCTCATGAGACTTTGTATAGTTCATATTTTGTTTATTCTCTATATGTTCCATATTATTATTTCTTCATGACTCTCTAAATTAAAGAATTTAACGATCATATCACACAGATATGGAAAATGAGACCCCCAAATTTCAAGTAGCTTTAGAAGTTATCATATTTACTTATCATTGGAAACTAAAACAGCTGTGTTTAATATTTTTGATTGATTAGAAATAAAAAATATGGGCTGGGGAGACAGCATAATTGGTATACAAAAAATACTTACATGCCTTAGGCTCTGGGGTCCCAGGTTCAATCCCCAGCACCACTATAAACAATAGCTGAGCAGCATTCTTCTATCTCTCAATCTCTCTCTCTCTCTCTCTCTATATATATATATATGTATGTATATACATATACATATATACATATATGTATATATATACATACATATATATATATATTCTAGTAAAATTTATTTATCATCTCAGACAAAGTAAATATACATATTTAAAATTTGAATAAAAATGAGAATAAAAAGACTCCCTAAAGCCTAATTATTAAATTCCTTATAAATGATAGGCTGGAACTAACAGCTGCATAACTATTGACTTTTCTTCTTATAACCCCTTCATCATAGGGTGATAGTCATAGTCAATGAAGTTGAGAACAGTTTCTTTGAGATAAATCATGCATATTAACATTCAGCTAAATGAAAAGCTTATTTTCATCTGTAAAAATAGTTACACTTCATGCCACTACCTCATTCTAAAAAGTGCAACAGTTAATCGGCCCAGTCATCTACCAATAGCAATGGAATTAGCTCTATGACTAACAAATATATTGTTTCCAGTGTCTTAATGTTAAAGAAGGAAAAAATAAGAAATGACAAAGGAGGAGATAAGGGATAGAGGTCTATATGGAAGGAAGGTAAGAGAGAAATAATTTTCATTATTTCTTTTTAAAAAGTATTTATTACATCTTTAAGGGATATGGAGTTCTGGTGGTGGGAATTGTGTGGGAAAAAAATAAATAAATAAAAAGTATTTATTTATTATTGGATAGAGACAAAGAGAAATTAAGAGGTGTGGAGGAGATAGAAAAGGAGAGAGACAGAGATATACCCACAGCTCTGTTTCTACACTTATGAAGCTTTTGCTCTGTAGGTGGGGATCAAGGGCTTGTACCTGGTTCCTTGAACACTGTAACATGAGCACTTAACCAGGTGCACCACCTCCTGGCCCTCATTATTTCTTTAATTTCAGATGACTTTTTATTAAAATTATTTTTTGGATTCTACTAAGCATTTCTCATAAATTCTTACAGAAATATCACATTACCTAGGATTGTGCACCTTCCTTTTATTTTTTGCATTGTGCTGCCTCAGCTCCCAAAGCCCATAGAAGACCCACAACCTCCTTATGACAATATTTACACATGTCACCATTTTCTCTCAGGGAAACTGAATCCCTCATCAGGGTTTTCTGCCATCCTTAACAAACCATCTGTGAATAGACAGATCTATATACTCTTTATTTTTTCATTTATTTTTAGTCAAGGTTTCTCATGTAGTTTTTGAGTAATCTCCAAAACTATATACGAGTCTGAGAAGTCAAATTTTAGTTTTGGGTCCAAGATTGCTCAACAATTTGTTTGGCTTCGTATGTTAACTCTCTTTTCAGTCACCAGGTTCCAGATGTCATCAGGATGCCGGCCAGGCTTCCCTGGACTGAAGACCCCACCAATATGTCCTAGAGCTCCGCTTCCCCAGAGACCCACCCTAATAGGGAAAGAGAGAGGCAGACTGGGAGTATGGACCAACCAGTCAATGCCCATGTTCAGTGGGGAAGCAATTACAGAAGCCAGACCTTCTACCTTCTGCAACCCACAATGACCCTGGGTCCATGTTCCCAGAGGGATAGAGAATGGGAAAGCTATCAGGGGAGGGGGTGGGAAATGGAGATTGGGTGGTGGGAATTGTGTGGAATTGTACCCCTCCTACCCTATGGTTTTGTTAATTAATACTTTCTTAAATAAAAAAAAGAAATTAAAAAAATTAGCTTATTAAAATTTCCCCAAAAACTTAAATTAAGACAATAGCTAAAGATGTATCTGAGTTAAGGGTCACTTCACCCTCAGCAAAGCTTAGTACCTAAGAAGTAGGGTTGGTTTTATTGGTAAGTTTCTCAAATATAAGTAGTGGGGAGAGAGCACAAAGGTTAAAAGTTATACAAACAGACATTTATACCTGAGCCTCTGTGAGGTCTCAGGTTCAGTCCCCTGTATCACCAGAAGCCAGAGCTGAGCAGTGCTACAGTAAAAAATAATTATATATGGCGGTAGTGCAGCAGGTTAAGCGCACATGGCATAAAGTGCAAGAATGTGCACAAGGATCCCAGTTTCAGCCCCCAACTCCCCACCTTGGGAGCATCACAAGCAGAAAGGCAGGTGTCTAGCGTCTTCTCTCCCTCTCTGTCTTCCCCTCCTCTATCGATATTTCTTTGTCCTATCCAGCAACAATGACAACAATAACAACAACAAGGACAACAAAAAAAATGGGGAAGATGGCCTCCAGGAGCATTGAATTTGTATTGTAGGTACCAACCCCAGCGATAACCCTGGAGGCAATAATACAATATTATTATTATCATTATTATTACATATACTCTCTGCTTTCCTGTTTGCATTATCTAGAGTACTGTGACTCTGAATATCTTTTCTCATTGAAGGTGGAGTGTATCCTCACTATTTTAATATAATATATTTCTTCCTTTCCCTGAATCATTTCATAAGAATCTGATATAAATTTATGTTAGTTTGGATATTGCTTGGTCTTCAATTCATTTTTTAGACCTCTGAGACTATCATATGAAACTACTTAGTATAAACTCCTAGAAATAGAAGTCCATGTGGAACAGAGCTGAATCTATGCTAGTCAAAACTCCAGGCCGGTGATAAAACCCACTCAAGGAGTATAAATGCAACCTGCATTCAAGCAAACAGTAAAAAGTGAAGCTATTAGTAGGAATGTTCCAAGCTGCCTCAGTTTCAGGACCCATCTTCCTCAGTTGGAACATAGAGTATGTTGTGCAGTCTCCCTTCAGAGGATGGAACATTCTCTGCCATTGTTGATTCACTTTGAGGGCAAGGTCTTATGGAGGCCCAGAAAGGGGTCTATTGTGTTGTTCTTAATAAAGATGACCAGTAACAATGGAGAGAGGGATTTATTCCAGGTCTAGGCCCATCCTGTCTGGGAATCTCAGGACTCCTAAGATAGGGCCCCAGATGATGTAGTGGTCTGATAGTCACAGTTAAAGTATGCCAGCCTCTTGGCCTTATTCAGTTTTTGTAGTTCTTAATTTGATAAGGTTAACTTTGGAGTAACTGAGGGAAGTGTAATAGGAAGTAGGTGATGAGGGTATCCAAATATAAGTATTTCATAACTGTTTCATTAGGACTTTACAGTGTCTTTTTAGGTGTTTCTACTTGTTTGGTGCATATACTGACTCACTGCAGACTATTGCACACTTTTGCTTTCAGGTATATATTTTGCCTTAATTTATGGATACATGTAAACTTATGCCCTATCTCATGAGAACTGATCCATCTCCAGGTTTTGGGACTTTGTTAGGAAGTGAACTACCTGAAATGGAATTAAAGAATTTTATGAAAGGAAAGGTCTTGCCCAAGTAATGAGGCTGAAGGGTTGATATTCCACGCCAGATGTTTCTGGGCACAGTCTGAAGTGAAGCATGCTAAGGTGGTACTGGTTGTGTTGATTAGATTGGGATCAGCAGATGCAATATCATTTGGTGTGAACTGAGAGAAACATGTGGGAAAGTTAGCTCCACCCTAGAGGTTCCAGGACTGGGGGAAAATAAAGGCCCTATAGAGGAAGCTGGAGGTTCCTGCTATCTTAGGGTTTAAGGAGGCAATAGATAGTTATTGTTGTAATCAAATTATTTGACAATTGGGTTAACTTTGAAAATCCCATTGTTAGTATTTTCTGTATCATACACAACATCACCATAATTTATGCTCTTTGACATTATTTGTATATAGCTGTGTCTTATAGAGAAATACCATCGGTTGTGTCTGTTCTCCCTGGTCCAAGCTTTTAAGAGAGTCAACATTTTAAAGAGGCAGCTTCGAATGTTCCTACTCATAAGACAAAATTTGAGCTCAGATATACAGGGATGCAGAGGTCACATAGACTCCTAAGCTGAATACGTACCCCAGAACACATAAAATCGAAGGGATTTAGAGTCAACAATATATATCTTTCCCATATTTGGGAACTACTTTCTTCCCTGATCCAACTTTCTGGTCCTTTTTCCAGCTAGATGTCTGTCATCTCCCCAGACAATAACTTGTATCCACATGCATATCAGATGTCAGGCTCAAAAAAAAAAAAAAAACCCTGGTATAGTCATAGAACAAAATGAATAACCATTCCAGCCTTTAGGTTCATAATTAGTCAACAATTTGTTTGGCTTTAGATGTTTACTCTTTTTTCAGCCACCAGGTTCCAGATGCTAAGATAATGCCAACTGGGCTTCCCTGGGCAGATGAGCCCACCAATGTGTCCTGGAGCCCTGCTTCCCCAGAGTTCCCCCTCCCCCCCCAACCAGGGAAAGAGAGAGAGAAGCTGGGAGTATGGATCGACCTGCCAATGCTCACATTCAGTGGGGAAGCAGTTACAGAAGCCAGACCTTCCACCTTCTTTACCCTGTAATGACCCTGGGTTCATACTCCCAGAGGGATAAAGAATAGGAAAGCTATCGAGGGGAGGGGAGGGGAGGGAATACGGAGTTCTGGTGGTGGGAATTGTGTGGAGTTGTACCTCTCTTATCCTATGGTTCTTGTCAGTGTTTCCTTTTTATAAATAATTTTTTTTTTAAAGTGAAGCTATTTTAGAGCACTCATCCTCACTTAACTCGGGAACTTGAGAACTAAAAGTTCTTTTGCTTTAAGTACTGAGTTCAAGTTTGTTAAAGCTTTGCTATGAAGTATGAGTTAACTTTTACATTGTTGTTTTCTGGAATGGATTTATTTTAGGTGGTTCTAATTTATGATGCAAATACTGTTAAGAAATCCTAATCCATTAGTTTGGCAAGCAAGCTTAATTACCTCTCAGTTCACCAATTTGATTCAAGTTGTGACAATCCTATTATACTTGAATTCTAAGTTGATCTGTGCTTATTATTTTAAACTATGGTATGTGCAAGCTTTTATTAGTTGACTTACTATGTAATGCAATGAATAATCTTTGCTAAAATTTATAGTTAGTTTTTTTTAGTATATTTTGTAGTTTTCACATGGAAGAATACAGATTACTTCCCCAGAGCACGTAGTAAAATATGTAACCCTATATGTACTTTGATTTTAGACAGACAAGACCGACCTATAGATGTGTGAGATAATAAATGTGTATTGTTTCTGATCACCAAATTGGTAGTAATATTTTGGCAGCAACAGAAAACTGATATACCTCGTAGTGTTGTAGTGAAAATTCAATGGTACAGAGCTGTAAGCATCAAACTTGTTAACTGTTTGTATTTATATGTATAACTTTTTGGTGATTTTTATTTTTTTAAAACATTCAAGCCAGGATATACTTTCTCAAACTCTTCTGGCATAAAAATATCATTAGCAGAAGTTTTTTTGGGTCCTCACTAATTAGATATGGTATCTAACAAGCTGTATGTGCACAAAGCCTGCTGCTGTCTGACTACTAGAGAAAATAAGTTGTTACAAATTCAACCACCATAACTTCTCATTAAGTTTCCCTGGTTACTGGGAATCAGTAAAAGCCTCTGTCCCCCCCCCCCAAAATGTAAATGTCACATTTCTCACCAAACAACCAGGCAAGATGAAAATATCCCAAATCATGGCTACACAACTGAAGAGAGGAGAATATTTTTTGTATTTTCCTCTCTTCCATAATTTCTTCTTTCCACATAGGCTTCCTTTATTTTCTTCTCCAAGAATATCGTTCATATTAGAAGCTTATCCAAAAAAATGACACATAAGAGATGAAAAGATGAATTTGAGAAGTGTATAGTCAGTGGAAATTTGATTATGGAAGAAAAAAAAAAACACTGAGACAAGTTTAAGAGCAAGGGATAGTTGCAAACTAGGTTGTTCTTGCCTTTCTACAAACAGGTGCATTTCTTTTAAATGATGCAGTAAGCACCAATTCCCTCTCAAACAGATGGGCAATTATGTGAGAGGAATGGCTGTGGACAGCCATGAAGAATGAAAAAAGACATGTTGCCAGTGTGCTGCCTCTTTTGATCCTGTATTTTGCAACCCTGATATTAGAAAAATTAAAACAAACAAGCAACAAAGCACAGTGTACTTTTAATAAAAGAAAATTGCTTGCTGTGTAGAGAGTCACATATCAAAATGGTTGTGCCTGCCTTCATCTATTCTCACTAAAATGTTGGTGTGTTTAGTAAATAACAACACATTTATATATTTCCTTATACTCTGAAGGGGCTTAAGCAAATCACCTTTCCCCTTGTTTTGCAAGTTCTAATTGTGCTGGTAATTCCATAACACTAGAGAGGTATATTTAGTTATGCTAACCAGGTCTACAACAGAACAAAGTCATAGTGGGGAAAGTCTATGAAGGGCTTTTCTTTTCAATAACTCTTACCTGATCTACCATAGTTTGGGTTCTGAACAAACAATTACCATGGCAACCATTACTCTGGCAATTTGTAGTCTTTTGCTCATTTTATGTTCCACTTTCCCAAAGCATTAGTATTTTCATGTTCAATTTATTTTTACCAGTCATGTATAGTCACATATGCAGCCATGCTTAACGTTTCCTGTTACATGCATATATTTTTTAATGTCCTGGTATTTGGTCATGCTTAGTGAAGATGGATTCTTTTGTTCACTGTGAATAAAAAAAAATCACAGATTTGCTTTTATCATTGAAGTTTCCTTCAAAATGATAGAAAAAGATGGGCTGTCTTGAGGTACCATCTTCCATCTCTTTGTAGTTGTGAACTGGTCGACAGGGCTGGCTTGAACTGTACATCTTTTAAGGATTGAAATTGAAAGAAAAAAGTATGGATGCCTAACTAGATTCTAGTGTTACTTCCTCTAATCAAAGAACTGGTCTTATAGATCATTCCCTTGTCTGGCTCTATACCTGTCTCTCTATCACTTTCATATATAAAAGTGCAACGTGCTGAGATGTGTTCCTTTAAAGGCCTTTAATATCAACTTTCCTGTACTTTTATGAGAAATAATTATGCATTCTTCTAATACTTTGCCCTACCAAAAAATCACTTTGGTCTTTGGTGCTATGATTAGAGCATAGGAGAATAAATGAGAAATGCATTTCCTGCAGAGTGAATTATGGTCCTTTACATTATTTCTCCTCCTGACAGCAGAAAGGAATTCAAATCTATTTGTTGCCAAAGTCTGCAGAATATAGACACAGTGCTTTTAAAGAAAAAAAATTAAGAATTCATACTACTTGATAATTGCAATAATGTATGTTTCATCTCATGAAAATTAAATTAATTATTCTTTGCAATCTTCAGTTTCAAATAATAAGAGGGAAAATAACATTTTAAAATACTCAATAGCATGGCCAAAGTCTCAGAAACTGTTCAGTTGAAAAAGTGACACTAACACCTAAACACAGACAGCTACCTCTTTGGTTTTTCAAAGACTATCAGATTTCAAATCATCTGGGTGATTTGGTAAACCTCAGATTCAGCATGTCTTTAGTGGATCCTGAGAAGCTGCATTTCTAGCAAGTTTCTAGGATATGCTGATACAGCTGATCAAGATTCCACATACTTAGAAAAACTGTACCATCTTATAGTTAATTAACATATTCAAATTTATTCAGGAGCAGTAAGGGTCATAGATTCTCTCTGGTTTATAATTCAAATTACAAAGAGTAGATAACATATAGATCTTCCTAGGAGAAATCCTTCCCCAAAGAAGTAAAATGGTATAAACAATGGGCCCTAAAAGGAAGTATTTATAAAATGTTTTGATAATGAGATAGTAAGGTTTTTCTTCTGGTACATTCTCCATTAAATTTGTGCCCAAGGATTGGGGTAGATCATATAATGGTTATGTATACCTCCTGCCTGAGGCCCTGAAGTCCCAGGTTTAATCTCACATCACTATAAGCCATAGCTGATCAGTGTTCTGGTAATGGAAAAAAAAAAAAAAAAAAAAAGGAAATTGTGTGCACCAGAGGAGTAAGTAAAAAACTAAAGATATTTTCTGGAGCCTCCCAATCTCTTTTTCAATGTCCTTCTAAATTGTAGTTGAATATCAGGGAGAAAGGGATATCTGTTATGACTATCTTACAACTTTGAAATTTAAAGGCAATGATCACCGGAGAGTTGGTGCATTAGCAGAAGTTTCTAGCAAGAGGCAAATGTCCAGCTGAGACAAACTTTTCAACAAAATAATTATGCCACAATGATGCCCAACAAATATGATAGAGGTCATAAAATGCTTAAAGTGAGACAATGTTGCCTATAGAAATAGAAATAACTGTTGACTACCCAAAATAATTTTGAGAACTCTGGAAATAAACAGAAATTAAGATCACTAGTAAAATAACTTTGAGAATAACTCACAGGTATTTTATATGCATTTAGTCACTAAGAAAGTAATTTCTGAGTGCCTTTTTTGTTTCAGGCATTGTAACAAATTTCATTAAGGAACCTAGAATTACAGAAGTGGTCTTATTTATATGAAACAATGTACACATTGATTAAATAATTGAAGTATGTATACAAATACATAGGGCATAATTTGGCTATTCAGGGTCACTAATATATAATCAAATAATCCACAGCCACAACTGTATATAAAATAGTTTATCAGCTTGAAAAAAAACTCAATATGGGAAGCCTGATAGTGTTTAAAAAAGAATAGGTTACAAAGAGTATACTTAAAGTGGCATTTATTTAGGAGCATACCACAAAAAAAAAAATCTAGCATAGTTTTGAAGACAGGAACTGGCATGAAGCAGTTTCAGAGCATACAATAAGCATATATCACTTGTACTAAAGTTCCACAGAAAGTACTTTAAGGGAATGATTGTTACTATTGTAATAAAGAGAAAGGTAATCAAGTTTCAGGGTGGTCTCCATTTCACAGACTCCACTGGCCAATTATATCCAGCCAAGTGTATGGTCCTTATCAGTACAATGGTACTTGTGCAGCTCTTTCTTGGTTAAAAAAAAAAAAAATGACTCAGAGTAATTTCATTTTGCTATACCAAGTCTAAATTCATCTCAGTTTTACTAGAGGAAAAGGGCATATGTTTACACATATTTTTGATTATGTAATTACAAAGAGGCATATGGAAATTTAAAGAAAGAAGGGTAAAACCTGGTCATAGAATTAGAAAAGTTTAAATGTAGTTTTTAGTTGCTGGTGTGTGTGTGTGTGTAATATTGGGACTCACGTTTAAGAGATATTTTCTCTCCACCCCTCCTTTATTTTTCAACTAAATAACTTTTTAGAAATGTTAATTTATAAGATTATTCTTACCATGAGAGAGGAAACAATGTTTGGATATCTAAAACATTTTGATGGATAGACCATGTCTCTGAGTATATATTCCTTCAATCTAAGCACTTAAGACTTCAAATTGGACAACTTTCTTAGCTACTCATCTGTTGTTGGGTATCTGGGTTGCTTCCAAGTTTGGGTTACTACAATTTGTGCTGTTTTGAACACAGGTGTGCACAACTCTCTTCTTCTAGATGCACTTGTTTCTTTTTTCTTTTTTTTTTTTGCTTGTTATTTTTTTTATTTATTTAAGAAAGGATAAATTAACAAAACCATAGGGTAAGAGCGGTACAAATCCACACAATTCCCACCACCCAATCACAATATATCACACCCCCTCCCCTGATAGCTTTCCCTTTCTCTATCCCTCTGGAAGCAAAGACCTAGGGTTATTGTGGGTTGCAGAAGGTGGAAGGTCTGGCTTCTGTAATTGCTTCCCCGCTGAACATGGGCATTGAAGGGCGTTCATTTGAGCTTCTTCTTGGTGTTTAATATGTGATTGTATGGCTATAAGTTTCCCTCTCAGTACTGCTTTAGCTGTGTCCCAAATATTTTGATAGGTTGTGTCTTCATTTTCATTTGTTTCCAGGAAGATTTGAATTTCCTGCTTGAGTGAGTCTCTGACCCAGTGGTTCTTAAGGAGTATGTTGTTTAGTTTCCAAATTCTGTGACTTTTAATAATTGTCTGTTTATTGTTAAACGTTAGTTTTACTCCAGTGTGGTCTGAGAAGATACTTGGGATGATATCAGTGTTCTTGAATTTACTGATGCTGTCTTTGTGGCCTAACATGTGGTCTATCCTTGAGTATGTGTTATGTGGATTTAAAAAGAAGGTGTATTCCAGTTTTTTGGGGTGGAGGAGACTGAAAATGCCCAAGAGGTCTAGTCTATCAATCTCTTCATTCAAGTCTCTTGTATCTTTGTTGGTTCTCTGCTTTGTTGATCTGTCTAAGTGTGAGAGTGGAGTATTGAAGTCTCCCACTATTATTGCATTACTATTGATTTATTTTTGAAATTCTTTCAGTAAGTGCTTGATGTATTTAGTTGGTCCCTCATTGGGTGCATAGATGTTAATGATTGTTAAGTCTCCTTGGCTGATTGATCCTCTAATCATCATGTAATGTCCTTGCCTATCTTTTATTACTTTATTTAATTTAAAATCTATCATGTCTGAGATGAGAATGGCTGTTACTGCCATTTTTTGTGGTCCTTTAGCCTGTATGATAGTTTTCCATCCTTTCACTCTAAGTCTGTGTTTATCTTGTTGTGAAAAATGGGGTTCTTGCAAGCAGCATATGGTTGGATTATGTTTTCTGATCCATCCCCCAACTCTGTGCCTTTTGATGGGTGAGTTTAAGCCATTGACATTTATTGATATTATGGATTTAATGTATTGTAGTGCCATTGTTCAAAAAATATTTTTTTGTTTGTTTGCTCTGATATATTGCTAGTATTGTTGTGATGTTCTTGTTTAAAAGAGGTCTTTTAGAACCTCTTTCAGGGCCGGTTTGGTGTGGGTTCCTCCTTTAACTGTTGTTTGTCTAAGAAGGTTTTGATCTCTCCATATAGTTTGAATGAAAGTCTAGCAGGATATATTATCCTTGGTTGAAACCCTTTTTTATTGAGGGCTCGGTAGATATCTTGCCATTCCCTTCTTGCTTTTAGAGTTTGAGTGGAGAAGTCATCAGATAATCTTATGGGTTATCCCTTGTATGTGACTTTTTGTTTCTCTCTTGCAGCCTTTAGGATCCTTTCTTTATCCTTACTTCTTCTTCTTACTTACTTCTTGTGACTATGATGTGTCTTGGTGTCTTCAGGTCTGGGTTGATTCTGTTTGGTATTCTCTGGGCCTCTTGAATATTGATGTCCTTTCTGTTATTCAGGTCTGGGAAGTTTTCTTCTATTATTATCTCTAGAATGTTTGCTTCTTTTTCCTCACTTTCTTCCTCTGGCAGACCAATTAAACGAATGTTACTTCTTTTGAGATCATCCCATATGTCTCTGTGGTTGTTTTCAGTGTCTCTAAATCTCTTTTTAAGCTCTTTCACCTCTTTCCTAGTTTTCTCTAACTCATCCTCTCTCTGACTAATTATGTTTTCTGCTTCTGTTCGTCTGCTTTCCCTTGCCTCAACTTCTTTCTTCATTACAGCTATTTCAGCTTTCAGTTCTCTAATTGCCTCAAGATAATCAGTATTTTCCTTGGGGGTCTCAACTGTTGTTTCCCTAATACTGCCATTCCTTTCCTCCAATGTTGTTTTCATTTCTGTAATTAATAAGTTTATTATTGCTTGCATACTTTTCTTATCTATGGTTACTTCTGGCCGATTTGTAGTTTCTTCTGGGCTCTTGTCTTCATTCATTGGAGTAGCAGTTTTATTTGTTTTTGATCTACCCATGTTTTTGATTTATGTGTTTCTTTTTTTATGCTCTGTTGTTCCTCAGCTGTTGTGTCTTGAGTACAAGTAACACCGTACTAAATACCTTTATGACAATTGCACTCACCAACCTCAGGAATTACAGTAGCAACTGATTCAAGTATTGAAGCAGTTTAATCACTACCAGTTATCCAAACAATTTCTCCAGTCCTTGAAAAAATAGTAACCAAATCCCAGTGAAGAAGAAAGAGAAAAGAAAGAAGGGATAGCAAGAAAAGACAGTTATGCAAATCTACTATCCACTGTATATTCTAGGGGTAAGAAGAGGGGAAAGGGTACTAGAGCAGAGATACACACATAGAGAGTCCACTCTGAGTCAGATTTCTTCCCCAAAATAATTCACAAATTCAGAAAGGCAAAGAAGAAGGAAGGAAGGAAGAAGTGTATGACAAGATAAAAAAAAAAAGGCAAGTTATAGAATAGAGAAAAGATAAGAAAAAGAGCTGTAATTAAAGAGCAGTGAAAGGAAAGGGTTTTTTATTACTTTATTTTAAATTAAATTAAATTAAATTTATTTAATTAGCTAGGAGGAGGAGGGAGGGGAGAGTCTGTAGAGGAGTTTGGAGTAAGGAGACAAGTTCCTCCCACAATAGATAAGATGCCCACTACCCTAGCAATGAAAGATACCCTAAGATTTAATTCTGGTCAACCTAAAGGGGGGAAGATATATGCCTTTATATAATATTAATAATAAAATAGAGCAGGGTAAAAAAAAAAAACCCTGTCCCAGATTACCTAGAACCTCATGATCAGAGGCAGCTGATTGTTAAGAATGAGAAAAAATAAACCTCAGGACTAGACAAGGATAGCTGAAATAGACAGTTATGCAAATCTACTATTCACTGTTTATTCTAGGAGGAAGGGAATTTGAGCAGAGGCACTCACAGTGAGAGTCCACACAGAGTCAAAATTCTTCCCCAAACTAATTCCCGAATTTGTATCAGTGAATTCAAAAAAGCATACTGTTTGGTGGTGTGGGGCTGTGGCCTGTGGCTTTGGAAGCTGTAGGATTAAGGAAGAAAGGATGACAAGAATGAGAAAAAGAAAAAAAGAGAGAAAAATGAAAAAGATAAGAAAAAGAACAGTCATAAAAGAGTGGTGAAAGGAAACAGTTTTTTATTTATTTATTTTTAATTATTTAATTAGCTATATGGGGTGAGGTAGAGGGGTTGGCTACTTAGAAAGAAAAAAGGCCAGAGGTTTCAGAAGGGTATAGACTTAGAATGAATGATACTCCCTGGTGGGACAGGAATTTGGTAAAGACAGAAGCTCAGCAGGGGATCCTGCTAGGAGTTGGTCCCCAGGGACTGGTTATGGGGGAGGGGGGTAAGGCGGAGGACGTGTGCTTAAAAATTAAAAGGAAAAAAATTTATTTTCCCTTTTTTTTCTACTCTATTTCTTAACCCAAATTAAGTTATAGTCACCTCCTTGGTGTCACCTCTAGGACTCCTTATTGACTGGCCCACTAAAGGCAGAAAATCCTACCATTTCCAGAAGATGTGGTCAGAGCTCAAGCCACTAGCAGCTTCTCAGTCTGCCATCTCCTGGGAACCCCGATGCTTTTGTTTCTTTTCAATAAATTACAAGTAGAAAAATTGCTGGAGCATGGGGTAGGTCTATTTCTAGTATTATAAATTATCTCTAGGGGCAGAACAACTTGGAAGCAGCAGCTGGTGTGAGCTCCAAAAAGCAGCAGCTTGCAACCTGGGATTCTCTGGATAGGGTAGCATACTGGGCCATCAGTAGGAGGGTGAACAAGGGTTGGTCAGGGTGACACCAAGGAAGAGTCCTATAAACTAATCTTGAGCTGGCAAATGAAAGCCAGTGTTGTTTGGCTAACTGGTATTGCTTGAAATGCATCAGTCCTTCTGTTATTATTGCTGTAATTTCTGAGGTTGGTGACTGCACTTGTCATAAAGGTCTTTAGTATAGTGTGGCTTGTACTCAAAATACAACTACTGAAGAGCGACAGAACAGGAAAAGATAAAACACATCAATAACAAAAAATGGTTAAATCAAGAGCAAAGAAAGCTTCTATCACAATGAATCAGGACAGGATCCCAGAAGAAACTCCAAATCAGTCTGAAAGTAACAATAGATAAGAAAAGCATGCAGGTAATAATAAACCTAATAATCACAGAAATGAAGACAACTATGGAGGAAAGGGCTATCATAATTAGGGAAACAGCAAATGAGAACCTCAATGAAAATACTAGCTACCTCGAGGTAATTAGAGAATTGAAAGCTGAAATAGCTGAGCTAAAAGGCCAATTAGCAGAACAAGCTAATACTATAAAAGAGCTGAAGAAATAATCTGAGGGAAGGGAAAGCAAATTAACAGAAGCAGAAAACAGAATTAGCCAGACAGAGGATAAGCTAGAGAAAATGAAAAAAGAGGTAAAAGAGCTAAAAAAGAGATTGAGAGACACCAAAAACAACAACAGAGACATATGGGATGATCTCAAAAGAAGTAACTTTTGTGGGAGTTGGGCGGTAGTGCAGTGGGTTAAGTACAGGAGGCGCAAAATGCAAGGACCAGCATAATGACCCCAGTTCGAACCCCTGGCTCCCCACCTGCAGGGGAGTCGCTTCACAAGTGGTGAAGCAGGTATGCAGTGCTGGTGCTCATGTGGATGACCTCGCAACAGAGGCAAGCCACTGGCTTCCCCGTCACCAATTCAAGAGATGTGTGTGATGCAGAAGGGAACACCAGGAGAAATTCTGGGATGAACTTCCAATTTTACACAGAAAAAGAGAGGTCTTATATATCAAAGTGGAACAAAGAGCATTTTTCACATACGTCAGTAATTATAGGTTTCCAAACAATCAGTACCCCTATGATGGGGAGGCTAAGGAATGAGAGAATTGATGACATACCAAAAGGTCAAGACAATTAGTTACCATGAAGGAAGAGATATTAATTATCTAAAGGTATTAAGAAAAACATGGGGCAGGGGTAGATAGCATAATGGTTATGCAAAGAGACTCTCATGCCTGAGGCTCCAAAGTCTAGGTTCAATCCCCTGCACCACCATAAGCCAGAGCTGACCAGTGATCTGGTAAAAAAAAAAAAAAAACATGGTAGTTCAGCCAGCAGAGTGAGATAAAGCAGAGAAGGGCAGGGCATTGATGTAAGTCACGGTGATCAAAGAAGAGAGAAATAAGTGTGTGTGGGCCTCATTGTTAAGTTACTGGCAAGGCAGGATGATGAAGTGTAGTTTGTATGTGATCAAAGATGGTGAACTTTCAAGCAGGCAACCATTTGGTGTGTAGCAGGGGAATGAATTAAGTGTTAGAGGTTGCAGGCCTCTGTGAAGCCTGGGAGACTGACAAGGGGGGATTGAGTCAGGTAAGTGTTTCCCTCCAAGCTCTATCCAAGAAAGGGAGAGACTGACAGGTGGAGTCTTTTCAGACCTCAATCTCAAGGATGGGGGAGTTCCTCTATGCTCTACCATGCTTTCAAATAATCCCAAACTTCCTCAAGATAGTGGAATCCTTATATAGCAAACCTACAGCCAACATCATACTCAATGGACAGAAGCTAAAAACATTCCCCCTCAAATCAGGGACTAGACAGGGTTGTCCATTATCACCATTACTCTTCAACATAGTATTGGAAGTTCTTGCCATAGCAATCAGGCAAGATAAAGAAATCAAAGGAATACAGATTGGAAGGGAAGAAGTCAAGCTCTCACTATTTGCAGATTATATGATAGTATACATAGAAAAACCTAAAGAATCCAGCAGAAAACAATTGGAAGTTATTAGGCAATATAGCGTTGTGTCAGGCTACAAAATCAATGTACAAAAATCAGTGGCATTTCTCTATGCAAACACTAAATCTGAAGAAAAAGACATCCAGAAATCACTGCCATTCACTGTATATATATATATATATATATATATATATATATATATATATATATATATATATCCCAGGAATAAACCTGACCAAAGAAGTGAAAAACTTGTATACTGAAAATTATGAGTCACTATTTCACTATTCAAGGAAATAGAAAATTATATCAAGAAATGGAAAGACACCCCATGCTCATGGATTGTAAGAATATCATCAAAATGAACATTCTCCCCAGAGCCATATACAAATTTAATGTGATACCCAGAAAAGTTCCACCAAACTTCTTTAAGAGAATAGAACAAAAACTACAATAATTTATCTGGAAGAAAAAAACACCTAGAATTGCCAAAACAATTTTGAGGAAAACTAACATAAATGGAGACATCACACTCCCAGATCTCAAGCTATATTATAAGGCCATCATCATCAAAACAGCCTGATACTGGAAATATTAGGCACACAGACTAGTAGAACAGAATTGAAAGCCCACAACTAAACCCCCACACCTATGGACATCTAATCTTTGATAAGGGGGCCCAAAAAGTAAATGTAGAAAGGAAGCTCTCTTCAATAAATGGTGCTGGGAAAATTGGGTTGAAACATGCAGAATAATGAAACTTAACCATTTAACCTCACCAGAAGCAAAAATCAACTCCAAATGGATCAAGGATATGAATGTTAGACCAGACAGAAACTATCAAATACTCAGAGGAAAACATTGATGGAACACTCTCCCACCTAAACTTCAAGGACATCTTTGATGGTACAAACTCAGTTGCAAGTAAACTAAAGCAGAAGCAAATCAATGCAATTGTCCATGTCATATCATTTTATATCTTTATTTATTTATTCCCTTTTGTTGCCCTTGTTATTTTATTCTTGTTGTAGTTATAGTTTTTGTTGTTATTAATGTCGTTGTTGGATAACACAGAGAAATGGAGAGAGGAGAGGAAGACAGAGAGGAGGAGAAAAAGATAGATACCTGAAGACCTGTTTCACCGCCTGTGAAAGGACTCCCCTGCAGTGGGGAGCTGGGAGCTGGAACAGGATCCGGATCCTCATACCAGTCCTTGAGCTTGGCACCACCTGCACCTAACCCGATAAGCTGTCGCCAGACTCCCCCATGTCATATTCTTACTGAGTATTACATGATATGAAAGTATCACAATTTCTTTAACCACTCCTTAATTAAAGGAAGTCTGTGTTGTTCCTAGTTTTATACTCATAACTAAAATGTCATAAAAATTTTTGTGTACAGGTTTCTAGGTAAACAAAGGTGCTCCTTTCTCCATGATGAATATCAAGAGTGCAACCGTAGAGTTTATGATAACTTTATACATAGTATTTTATATATTATTGTTATTAATGTATCTGTTTATTTTGGATAGAGACAGAAAGAGAGAGGGAAGGGAGAGAGAGAGAGAAACAGAGAGAGACAGAGGGAGAGAGAGAGAGAGCAACCTATAGCAAGTGCTTCACAGTTTATGAAGCTCTTTCTGCTTAAGTATGGAGTGGAAGATTGTGCTGTGACACAGAGGATTTGGGGTCATAATTAGTATATGGCTGACATAAGCCATAGTGTGAACTTACTCAAACCCACCAGGGATTTTAGGTGTCCTAACATATTTAAGCATGTGCCCTGCAGATGTTGGGCCTCTCTTTTCCTACACCTTCTTTTTCTGGCTGCCTCCTTTCCTGAGCTCACTCAATGCCTGCCCCACTCACTAGGACCTGCCAGTTTGCTTCTAGTTGGATCTGAACACATGTAGCCATGATTGGGTAAACTTAGCTGAAAAGACTCATGCATCTCCACCCATAATGACTAGCTGGTATGTGCCTCCTTACCATACCTAAATAACCATCATATAGTAAACTTTGTATTAAACCTACACCAAACTGTGTCCCCCCCCACCAAAGTCTTTTATTTTTATTTATTTATTTTTTTTTAATTTTTTTTTTTTGTTTAAGAAAGGATTAATTAACAAAACCATAGGGTAGGAGAGGTACAACTCCACACAATTCCCACCACACAATCTCCATAACCCACCTCCTCCCCTGATAGCTTTCCCATTCTCTATCTCTCTGGGAGAATGGACCCAGGGTCAATGAGGGTTGCAGAAGGTAGAAGGTCTGGCTTCTGTAATTGCTTCCCTGATACCTGAAAGCAGAAGTACACTAGAGTTTGTAGTGATTACCTCCCTAACACTTCCTCTCCACTATTCCAAGCTTTGGGTCCATGACTGCTCAACAATTTGTTTGGCTTTGTATGTTAACTCTCTTTTCAATCACCAGGTTCCAGATGCCACCAGGATGCTGGCCAGGCTTCCCTGGATTGAAGACCCCACCAATGTGTCCTGGAGCTCAGCTTCCCCAGAGACACAGCCTACTAGGGAAAGAGAGAGGCAGACTGGGAGTATGGACCGACCAGTCAATGCCCAAGTCTTTTATTTTTTAACTACAATGGTTTTGCACCTGTATCTTTGTACTCTTGTAATATATGACCTCAACCAGGTACATCATCATCTGGGCCCTGTACATTGTATTTTAAGCAGTTATGAGACATTTTTCTAAAATGACACTACATATTACAAACTATCAACAATGGCTGCATAATACAATATTATCTGCAGTATTTGTTGCTCTATTTATCTTTTAAAAATTTTATTACGATTGATATATAGTAGTATTTCACTAGAATAATAGTCTATGTTATTCGAATGCTAATAAATTTGAACATGCCACTATTCAGAGAAAAGCCTTTTAATATCCATCATGTCCATTTCCTAATTGAATTCTTGGTTGTTGTCAATATTATTATTAATTACAGTAAATAAGTATTGGATTGTCAGAAAAATTATGATATATTTTTGCATGGAAAATACATCATGATTTAGCTGACAACCCAGTTTTCTTTCTCACTATAGCTTTTCTTTTTATCATCAACTGAAGATTCTACAAAACAAGTGATTCCCTTCCTTTACAGTCAAATATGCCCAATTTTTCCACTTAGGGAATGTGTTTTGGTGTTGACTATGAACCTTTTACTTAGTTTTATCCCCAAATATTTGACTTTCCTTAAAAAGAAAAGACTTTAGTTTGTCAAAATAAAAACCCACAGAACTTGCTATTGTGAAGTTCTTCTTGAGTCTAATTTTATATTCAATTTGCCCTATTTTTCTATCTTCTACATTCTTCTTGTATTTATTTGTTTTACATACATTGACCAGAGTATCCTGCTGTATTTAGCAGGAGAATAGGGAAAATTATTTGTATTCTATTTTCTTACAAGCAACAATTCAAGGGGGAGACAACTTTAAGAGAAGAATAAAGTTGAGGATGACTACAGGAAGAAAATTGAAAATATCCAATGTTGAGCTTAGGTAATAGAGAACATAGGCTCTTTGACTTACACAACACAAAGTTTTTTTGTTTTTTTTTAAATTTAAAATATTTCAGACAAAGTTACAGAAACTATAATGAAGTGAGAGATATGTTTTTATTCTATTCTGTGATCTTGCTTTTTTATTTATTTATTTATTTATTTATTTATTTATTTATTTTATTTTATTTAAGAAAGGATTAATTAACAAAACCATAAGGTAGGAGGGGTACAACTCCACACAATTCACACCACCCAATCTCCATAACCCACCCCCTCCCCTGATAGCTTTCCCATTCTCTATCCCTCTGGGAGCATGGACCCAGGGTCATTGATAATAACCCTGCTGGTATAGTCTGCATCATTTTGGGAGAGTCTACAGCTTTTCAAATAATCTAAACAAGAGTATTAATTATAAAAAAAAAAAATTAAATGCTGCAAAAAGTTGTCAGAGTGACCTGGAAAGTGAAACATTGTATATAACATTAAACTTGGGAGTCCGGTGGTAGCAAAGTGGGTTAAGTGCAGGTGGCATAAAGCCCAAGGACCTGCATAAGGGTCCTGGTTGGAGCCCCCGCATCCCCACCTACAGGGGAGTCGCTTCACAGGTTGTGAAGCAAGTCTGCAGTTGTCTTTCTCTTCACCTCTCTATCTTCCCCTTCTCTCTTCATTTCTCTCTGTTCTATCCAAAAATGACGACAACAACAATAATAACTACAACAACAACAAAAAACAACAAAGGCAACAAAAGGGAAAATAAATAAAATATATAAACAAGTTTAAAAAAAGACATTGAATTTGGGTAAGCAAAACAGCTTACTTGCATAGTGCTTTGCTTTATGTGATCCAGGTTTGAGCTCAGCCTCAACTGCATTGGAGGAAGCTTCAGGGCTGTGGTTTTTCTCTGTCTCCTCTCCTCTCCCCTCCCTTCCCTTCCCCTTCTTTCTTCTCCTCTCCTCTCCCTCCCCCTTTATCTTTCTCTCTCTCTCTACTACTCTCTCTCATTCTCTCTATCTGAACATATCACCAGACTGATGAAACCCAGAGACAAACAAAAACAAATACAAGCAAACACTGGCTCTCAAGCAAAAGGTCTTAATTCTGATCTCTACCACTATATATGCCATACTTATGCTCTAGCTTTTTCTCTTATTTCATAAAGCATTAGAACTTTGAAAAAAGTCAGAAAGTAATCTTTATTTTTATAGATCATTAGTTTTCTTGTCTTTATATTCTTGTATATTTCTGGTGTCCAACATAATTACATTCAGACATCTCCAATGAAAGAGAATAATGTTTGAGCTGCCCAGGAAGTGACACAGCAGCTAGAAAATACCACCTTAAAGCATAGGCCCTGACTTTGTTTTCTGGAAAATCATGTCAGAGCTATGCTCTGGTTCTCTGTTCTCTCTAAATGTGTGTGTGTTTGTGTGTGTGTGTGTGTGTGTGTGTGTGTGTGTGTGTGTGTGTGTGTGTATTGTTGCTTAATTCTATCCAAAGTTCTATTTGCTCATCTCCCCCCTAAAAGCTTCACTTTTTTATTGTTATGGTTATTATTGTTATCGATGATGTCATTGTTGTTGCATAGAACAGAGAGAAATGAAGAGAGGAGGGGAAGACAGAGAGGGGCAGAGAAAGATAGATACCTGCAGATCTGCTTCACTGCTTGTGAAGCGACTCCCCTGAAGGTGGGGAGCTGGGGGCTCGAACTAGGATCCTTACACCGGTCCTTGCACTTTGCTCCAGGTGTGCTTAACCCGCTGCACTACAGCCTGACTCCCTAAAGCTTCACTTTTTATGTCAATGTATACCATCACTTTTTTCCTTAGATAGTTTTTGTGTTCAAATACAGTATGTCACAGACAGAAGTTCAGTGGAACAGTTCTGCAAGTGTCTCTTCTTCTTCTTCTAGCGTTTGCCCTTCTTCCGTAGCCAGTCAACAGCATCAGGTTGAGCCTGATGTAAAGTGTCTCTGCTTCTCTGTAACTCTCTTGAAGAAAAAGAAAGAAAGGGAAGGAGGAAGGAAGGAAAGAAGGAAGAATGAGGGGGTCTGGCAGTAGCACTCCTGGGTGAGCACACATGAAATAAAGCACAAATATTGGGGTTTGAACCCTCACTCCCCACCTACAATGAGGGATGTTTCATGCACAATGAAGGCGGTCTGCAGGTCTCTATCTTTCTCTCCCTCTCTGTCTCCCCACTACCAACTCAATTTTTCTCTGTCCTATCAAGCATAATGGAAAGAAAACTAAAAAAAAAGAGGAGGGGATGGCTGCTTGTTGTAATGGATTCTTAATGCTGTCACCAAGCTCCAGAAAAAAAAAAAATCCTGGTGGCACAAAAGGAAGGAAGGGAGGAAGGAAGGAAAGAAAAAAGGAAGGAAGGGAGGAAGGAAGGAAGGAGGAAGGAGAGAAAAAAGGAAGGAAGGGAGGGAGGGAGGGAGGAAGGAAGGAAGGAAGGAAGGGAGGAAGGCAGGCTTTGAGAAAAGTAGTGGAAAGGTCCAATGTGCATCATAAAGGTACCTTTTGCACTGGAAGAAAAATACTATAGAAACTCAGAGTGAAAAAAAAAATCAAAAGACTATTCTTATTTTTTTTATATATAAACTTGAATTTTGTTACTTTTTCTCCAGAGTACCGCTTAGCTCTGGTTATGGTTGTGCTGGATTGAACCTGGAATTTTGAGGACTCAGGCATGAAGGTTCAAAAGACTATTCTAAGTATCTCTGTTAAAAAATATTATGGCTTATTTGAATCACATAGTCTCTGCAAAAAAAAAAAAAAAACAGCAATAAGTCATGACCAAATTGTAAATATTTTAAAGATAGAACCAGTAATATATTTGCTTTCAATGTGGGTATAAGTATAGAGAAAGAATTCAAGAAAAATAATAAGCTTTACATTTGTTTTTGTTTCGTCTATTTTTCTGAAAGAGGGACAGATGAACAGATTTTGAGAGAAGATTAAAAGTTATTTTTTATGTGTAAAGTTTTAAAAGAGTTGAGAACATTAAGTGAAGATTCTATATAAGCTACTGGATATTCAAATATAAAGGAAATGTTTAATTTGTAATGTAAATCCAGTAACATTCAATATATTGAAAGCATTTAAAGCTATAATATCAAATAAAATCATCTGGAAATGAGTGTTCCTTGAGACAAGATAAGAGGAAGATGAGAGTCATGAGCTGTTACATTAGTATTATGCTCCACCTGAAGAAGATGAGTCCTGATATTGGAGCAGCTTGGGATGTTCCTACTCATAACCACAGAACGTGAGCTCAGATCTACAGGGATGCAGAGGTCACATAGGCTCCTAAACTGAATATAGTCCCAGATCACATCAAATCAATGAGGTTTACAGTCAACAATATTTATACCCCTTTCCCATATTTGGAAGCTACTTTCTTCCCTGATCCAGCTTTCTAGTCCTTTTTCCAGCCATGCCAAAATCTCCCCAGCCAATAACTTGGATCCACCTGCATATCAGATTTCAGGCTCAGGGGAAAGAAATTAGTATAACCACAGGCCCTTTGGAATATAACTAAAATATGCCTACTAGCTATCTACAAAACGGAGACTCCCCTCCCCAACTCTTCATCTGCACTACTCCAGCCTTTAGGTCCATGGTTAGTAAACAACTTGTTTAGCTTTATATGTTAACTTTCTTTTCAGCCACCAGGTTCCAGATGCTAGCATGATGCCAACCAGGTTTCTCTGAACAGACAACCCCACCAATGTGTCCTGGAGCTCTGATTCCCCAGAGCCCTTCCCTACTAGGGAAAGAGAGAGGCAGGATGGGAGTATGGATTGACCTATCAATGCCCTTGTTCGGCGTGGAATCAATTACAGAAGCCAAACCTTCCACCTTCTTCATCCCATAATGACCTTGTGTCCATACTCCCAGAGGGTTAAAGAATAGAAATACTAACAGAGGAGGGTTTGGGATACGGAGTTCTGATGGTGGGAATTAGTTGTACCCCTCTTATCCTATGGTTTTGTCAGTGTTTCCTTTTTATAAATAATATTGAAATAAAATAAAATAAATAAAGACAATTTTAAAAAAGAAATAAAAAATACAAAAAAAGAAAAGAAAAAAATTCTAATGAGAAAAGAAAGGAAGAGGAATGCACAGCCTCATAACCCCAAAATTTCAGTGTGTTTAAATATTAGGAGTGATCACTTCCCATATGATAAATAAATACCAGCCAGTGTAGTGAAAATCTCATTATCTATTTCTCCTAATATGATACTAAGCAGATAGAAATAAGTATGCATTACCAATAGTGATAGAATCAAATGGCTCTCTTGAATCCTGACCCACACCTTACATGCAGTAGAGCAATTCTCCTCCCTTCTCTGAAAAGGGCCCTATGCCTTACTTTATACTAATAGCTTTTAGCTAATATTAATAGAATTTGTCAAGAGTAATGGAATATGGCACTGTGATTTCATTAATTATATAATACTACCTTAATAGCAGACAGGATCTTTTTTTTTCATGGTTGCCTTGAATGAAGAAAATTTTCACAAAGTTGTTTTGGTGAGAATAAAAAGGGAAAAACTATGAGCTAAAGAATGTGATATCTGACTAATACTCAGCAAAAAGCTATCATTATTAATGCCAAGGAAATTTTTCTTTGCAGAAAATGAAATGCATTTAAAGGCTTTCTTCCCTTTTCCAGTCAGGCCTTCAGGTGACAACATAACCTAGTAGGCATTTTCTGCCTAGTGATAGCTAATAGAGAAAATCACTTTGTGGTGTGAGCAATAACTTCACTCACTGAGCATAAAACTTGCATGACAGACACCTGGCTTGATCTTTGACACCATATGTACTTTCAGTGATGCTCAAGGTTTCTTTTCCATATGAACATTTCTCTCATGCTCATATACAGCAAATTAAAAGCATCCTAAAAATACACAGAAGCTGTAAAATACTATGAGGTAACTAATGGGTGTTGCTTTAGGGCACTATATTTGCAGTATATGGTTAATTGCAATAAAAAAAAAAAAAGAAAACTAATGAACCATACATTTGACTAAGCATCTGGTTAAAATACCCATGGACACAAATTTATGGTACCAACATCCATACCATTAATTTGTGAAACCTGCTGACTGACAGTATTCAAAACTATGTCTAGCCACAGTGTCTTGCTGTTTCTGAGTGATTACTTGGTGAAACAAATACTTTTTTCCTTTTTAGAAACATAGTTGAGCTAGACCCAGTGGTTCTTTGTCCACTATCCTATCTGAAGGGTTAGACTGGATTTCATTTCCATATTCTCTTTTATTCAGTGACATCAATTCAGATGCATATGGAGTGATCCAAGGAGAGTGTGGTTAAGACTGAAATTTTCAGAATTAGAAAAGTGAAGAAGGGGCCAGGCTTTGGTGTACATAGTACTAAGTGCAAACCCACACTATGATCCCGTTCGAGCTCCTGCTTCCCACCTGCAGGGAGGAGAGATCACTAGTGCTGACACAGGTTTTCAGGTGTTTCTCTTTCACTATCCCTTTCTGTATCCCCTCTTCTTTCAATTTTTCTTTGTTCTGTCCAATAAACAAATAAATAAATAAAAGGCCTTCAGGAACAGTGAAGTTTCATAGTGCCAGCACCTAGCCCCAGAGATATCTCTGGAGGCAAAAAAAAACAACAACAAAAAAAAAACAGCGAAGAATAACATTGGCCCTAGTGGCAAGACAGATTTAAATAAAGGAACTTCAGGAGTCAGGTGGTAGCACAGTGGGTTAAACACAGGTGGCACAAAGCACAAGGACCAGCATAAGGATCCCGGTTGAAGCCCCTGGCTCCCCACCTGCAAGGGAGCCCCTTCACAGGCGGTGAAGCAGGTCTGTAGGCTCTCTCTTTCTCTCCCTATCTCTGTTTTCCCCTTCTCTCTGTCCTATCCAACAACAAAAATTATAACTACAAGGGCAAAAAAAAGGAAAATAAATAAATAAACATAAAAATAAAAAAATAATAATAAAGGAACTTCAGAGAACATCAAAGATAAGGAACAGGAATTATTGTATGTTTTCAGTCATTCTGTTCAAAGAAACTATTTACTTAGGGATGAAATAATATCTGATTATTTTTGTTTTGATGTAGATCATTTATAAATAAAATATGGATTTTCTTTATTATGATGAGGGGGAAACTATATAATTTAATATAAATAAGATCCTTAAATGTTAATCCCTAACTAATAACTGGCTATTTTAGTGATCTCACTTAAAGTAAACTTCATTAAACAATATGAAAAAAAAAAAAAGGAAAGAATACAAACTTTGGAGTTAGGTACAATTTTTTAACCATTACTTACTGAGTGACAAGGAGTAAGTCACTTAATCAACCTGAATCTTAATTTCTATATTTGTAAAATGAGGATACCTCCTTTATTATTTACTTTAAGATCTAAATAAGAAGTGTTAGTTAAAGAACTATGAGATAACAGATGATCAGTACAACAAACTTGAGGTTCTCTTTCTTAAGATTAACATCTCCTAATAGAGCTCAGAATGATTTATTGTTCCAAATATATTTGCAGAGATATTGACTTGTGCTTGTAGAATCCAATAAATTCTGAAAAAAAAATAGCTAAGTTAAAAATCATTAAAAGATCGGAAAACGCAATATCTGATATAGAATAAAAAAACCATCAGCAGGGTTCTCTTGACACTCAGTTCTTAACAGCTTTAATGAATTAAACAGATAAAGTTCAAGGGCATAAATACACTTAAAATGTTCTCAGGTAAGCTTTGATGAGGAAGACAAAAAGTGTATTGCAATGGCTTTTGGATAATTGATACAAATTAAACTAAGCTTTCAGTCAATATTGTGATTATCAGGGTAATGAACAGTGAAGAAAAGTATCAGCTAATACATATGGATTCAAGATAAATATCATAGTGCGGTTCAGAATTAAATCAATTCACTTGTCAAAGAAAATACAAACATTTCACCTTTTCAGTTCTGTATGTTTTAACTTTCATGAGTCAGAGGCCTAATTCTCCTTTATCTAACCTTTTTTTTTCCTTTAACCTTTATCATTCCTCTAAAATGGACACATTTTAACTGAAATGTACCCATGTTTTATGAACCTGTAAATTATTTAAAAATCCATATATGGTTTATATTATTGGTTTCAATATTGGCAATTTAAATTAAAATGTACATTAAAACCTCTACTTGTACTTCTTATTATTTTTCCTTTATTAAGGGAGTGGAGTGGTCAAGTGGTGGCACACATAGTTAAATACACTTTACCATGCTCAAGGATTGGGTTTTGAGCCCTTGCCCCACACGTGCAAGGGGCAAGCTGCCTAAGTGTTGAACCAAGTACTGCAGGTCTCTCTGCATTTGTATATCACCTTCCTCTCTTAATTTATCTCTGTTCTATTTAATAAAGAGAAGAGAGAGAGATGCATTATGTAAGAACTTTGTCATTTTTATGTAATATTGTCGACAGAATCCAGGATGTTATGTAAATGAACTTTGTCATTTTTATGTAATATTGTGGACAGAATCCAGGATTTCATGAAAGACTTATATTCTCACTGAGCTATTCCTCCCTGCCATTGTTTGAACTTTTAACAGTGTTACCAATAATTCTTATTATGAATCCTTAATGTTAACTTTGTACTTTTCCAATTATGTCATTTTTAGTTTTCTTTTACAATGTTTCTAATCTATGTTGGGATATGTATAAAGCATATAGTATGGTATGTGAACAACAGTTTGCATAATATTTGATACAACTATATCTCCACAGGGCTGCTTGTGTGTCTCAAAACTCATGAAAGGTAAAGCCATTTTTTTTCACATTTGAGAATGCTTTATTGGAAAATAAAAATACCTGCGGGCCGAGTAGTGGTGCGGTAGGTTCACACATAAGGCATCAAGCCCAAGCACCTTAGTAAGAATCCCGGCTCGAGACCCCAACTCCCCACCTGCAGGGAGGTTGCTTCACAGGCTGTGAAGCAGGCCTGTAGGTGTCTTTCTTTTTTTTTTTTTTTTAATTTCTTTATTGGGGAATTAATGTTTTACATTCAGCAGTAAATCCAATAGTTTGTACATGCATAACATTTCTCAGTTTTCCATATAATAATACAACCCCCACTAGGTCCTCTGTCATCCTTTTTGGACCTGTATCCCCCCTCATCCACCCCAGAGATTTTTACTTTGGTGCAATACGCCAATTCCATTTGAATGAACAATTTTGTTTGCTTAATCCATCTGTATTTAGAGCACATATAGAGGCTCATGTAAAGAATTTATTTCATAATATTGAAAAATTATTTTTCTAGAAGAGCATAATATGCTTACATTTGGATAGATGAAACTAACTCATTGTTACTTACATGCCTCAAGGAAATAAAGCTTTCTCACAAGGTAACTCAGAGGGTTGGGTTGATTTTTGGATCTTGGTAACTGCAAACTAGGGAACCAGAGGGCAAACAGGTAAACAGCAGAGTGAGTGTTCCTGGGTTTCATGTGAACTGAATAATCTGAATAGTTTTGAGAGTTCTAAGACATTGGAACTGTCCCTAGTTATTGCTCCAGAGAGTAAGCTAGCCCAGGAACTTGAGAGCCTAATATGAGTAGTAAGCACAGAGTGAACTTAATTGTCTCCTCAAGGAAAGGAGCTGATCAAGACTGAACATCAAAACATTTTAATATGATTTTATTTATATTACTATAGCACATATTCAGTATATAGTGGCTAGATGAATTGCAGAATAGCAACTATTACTTATGGTACATTTTTGAAACTGAAATATTTCATATGTTTGAATTCACTATTAGTACATATACACAGCTTAAAAAATGTAATTAGAAAGGACATCAGTTTAATATCATACAATTTAAGTTATTATTTCCCACATATTACAATTTGCCTATAATTTTAGATAAACTTGGAAATTATGTGGTATGCCAAGCATTCCTTTGAAATGTTACTTTGAATTGAAATCAATTTATAAATAGATTAAAAAGAATTGTCAACTGTATTGAATTCTCTGAACTTCAAAATGATAAGTCTATCACTAACTTTCTTTTTTTTTCTTTTATATTTAAGAAAGGATTAATTAACAAAACCATAGGGTAGGAGGGGTACAAGTCAAAACAATTCCCACCATCCAATCACCATATCCCACACCCTCCCCTGATAGCTTTCCCATTCTCTATCCCTCTGGGAGCATGGACCCAGGGTCATTGTGGGTTGCAGAAGGTAGAAGGTCTGGCTTCTGTAATTGCTTCCCCGCTGAACATGGGCATTGACTGGTCTGTCGATACTCCCATTCTGACTCTCACTTTCCCTAGTAGGGTGGGTCTCTGGGGAAGTGGAGCTCCAGGACATTGGTGGGGTCTTCAGACCAGGGAAGCCTGGCCGGCATCCTGATGACATGTGGAACCTGGTAACTGAAAAGAGAGTTAACATACAAAGCCAAACAAATTGTTGAGCAATCATGGAGCCAAAGCTTCAAATAGTGGAGAGGAAGTGTTAGGGGGTACTGATTGCAAACTCTAGTGTACTTCTGCTTTCAGGTATATATTTTGCAGTAGTTTATGGATACGTGTGAACATATGCTCTCTCTCACAGAAACTGGTGTATATCTAGGTTTTGGGACTTTGTTAGAAAGTGAACCACCTGAGATGGAATTAGAGTATACTATGAAAGGAAAGGTCTCACCCGAGTAATGAAGCTGACGGGTTGTCATGCCACATGTGAAGTCTCTGGACACAGTCTGAAATGAAGCACGTTGAGGTGGAAATCGTAGTGTTGGTTAGGTTGTGATCGGCAGATGCAATATTATTTTATATGGATTGGGAGAGGCATACGGGAAAGTGGGCCCTATCCAAGGGTTCCAGGACTGGGGAAAGTAGAGGCTCTCTAGTGAAGATATGAGGTTTCTGCTGTCTTAGGGTTCAAAGACAATTGATAGTTAATGTTATCATCACATTATTTGGTAATTGGGTTAACTCTGAAAGGTCCTTTTGTTAAGGTTTGCTGTACAGGACCCAGTATCTTGTATATATCTATGCCATTGGTTGCTTCTGATCTACTTGGTCTAGGCTTTTGAGAGAGTCTGCATATCAATTACACAGCCTATATATTGAAAAGATTCAGTTTGTGTTTTGAAAAACTTCGAGACATACAATTAATTTTCCCACTCTCATATTAATTAAATAGTGATTTATATGACTACATTTTACTTTATTTTGTTTGGTAAGTGTGAGTAGGGATTTGTCAATTTTGTTTAATCTTTCAAAGAACCAACATTTGGCTTCAATGATCTTTTGTATGGTTCTTTTACTTTCCATGTTGTTTATTTCTGCTCTATCTTTAGTGATTTCTGTCCTTCTGGATGCTTTAGGATTCCTTTGTTCCTCTTCCTCTAAGTCCTTGAGGTGTGAAGTAAGGTCATTCATTTGAGCTTCTTCTTGGTGTTTAATATGTGATTGTATGGCTATAAGTTTCCCTCTCAGTACTGCTTTAGCTGTGTCCCAAATATTTTGATAGGTTATGTCTTCATTTTCATTTGTTTACAGGAACATTTGAATTTCCTGCTTGACTGACTTTCTGACCCAGTGGCTCTTAAGGAGTATGTTGTTTTGTTTCCAAATTCTGTGACTTTTAATAATTTTCTGTTTGTTGTTAAATGTTAGTTTTACTCCACTGTGGTCTGAGAAGATACTTGGGATGATTTCAATGTTCTTGAATTTATTGATGTTGTCTTTGTGACCTAACATGTGGTCTATCCTTGAGTATGTGTTATGTGGATTTGAAAAGAAGGTGTATTCCTGTTTTTGGGGGTGAAGGACTCTGAAAATGTCCAAGAGGTCTAGTCTGTCTATCTCTTCATTCAAGTCTCTTGTATCTTTGTTGGTTCTCTGCTTTGTTGATCTGTCTAAGTGTGAGAGTGGGGTATTGAAGTCTCCCACTATTATTGTATTACTATTGATGTATTTTTGAAATTCTTTCAGTAAGTGCTTGACGTATTTAGATGGTCCCTCATTGGGTGCATAGGTGTTAATGATTGTTAAGTTTCCTTGGCTGATTGATCCTCTAATCATTATGTAATGTCCTTGCCTATCTTTTATTACTTTATTTAATTTAAAATCTATCGTGTCTGAGATGAGAATGGCTGTTACTGCCATTTTTGTGGTCCGTTAGCCTGTATGATAGTTTTCCATACTTTCACTTTAGGTCTGTGTTTATCTTGTTGTGACAGATGGGATTCTTTCAAGCAGAATATGGTTGGATTATGTTTTCTGATCCATCCCCCAACTCTGTGCCTTTTGATGGGTGAGTTTAAGCCATTGACATTTATTGTTATTATGGATTTAATGTATTGTAGTGCCATTGTTCAAAAAAAATTTTTTTGTTGTTTGTTCTGATATATTGCCAGTATTGTAGTGATGTTCTTGTTTATAAGAGGTCTTTTAGAACCTCTTTCAGGGCCATTTTGTGTGGTTGCCTCCTTTAACTGTTGTTTTTCTAAGAAGGTTTTGATCCCTCCATCTAGTTTGAATGAAAGTCTAGCAGGATATATTATTCTTGGTTGAAACCCTTTTTCATTCAGGGCTCGATAGATATCTTACAATTCTCTTCTGGCTTTTATAGTTTGAGTGGAGAAGTCTGCAGATAATCTTATGGGTTATCCCTTGTAAGTGACTTTTTGTTTCTCTCTTACAGCCTTTAGAATACTTTCTTTATCCTTACTTCTTCTCATTGTGACTATGATGTTTCTCGGTGTCTTCAGGTCTGGGTTGATTCTCTTTGGTACTCTCTGGGCATCTTGAATATTGATGTTCTTTCTGTTATTCAGGTCTGGGAGTTTTTGTCTATTATTTCCTCTAGAATGTTTGCTTCCCCTTCCTCTCTTTCTTCCTCTGGCAGGCCAATTATACGAATGTTACTTCTTTTGAGATCATCCCATATGTCTCTGTTGTTGTTTTCAGTGTCTCTCAATCTCCTTTTAAGCTCTTTCACCTCTTTCTTAGTTTTCTCTAACTCATATTCTGTCTGACTAATTCTGTTTTCTGCTTCTGTTCATCTGCTTTCCCTTGCCTCAGCTTCTTTCTTCATTACAGCTATTTCAGCTTTCAGTTCTCTAATTGCCTCAAGATAATCAGTATTTTCCTTGGGGGTCTCAACTGTTGTTCCCTAATACTGCCATTCCTTTCCTCCAATGTTGTTTTCATTTCTGTAATTAATAAGTTTATTATTGCTTGCATACTTTTCTTATCTATGGTTACTTCTTGCTGATTTGTAGTTTTTTCTGGGCTCTTGTCTTCATTCATTGGAGTAGCAGTTTTATTTGTTTTTGATCTACCCATGTTTTTGATTTATGTGTTTCTTTTTTTATGCTCTGTTGTTCCTCAGCTGTTGTGTCTTGAGTACCAGCAACACTGTACTAAATACCTTTATGACAATTGCACTCACCAACCTCAGGAATTACAGTAGCAACTGATTCAAGTATTGAAGCAGTTTAATCACTACCAGTTAGCCAAACAATTTCTCCAGTCCTTGAAAAAATAGTAACCAAATCCCAGTGAAGAAGAAAGAGAAAATAATGAAGGGATAGCAAGAATAAACAATTATGCAAATCTACTATTAACTGTATATTCTAGGGGTAAGAAGAGGGGAAAGGGAACTAGAGCAGAGATACACACATAGAGAGTCCACTCTGAGTCAGATTTCTTCCCCAAAATAATTTATAAATTCAGAAAGGCAAAGAAGACGAAGGACGAAGTGTATGACAAGATAAAAAAAGGAAAAAAAAGAAAAAAGAGACAAGAGAGAGAAAAGAGAAAAAATAAGAAAAAGAGCTGTAATTAAAGAGCAGTGAAAGGAAATTTTTTATTACTTTATTTTTAATTTAATTTATTTAATTAGCTAGCAGGAGGAGGGAGGGGAGAGTCTGTAGAGGAGGTAGGTGTAACGATACAAGTTCCTCCCACAATAGATAAGATGCACACTACCCTAGCAATGAAAGATACCCTAAGAGTTAATTCTGATCAATCTAAATGGGAGGAAGATATATGACTTTATATAATATTAATAATAAAATAGAGCAGGGTAAAAAAAAAAAACCCTGTCGCAGATTACCTCAAACCTCATGATCAGAGGCAGCTGATAGTTAAGAATGAGAAAAAAAAAAAAAAGAAAAAACCTCAGGACTAGACAATGATACCTGAAATAGACAGTTATGCAAATCTACTATCCACTGTATATTCTAGGGGTAGCTAAAGGAGGAAGGGAAGTTGATCAGAGATACTCGCAGTGAGAGTCTACTCTGAGTAAGAATTCTTCCCCAAAATAATTCCCAAATATGTATCTGAATTCAAAAAAGCACACTGTTTGGTGGTGTGGGGGCTGGGGCCTATGGCTTTGGAAACTGTAGGATTAGGGAAGAAAGGATGACAAGAATGAAAAAAAGAAAAAAAGAAAGAGAGAGAGAAAAAAGAAAAAGATAAGAAAAAGAACAGTCATAAAAGAGTGGTGAAAGGAAAGAGTTTATTTATTTATTTATTTTTAATTATTTAATTAGCCATGTTGGGTGAGGTGGGGGTGTTGGCTACTTAGATAGAAAAAAGGCCAGATGTTTCAGAATGGTATAGACTTAGAATGAATGATACTCCCTGGTGGGACAGGAATCTTGGTAAAGAAAGAAGCTCAGCAGGTCAGCCTGCTAGAAGCTGGTCCCCAGGGACTGTTTATGGAGGGAAGGGAAGGGGGTGGAGGTGTGATTAATCATTTTAAAAGAAAAAAATGTTTCCCTTTTTTTCTAATCTATTTTTTAACCCAAATTAAGTTGTAGTCACCTCCTTGGTGTCACTGCTAGGACCCCTTATTGACTGGCCTACTAAAGGCAGAAAATCCTACCGTTTCCAGAAGATGTGGTCAGAGCTCAAGCCACTAGCAGCTTCTCAGTCCTCCATCTTCCAGGAACCCCCCTATCACCAACTTTCTTATGTAACATATCAAATCACAATTAGTAAGCTAAAATTATAAAAGTAATGCATTGTCTCATGACATTATGAGTTGAATAAACAAAGTTGCATCATTGTTATACTCCCTTAGTAACATAGGGTGTTTCTCACTGCCTGAATTCAGCAGACAACTTAGTTTCACTCTGTGACTATCATTTAAGGATGGCTATCAACTTTAGATTTAGCCCCTTTTCCAGGTGTTAGCCTCGTCTGAACATATTGCCACATGTCCTCATAACATGTAAGGTATATTTACTGTTACATAACAGCTGACTAGCAAGCAGACAAGTCCCAATGCATAAATAATTAGGTCTGTGCCAAATGTACTGACCGCTCATTGGAGAAATCGCATCACATGACAAAAAGCTGTCTTCAGGTTATTAAAAAGCACAGGACCTCTAGTAGAAGTGTATCAAAGCCATGTTGTAAATTAAAATGGATGGTAGTCTTTGTTCAAAAAGTATTAATATCCCACCCACATGCAAAATAAACTAATACCTAAGATTTCTAGTAGCCTAATCTCTATACTACAGAATCAGATTCACTTTCTTGAAGCTTATGGTATCATCAAACTTAAGTTGCAGATCTACCAATAAATGAATTTTCATAAGAATAGACTCTAGATTCAGATATCTGTTAAAAATGAAGGTATATCTTACACACTTAAAATATAATGATGACATAAGACCAAAAAAGTACACATCCCTAATGAAAAGGGTTTATTTTGCACAATAGCTAAGATACAGCAACAATTTTAGTGACCATCCTTGAATGATGGGGTAAGAAAAACCCAGTACATATATACAATGGAATACTAGTCAGATATTAATTAAAAAATAAGATCTTGTTATTTGTGACAAATTAGATGAACTAAAAAGAAACAAGTCAGAAAAAGAAAGTATTTCATTCATATGTAGAAAACAAAGCAAATAAATAAATTAGTAAAACCTTAGATTCTGAAGACAGAATACTACTTAGTAGAGGAGATGTAGTGAAGATGAGAGGATAGGTAGAGGGAGCAAATTAAATGGCAAAGAAATTTTGATGGTAAGCATAATGTGTTTCAAATATTTAAGGTATAAAACTATACTCTTGAAATTTATATAGTGTTGAAGATCAATTTTACCTTTTAAATGGAATATAATAGGCAATAAAATAGTAAGTAATCCATGACAATACAAGCTTGAAAACCACTAAGCATATGACATCAATTTCTGATACACCAGGATTCACAAAGTACTGTAACCACTTTTATATTTTGAATCAGTTTTTGGATCCATCTTCTTAACTCCTTTTTTTTAATTAAATGTTTTATTATCTTTATTTATTTGTTGGATAGAGACAGCCAGAAATCAAGAGGGCCAGGAGAATAGAGATGGAGAGAGACAGAGAGACACCTACAGCACTGCTTCACCACTTGTGAAGTTTTCCCCATGCAGGTGGGGGCCAAGGGCTTGAAAATGGTACCTTGTGCACAATAATATGTGCACTTAACCAGGTGCGCCACCACCCAGCCCCCATCTTAACTCCTAACTACACAAAGTTTGAATTATCCCTGGATTTTAAATATTTTATTGCTATTAATTCAAACTATGTTGCTTTCACAATATAATTATATTTAAAACTTTGTGGGAACACTTTCTAGATTATGGTCTACTTAATACCAAGCAACAATTTGTGAATGCGACTGCTTTAGGGGTACACGATATTTCCCCTAATTCTTTAAAATTAAAAATTTATCCTTAATTTCATATTTACCATATGCATAATATACACATAAATAATACAATTGGCAATTTTCAGCATGCATGTTAGAAAATACTTCAACAGGATCTTTCAACTGATCCTGTGCCTTTTTCAGCTTTTATTATTTTTTTACATAGTGTCCCATTGACACAAAACAGGCTAACCTGCCTCTAGTGTCCACTAATACCTTCCCTGTTTGCAATGGAAATTGATTTTTCGAAAAGGGACAAACTATAAAGAAAAACAATATGGGTGAATATTCACATTAAAATACAGTAATTAAAGTCAAGTTGTGAGCTCTGAAAGTGGGTTACCTTTGTATGTATAAGATCTTGTATAGGTGAGGTCATAGATTCAATTCCAGACACAACATAATAACTAAAGATAAAGACACACTGTTGGGAGTTGGGTGGTAGCGCAGCGGGCTAAGCTCACATGGCGCAAAGTGCAAGGACTGGTGTAACGATCCCTGTTTGAGCCCACAGCTCCCCAACTGCAGGGAGTCACTTCACAGGAGGTGAAGCAGGTCTACAGGTGGCTATCTTTCTCTCCCCTCTCTGTCTTCCCCTCCTCTTGATTTCTCCCTGTCCTTCCAACAACAATGGCATCAATAATAACTACAACAATAAAACAAGGGCAACAAAAGGTAATAAATAAATAAATAAAGACACACTGTTATTTACGACACACAGAGTATCATAAATATTAGAACACTGCTCTTGTAATTTACCCATTTACTCTTATTCAGACTTACTGTATGAATGAAGGGATATATGAATGAGTGAATGGACAAGTAAATGAAATCAAAGTCAAATTATTGAGAAGAAAAAGATATTGGCTATTCATATAATTGATGAATTCATATTCAAACTATTAAAATAATTCCTAAAAACTGATAACTAAAAAATATAACCCAGTAGAAACATGGAAAAAAAGTTCAGAAACTGGGGGAATCCCATGACCAAAATAAACAGTAAAAGGATGGTGAAATTCTCAAAATTAAAGCACCAGACTTGCATGCCTGAGGACTCTACTACTTCCACATTCCAGAGCTGAACAGTTTTATAGTGCTGTCCTCTCTCTCTCTTATAGAAATTAACATGATATATTAAACATGTCTATTTGTAACCAGAAAATGGACTCTAAAACATAGTGAAGTATTATATGCTCTCAATCAAAGTTAGTGTTTAATAGACTTGAGCTTTGTGAATAAATGTCAATACTGCTGAACTGTTTACTTAAGGAAGTAGGTAGAAGGAAGGAAACTCGAAGGTGATGGATATTTTTGTGCCATTGTAGTGATAGTTTCTTTTTTCTTATTGTTGTTGTAGTGATAGTTTCATGAGTGTATTCTTATCTATGTACTTACAAGTTTTATAAATTAAATGTATACAAGTATTTCTTATTCATGAGTCACACATCAAAAAAGTCATTTAAATTTTAACTGATAGATTTGTAAAAACATGCCAAAATATATCTGATATTTAATAGTTATAAATGTTCTTCTCATTGTTATATTCCTTTTTTTATATAAAATGTTGCCTTACACAAAATAATAAGAAATAACAATAGAGAGGAAACATTCAAGATGTAAAATTTCTATAATTACACTTGATAACCAATCAAATGTTGACTTTTCACTGAAAAATGACTAATAATATTATTAACTGATAGCATAGAGAAAAATATGTCACACATAGTGAGTGAGTATAGTTAGGTAAACTATTCTAGAAAACTTTTCATAATCTACTGACATTGAAAAAACAAGTCTTTTTGCCCAGAAACACCAGTCTATTTTATAGTCCCAAAAGAGTATTCTTTGCTATGTTTAACAGTCACAAAATGGAAGCAATTAAAAAAAAATCAAATGAAATTTCTAGCCATACATTGTTCACCATTTAGTGTATTTTGTAAGAGTGAAAGAAATTCTATCCACAAGATTCAGAATTCTATTGACTGTGTTAATTTTTTTCTTTTACAAAGCTCATTTCTTGAAAGCTTTCATGGTGTTGTATCATAAGAGTCTTAAATCATTTGGCAGAAATGATTTCTTAATCTTTTCATCTGTGATTTTACTACTTTCTAGTTTTCAAGATGTTGATCTTTTGGAGATGTGATTTTTTGGTATTTTAGACTTTTTAGATTTTCATCTTTTTGGGTTTTTATATGTAGAATTATGACTTTAGAAGTTGAAACTGTGCAGCTATCAAGAACAATGAACCCACCTTCTCTGACCCATCTTGGACAGAGCTAGAAGGAATTATGTTAAGTGAACTAAGTCAGAAAGATAAAAATGAGTATGGGATGATCCCACTCATCAACAGAAGTTGAGTAAGAAGATCTGAAAGGGAAACTAAAAGCAGGACCTGATCAAATTGTAAGTAGGGCACCAAAGTAAAAACCCTGTGGTGAGGGGTAGACATGCAGCTTCCTGGGCCAGTGGGGGGTGGGAGTGGGTGGGAGGGATGGGGCACAGTCTTTTCATGGTGGGAATGGTGTTTATGTACACTCCTAGCAAAATGTTGACATATAAATCAGTAGTTGATTAATATGAGGGGGAAAATCAATTGTATGTCTCAAAGTTTTTCAAAACACAAACTGAATCTTTTTAATATATAGGCTGTGTATTTGATATGCAGACTCTCTCAAAAGCCTAGACCAAGTAGATTAGAAGCATCCAATAGCATAGCTATATACAAGATACTGGATACTGTAAAGCAAACCCTAACAAAAGGACTTTTCAAAGTTAACCCAATTACCAAATAATGTGATGATAACATTAACTATCTTTTTGAACTAACTGTCTTTTTGAACCCTAAGACAGCAGGAACCTCACATCTCCACTATGGAGCCCCTACTTCCCCCAGTCCTGGAATGCTTGGATAGGGCCCACTTTCCCGTATGCCTCTCCCAATCCATACCAAATAATATTGCATCCGCCGATCACAACCTAACCAACGCAACGATTGCCACCTCAACATGCTTCACCTCGGACTGTGTCCAGAGACTTCAAGAGTGGAATCACGACCCTTCAGCTTCATTACTCAGATGAGAACTTTCCTTTTATAGTACACTCTAATTTCATCTCAGGTGGTTCACTTTCTAACAAAGTCCCATAACCTAAATATACACCAGTTTCTGTGAGAGAGAGCTTATGTTCACATGTATCCATAAACTACTGCAAAATATATACCTGAAAGCAGAAGTACACTAGAGTTTGCAGTGAGTACCCCCCTAACACTTCCTCTCCACTATTCCAAGCTTTTGGTCCATGATTGCTCAACAATTTGTTTGGCTTCATATGTTAACTCTCTTTTCAATCACCAGGTTCCAGATGCCACCAGGATGCTGGCTAGGCTTCCCTGGATTGAAGACCCCACCAATGTGTCCTGGAGCTCAGCTTCCCCAGAGACACACCCTACTAGGGAAAGAGAGAGGCAGACTGGGAGTATGGACCAACCAGTCAACGCCCATGTTCAGCGGGGAAGCAATTACAGAAGCCAGACCTTCTACCTTCTGCAACCCACAATGACCCTGGGTCCATGCTCCCAGAGGGATAAAGAATGGGAAAGCTATCAGGGGAGGGTGTGGGTTATGGAGATTGGGTGGTGGGAATTGTGTGGAGTTGTACCCCTCCTACCTTATGGTTTTGTTAATTAATGCTTTCTTAAATTAAAAAAAAAAGAAGTTGAATCTCTGAAGATTACAATCAACATTGGTTCTAAATTTAGAAAAACTTTGTCCGGAGACATAGAAAATAATCTCTCTACATTTAATTTTCTCAATGTGGATGAATATATCTCCAATAGCTTTACAACAAATATGACAAATTACAAAGCAGTTTGTCTTAGAAATAATCTTGAATAATCTTGAGAGCTTTTTATTTTTGAGGGAAATTGTTTTTTCAGAGCAGAACATTACTCCTTCCTTCTTTCTTTTCTCCGTTTTTTTCCTAAAATTTATTCTCTCCTTTAAAAATGCACTTATTTACTAGATAGAGAACAGAGAAATCAAGAGAGAAAGGTCATATATATATGTAGTGCTTATCCATGTCATTCTGACTAAGGGCCCATACATATTCATATTTAGCAAAGGAGCCTGCATAACCTCTAAGTCTTTGTCAGTCAGAACTCACAGTTCATGGTCAGAGATGGGAGCATTTTAGGCTGACCAGTCTTCCTCAAATGGCAGAGTAGGATTACCTAGCCTCCCTTCAGAGAGTGGGGAAGTCTTCACCCCTGATAGTTCATAGTGAGGGTATGGTCCTAAAGAAGACTACAAGAGGGATTATGATGATATCCCTGATGGAAGTGACCAATGATGGTAGAGAGAAGGGTCCAGACCCATATCTATGAGGGAATTTAAGGCCCATATCTATGAGGGAATCCAAGGACTCCCTGACTAGGGGCCCAGGTAAGAAGGTGGCCTGGAATTACCAAAAAGGCCATTATTAAGTGAGCCATTCTCTTGCCTTTTTTCTAGCTTTTGTAGTACCTTCTTTACCTGGCAAGTTTAGGCTTTCTCCCAGTTGTAGAAGTGTAGAGTGTCATTCATTGTATCCAAAGCAGTATCAAGTTTATGGGTATTGGCCTCAAGTAAGGGAAGAAATACACCTAGGGTTTTAGTGGGGTCTAAGTTAACCTTGAGTTTTACTACATTTATGTGTTTGATGATTTAATAATGGTTGCATAGAGATAAAAAATGTCCTTTAGTTAATAAATATTTTTGGTCAGTAAATCCCTTAGCCAATTGTATACATATTTCTTCTAAAGATTATCAATGGGTGACAATAATGCTGAATCTATTAGAAGATATTTCCTTGTGTAGTTAAGTTAATACATAAAGTAATTGATAGAAGTGAAATAAAGGTATGAGAGAAGGGTTTTTAGGCCTAAGTAGTAAATATTTTATTCAACAGTTTAGAGAAAAATATTGGTAGAACACATTCCCACCTAAATCTCAAGGACATCTTTGATAATGCAAACTCAACTGCAAGGAAGACTAAAGTAGAAACAAATCAATGGGACTATATCAAATTGAAAAGCTTCTGCACAGCCAAAGAACCTATCACATAAAGAGACCACTCACAAATGGGAGAAGATCTTCACATGCCATACATCAGACAAGAGACTAATCATCAAAATATACAAAGAGCTCAACAAATTTAGAAACAAAAAAGCAAATGACACCATCCGAAAAAGGGCAGAGATTATAAACAGAACATTCACTATAGAAGAGATCCAAAAGGCTAACAAACACTTGAAAAATTGCTCCAGGTAGCTGATTGTCAGAGAAATGCAAATAAAGAAAAAATTGAGATACCACCTCACCCCTGTGAGAATGGCATATATCAAAAAGGACAGCAGCAACAAATGCTGGAGAGGTTGTGGGGACAAAGGAAACTTCTGACTGCTGGTGGGAAGGTAAATTTGTCCAACCTGTGTGGAGAGCAGTCTGGAGAACTCTCACTAGGACATGGACCTTCTATATGATCCAGTAGTTCCTCTCCTAGGGATATACCCCAAGGACTCCATAACACCCAACCAAAAAGATATGTGTATGCCTGTGTTAATAGCAGCACAATTCATAATAGCTAAAACCTGGAAGCAACCCAGGTGCCCAACAACAGATAAGTGGCTCAGAAAGCTGTGGTATATATCCATAATGTAATATTATGCAGCTATGAAGAACAACTAATCACATTCTCTGACCCATCTTGACTAGAGCTAGAAAGAATTGTGTTAATTGAGCTAAGTTAGAAAGATAAAGACAAGTATGGGATGATCACACTCAAACAGAAGTTGAGAAAGAAGAACAGAGAGGGAAATTCTAAGCAGGATATGACTGAATTTGGAATAGGCACCAAAGTAAAAACCCTGGTTTAAGGGTGAGGGTAGATGCTCAGCTTCATGGGGTGGGGGTGAGTGGGACTGGGTGTTGTGGGGGAAGGGACAAAGTCTTTTGGTGGTGGGAATGGTGTTTATGTACACTCCTATTAATCTGTAGTCACATAAATCACCATTTAATTAATATAAGAGAAGAAAATTGATTGAATGTCTCAAACTTTTTAATGCACAGATCATAGGCTGAGTCTTTGATATGTTGACCCTCTTAAAAGTTTAGACCAGGGAGAACAGAATCAATCAGTGGCAGAGCTATATACAAATAATGTCAAAGGACATAAATGATGGTGATGTAGTGAATGATACAGCAAATCCTAACAAAGGGTTTTTTCAAAATTAACCCAATTGCCAAATAATAATATTATAGCAATAAATATCTATTGCCTTCTTAAATGCTAAGACAGCAGGAACCTCCCACTTCCTATGTAGAACCTACATTTCCCCAGTCCTGGAACCTCTAGAGTGGGGCTCACTTTCTTGCATGCTATTCTCAATTTATACCAAATGATATTGCATCTGCTGATCTCAACCTAGTCAATCCAAGGAGTACCACCTCAGTATGCTTCACTTAAGACCAGAGACGTCAGGCATGGAATGTCAATCCTTCAGCCTCATTACTTGGGTGACACATTTCCTTTCATAAGATTCTCTAATTCCATTCCGGGTGGTTCACTTCCTAACAAAGTCCCAAAACCTAGATATAGACCGGGTCCCATGAGATAGGGCCTATGTTCACATGTATCCATAAATTAGGGCAAAATATATACCTGAAAGAAAAAGTACACAGTAGTCTGCAGTGACTCAGTATGAAGTTTGTAATGAAATAGTATCTAGTTAGACTTAGATACCTTCCTCATCTATTTCCTATTATACTTACCTCACACATTCCCAAGCTATCTTTATCCAAGCAAGGACTGCACTAGCTGAATAAAGGCAAGGGACTGGCATACTTTAAGGATGACTCTTTAGTCACTATCAGGCCACCTCATCAGCAGGGACCCTATTTGGGGAGTCCTGAGATTGCCAAACAGATATGATGGGCCTAGACCTGGAATGATCCCTCTCTCCATTGTTACCAGTCAGCTCTATCAGGAAAAACAAAACAGACCCCTTTGTGGGCCCCCATAGGACCTTGCCCTCGACATGGATCAACCACGGTAGAGAATATTCCATCCACAGTAGGGAGGCTGGACAACAAACTCTATTCTACACCTGAGGAGGATGGGTCCTGGAATTGGGACAACTTGGAATGTTCCTACTCATGACCACAGAATGTGAGCTCAGATCTATAGGGATGTAGAGGTCATAGAGGCTCCCAAGCTGAATATGGACACCAGGTAAGATCAAATCAATGGGGTTTATAGTCAACATTTATACACTTTTTTTTTCATATATGGGAGCTACTCTCTTCCATAATCCAGCTTTCTGGTCCATTTTAGAGCCATGACATCATCTCCCCAGACAATAACTTGGATCCAAGTGCATATCAGATTTCAGGCTCAGGGAAAAAAAAAAAAAAAACTAGTATAGCTGTCGGGACAAAGGGTCCCTGGCCTCATACTCCTGCCCTGGGGCTTTAAGTAGAGCTGCCTGCTGTGGGAGGTCAAGAGGAAGTACACAAAGTACAGAGGCTTGCTGAGAACAGCCTGACCTCTCAGAGGCCCACGCTTCCTGGCAGAGCCAACTGTAAGTTCCGCATTCCCATGCCCTGAAACAGTATAAGTAGCTGGGACAAGAGAAAAATAAAGGCTTGCTTGCTTGCTCCATGAACTGAGTCTGCTGTTCTGTTAATCAATCCCAACACCCTTCTCCCATCTTGCCGTCACCGTTGCACTGGATGCGACAAGTGGAGGTCCCACTGAGACCGGGAACGAGGGGTAAGCGGACGGGGTCACCTCCTGGCCGGCGGGCGGTGTATTGGGAGTTCAGAAACAGAAAACGAAAATGGGTAACAGTGGAAGCAGAACAGAACTACAGCATCAGCTCAGGCGGCTGCTTGAACAACAAGGCACTGCCATTAAGTCTAGCACCGCACAGCAGTTCTTGGACATAATACAGCTAGCCCCTGGTTCCTTTCGGGAGGAGGTCTGAACATTCCCGATTGGGACCAGGTAAAGAGGGACCTGCAAAAACAACTCCATAAGCAAGGCCCCGACGCCTTCCCTATAGCGACATTTTCTCTGTGGAGGCTAGTAAATGATGCACTGTGGAGTGAAAAAGTTAGAATAAAAGCTGAATTAGGAGCAGCCCAGGGAGTGTGGCAGGAGGTACAGGAGGAGGAGACTCGACGCTCGGCGATTGTCCACTTTTAGATCGCCCCTCGCCTTTACCTCCTGAGATGGATTGGGAGAAGGATGGGGGAGAGCCGATTCCAGATAGTGAGGAAGAGAGTGAAGACGAAGAAGGCATATTGAGACAAGAGATAAAAGACCTCCACTGCGGCATTAAAGAACTGGAGAATGTGGCCCCACCGGTGGTGCCATCCGCTCCCCTGCTACAACCTCCGGCATATGTGGCCTGGGAAGGACATATTCCAGCCCCGGAGGAGGTGGCGGAGGGCATGGGTTCAACGGGGGGAGTAAGGTTTCACCCCTTAGTCATGCCAGTCATGGAAGTCCCAGATCCAAATAATCCCAGACAGGT